>NC_141064.1:35422414-35473967 GCF_041138505.1 Cibotium barometz
AAATTAATTGAATATGTGAATTTGAATTGGACATCTTGGCCTAGGGGTATTAAATTTCAGGAAAAAATCTTATGAAGGTCCGTCCTACAGGTACCAACCATGACCACTGATAATGCGAGAAGCCTCTTAGCCTCATATCATCAGAGCCTCTGGCTACCCTATGTCTTGGCCACTAAGGGAGGGTGTTGGAAGGTCGTGGCCTAACCCGGCTACATCATAGTGTCCCAAGCAATGTGTTGGAAGGTCGTGGCCTAATCGGCTACATCATAGTGTCCCAAGCAATGTGATCATCTATAAGTAATAGAAGACTAGGACAATTCTTATCCCTCCTCCACCAATTGTCATGGCTTGGAAGGGATTAGAATGGTGGAGGTTAAGCACGCAGTGGCATGAACACTACTAGGATGGGTGATCTCCCGAGAATTGACCCCCATTTTCCAACATTATTCCTACTCATTGCAGTGGGTGGACCTACTTGTTGTAATTAAATTACACTAAAAAAACTTATTTGAGGTGTTTTTAAAATAAAACTCAAATATTAACACTTTTTTTGAAAGGGCCCAAATGATAGCCATGGAAAATTATGATTTTATAATATTTTTGGTACTTGAGTTTTTTTCAGACTGCTAATTTGCATTGAGAGTATAATCCTATATTTATTTTCTTCAACCTTGTATAGAGAAATTCTACAAATGAAAGGGCCCAAATGATAGCCATGGAAAATTATGATTTTACAATCTTTTTGGTACTTGAGTTTTTTTCTTAACTACTATCTTGCATTAAGAGTATTTTCCTATATTTATTTTCTTTAACCTTGTATAGATAAATTATAGTCAGAAAAAAACCTATCTTGCATTGAGAGTATTTTCCTATATTTATTTTCTTTAACCTTATATAGAGAAATTGTAGTCGAAAAAAAAATCAAGTACCAAAACGATTCTAAAATCATAATTTTCCATGGCCATCGTTTGGGCCCTTTCACAAAAGTGTTAATATTTGAGTTTTAATTTAAAAACACCTCAAATAAGTTTCTTAGTGTAATTTAATTACATCAAGTTGGTCGACCCACTACAATGAGTAGGAATCAAACCTATGACATCATTTCTTGGGATTTTGAACCTTTATAAGATCGATTAAGCATACTTACAAAATTTCACCTATATATTTACAAACTTTGATATGTAACTTATGTAATAAAACTAAAGACATGCGTTTTGCATAATTGTCCTTTAAAAAAGGCTTTAGAGTGTACAAATTTTAATCCACTTTTAGGATTTTTAAATTCAAAAATTTGATAGGTGTATGCTTCTCTTCACATGTGGAGGTACATGCTACTATGCATACTCAAATAATTTAATTCAAGGCTAGAATTCATTTGCCTTCCTATTGTTGGAGTGGAAATTAAATAAGCAACACACACATAGATGTAGCAAGCAAGGAGAGAGATATGGAGACATAACACTCAAACTAGATTGATGAGAATGAGTTTAAAAAAAGTACAAATGAAGTGAGACATGGTAAGGTCACTTACAAACACTCATAAGAGTGCATATGGGTTGTTACAAGATCAAGGTGCCCAATTTTGTCCAGTTTATGCTGGATTGGGACAATGCTTGGAGAGAAAATTTGGGAGGCAAGGTACTTTAAATGAGATAAAGCAACTAATAGAAAATACACATACACTGAAATTAACCCAATATAACTTAAATTAATACAAATTAGTCTAGTTAATTAACATTAATCAAAAATGTGATGAAATGATTAAAAATTTACCTTTCCATACTTAGAGTGATCCAATTTTTTTTCTGATGCACCATTACAAGTACACTAGTCCCTATAGATTTAAATTGATTTATATCAAAAATGTACTTTTACTAATAAGATTCTGAATATTTGCTGACCATGTAATAGCCTAGAAGAATTTTGGAAAAGAGATCATTAAAAATCCAACCATTGGATTTACAATTTTGACTAACCGCCACATTCTACTAATATTTCACTATCTACCACTCTTTTTATCTACAAGATTAAGCATTTTAAGTGGTAGTTATTGTGGGAGTGGCATATATTATAACACTTTAAAGACCTTAAAATATTTTAAAAAATAGACAAATAACTTAAAATTTTCTCAAAAAATCAAGTTAAGCTCTATATTATGTGAATATCTAAGATCCAAAGTGGGAATCTCATATGAGTTTATATATAAAAGATATTAGTATTTTATGGAATCAATTCGAATTTGGGACACGGCGTATAAATTAACTTTGTGCGTAAGGAAATGAGAACTTTTGAATATCTAATGCTTAATCACATTATGCAACTATATTTCCAACTTTGCATGTGATGTTCCACAACAAAAGAACTTGAAAGGAAATTCGTTCGTTAGCTAGGAGATATTGGCCCCACTAAAGGTAAACAAATACCTTTTTTTACTGTTTACAGAGTGCCTGAGTGGACAAAATTGGGCAACCTGATCCTGCAACAACCACCCATATATACGCTTGAGGGAAAAAAACCTCCTACTAAAGAGGAAAAAGTGGTCCTACCAATTATTAGACTACGTCCACACATCACTACCATGAATGGCTACAAATCCCCCCTATGGTGATAATGTGAACATGTACATGGATCATGTGGCTAATCAATCCCCGAATGGCAATAAGCCTCTAAAGCTTTGCAAAAAGCTTCAAACTTCTCTTGTGAGAGAGCCTTCATGGACATATCTTCCATATTATCATGTGTAGAGACATAAGCTAGGCTAATATCTCCTATAGTCTCTCCTTGATATAATGATAATACACCTCAATGTGCTTTGTGTTCAGTGAAGATGGAGGTGGAGGATTATTTTCCAACACTAAGATTTACCAAAAGGAGTCTGAGCTATACACAATTTTTTGTTCATCCACATAACTACACACCTTTCTTCATAAATTTTAACAACTTTCCCTTTTACTGAAATTTCTACTTGTACATTTTTGTGTATTCATGTACATTTTTTTTGTTCATCCACATAACTACACACCTTTCTTCATAAATTTTAACAACTTTCCCTTTTACTGAAATTTCTACTTGTACATTTTTGTGTATCCATGTGACTATGTACTTATCTAAATAAATTTTAAATGTATCCATGTGACTATGTACTTGTGTATCCAAGTGACTATGTACTTGTCTAAATAAATTTTAACAATTACATTTTCCTATATATATATATATATTTTTCATCTTTTATTATCTTGTAAGTTTCAATCTTTCCAAATCAAGCCTAATAGATTAATACCAACCCTTGAGCTTATACTTCTAGACAATCACATAGTACAAAAATTTGGTCTTAGCTAACCTTTGCTTTGATAATGCTAATAGTTAATACACATTTTTATGTAGATGTCTATTTAGGTTTTAAAAATAGGAGCCATACAAAGTATACACTTGTAGGGGAGACACAAAGAAGTGGTTAAGTTTCAAGGATGGTGTAAAGAAGTAGTCAAGTTTCTAGGGATATTGACCTTGATATCTTACATTCTAAAACATATCTTAAACTTAAAACCTAGTACACATTTGTTATAGTCCATTGGATATTAGGATATTTTTCTTACTAACAACCTAGTGTTTTCTTTTGACATAAAGGAGATTTAGCATTAGTTGAAATTGTCCATGCATACTTTTATGTTTTAGCTATTTATTACTTGACGGTTTTTTTCTGTTAAGATGGGAATCTAAATTAATAGTGAATCTTTTTTTAGTGATATTACAGAGACTTAAAACAAAATACATGATTTTTTTGTGATCAATGATGCATGGAGTAAAGGGAATCTTCCCAACATTGAAAACTAACCTTTGATGCCATGTTATGCTAAACTAGTGCTAATTAGATAAATAACAAGGGATTCTTAATAGTCTAATACCTTGTTTTGTTATATGCTTAAAATAAAGCTTTGTTTTTATGTTAAAGATATTTTGATGTTAAAGGTAATTTATTTTGAAATGTTATGTATAGTTTATCAATAATGTTATATGATATACGTTTGTAATTGGGTTCATGTGTTGTCAAAAATGATATATAATTGATTCTTATAGTGTGCTTCATCTAAGGTATGTGAACAATATTAGTGATACTAATGTGTACATGTGTTAGTTTTATCAAAAATGATATATAATTAATTCTTATAATGTGGTTCATCTACTATATGTGTATAATATAGTGTGGTTCATCTACTATATGTGTACAATATAGTGTGGTTCATCTACTATGTGTGTTCAGTATAAGTGGCATTGGTGTGTGGTTCATCTACTATATATGTGTATAATATAGTGTGGTTCATCTACTATATGTGTACAATATAGTGTGGTTCATCTACTATATGTGTACAATATAGTGTGGTTCATCTACTATGTGTGTTCAATATAAGTGGCATTGGTGTACAAATGCTGATAGTAGATGATAGAGAGTAGATTCTTTTTGTTATATATTAAAAGTGTTTTAGAAACATGTGAATCATGTAAATTTTAGCATGCCACAATTGATGGTTGACTAACTTCCAAGCTAAAACCATAGGGAAAAATTACAATACTAAGTAGTGCAATAGAACTTGAAAGGCTTCAAACTTTCTAACATATACCAAAACTACTTGTACTTCCTAGGGGTGTGGTTTTTTGGCAATCTTTTGTGTGAAAAAAAAATGTTTTGTTTTGTCAAGGATTCTCTCTCTCTCTCTCTCTCTCTCTCTCTCTCTCTCTCTCTCTCTCTCTCTCTATATATATATATATATATATATTGCAACCGGAATCTTATTCTAGGAATTGATTGTGGATGAGTAGAGAATTAATTCAATCATAAAAACCATTGCTTGTTAGCTTCAACTAAATCAAATCAATTGGAATTTAAAACACTTAAACAAAATTAAAAATACTTAGCTCATAGACCATATTGGGTGCAATCTTCCCCCCTCTTGTGCGTGGCCTCTCCCCACACAAGAGTATTTCTTTATTAGCTTTCTTTTTTCACCAAAATTAGGCCATAGCCCCCAAAATACAAGATGTGCTTTTTAGAGAGCACGGCACTCTTCTTTAACAAAAATAGAGTGTCAAATTGGTAGGCTTTAATAAATTCCACATAAATAAATGTATCTTTCCTAAAGTTCAAAATGGAAAAATCATTTGATAAGGCTACAAGCTACTATGCTTGCCAAAAATGAAATGTGATGAACCAAGACATTTCTTCCAAAGTAAACTCTTCAATTCCCATAGTCTTCATCACCTGAAAATATAAGCCCAATTAATTATTAAATTAATCCCACAAATATTAAACAGGCACAAATCATCACCAACTCATGACTACCAGGTGTAAGTACCCCAAGAATCACCCTGCCATACAAACCTAACTGAAATAATCATAGGTGGCCTCAAACATACGTCATATACCGCACATATTAATATTTATAGTGGTATCACCCACGATATTAACCTAGCCGGCATGACGCAAGAGTAATCTAGGGGTCCCCAAATTACTCAAGAGGGGATAAATAATATTTTTCTAGAGGACTTAAAATATATTCTCATGACATCCCTCTTGCTTGAGTTTGCAATTGTCCTCAATTGCGGATTTGCTGGGTTTGAAAAGAATGAAGAATTTCAGGGTAAACTCGAAAAAATTTCTCAGGCATCCATTTAGCATCTTCTTGTGGATGATTCTTGAAAGTAAAAAGATACTTGAAGTATTGATTACCTGTTCTTGTTGTTGTTATCTCTTGGTCAATGATTGCATCAGGAACTAGTACTTCTTCCTCTCCTTCAATAAGAGGTGGTTCCTCATATGTTGGGTGAGTAGGAAGTGTTCCTCGAAAAGGTTTCAAGAGATGGATATGAAAAGAATTGTGGATATTCCAATTAGATGGAAGCTCTAGTCTATAGGCCACATCATTAATCTTTTGAAGGATTTTAAATGGCCCATAATATCTAGGCGCTAGCTTCACTGCTGTAGGGAATTTTTCCACACTCTTTAATCGACGTTTTTCAATTCTCAAAAGTACATAATCACCTTCTTGAAATGAAAAATCTTTGCGCTTCCTATTTGCTTGAGATGTATACTTCTCTTGAGCTTTTGTAATACAATCACGCACTTCAGATAAAATGCGATCAAAGTCTCTAACATATTGGTCCGCTGCTTCAATCTTATGAGAGAGTCTAGTAGCCGGAATAGGCAATGCTCTTCCATAGATGATCTCAAATGGTGCTCGACCAGTAGCAGTATGAGGAGTATTATTATAAGCAAATTGGAGTAGGTGTATGTACTTATCCCAAGCACTAGGTTGCTGGGAAATATAGGCTCTAAGCATATCTAAGATAGTGCTATTTGTAACTTCGGTTTGTCCATTCGATTCCGGATGGAAAGCCGTGGAAAAATCTAACTTAGTGTCCAAGTTTGAGAAAAGAGCAACCCAAAAGTGACTACAAAATTTAGAATCTCTATCAGAAACTATCACTTTGGGTAGACCATGATGAACAAAAATTTGCTTAACAAATATATTCGCAGCTTGTTGAGAAGTTAGTGTCTTTTTACATGGAATGAAATAGGCTTGCTTACTAAATCGGTCCACTATTGTCCAAATCATGTCATGGTGACTGGAAGCAGTAGGGAAGCCAGTAATGAAGTCCATAGACACTTGTTCCCATGGTCTATCAGGAATAGGTAGAGGCATAAGCAATCCTAAAGCTTTGCCTTTGTAGCTTTTAATTGTTTGACAAATGTTACATTCAGCTATAAATTTAGCTACATCATTCTTCAAATGAGGCCAATAGAATTCTCGAGAAACTACTTGAAGTGTTGCGGAAACTCCTCTATGTCCCCACAAATGGCGGTTGGTGCATCTCTTCCAAGACAAGCTGTCTGTAAGGTTGAGTAACACACAATCTTTTCTCAAAGAAAAGATAGCCATCATTATGAGAATAACTTCCATGAGGTGTCCAATTATTTTCACGCAATTTGATCCATATTTGAGAAAAATCGGGATCAACTTCGTAAGTTTCTTTCATAAGTACAAATGGTTCACTTTCAATTATGGAAATGTTGTTGATATTTGGTCTTCGACTCAAAGCATCGGCAATAACATTTTCTTTTCCAGGCAATAAGTCAATACTATGATCCTCAGGCCTAGACTTAGGTAATCCTGGAGGCAGATCTTCCATGAAACAGTCACTAAATTTGGAGATAAAAGAATCAAACTTTGGTCTTTTGGATGTGTCCAACTCAGTAAGCTGGTTAACCCATACCATATAAGTCTTGTATCTTTTTCTTAGAGCTCTCTTTGCTTGAGTGTGACTCAACAAAGGACTCATTTCTCCTTTGACTTGACACTGGAGGATAATATCTTTATTGTCCTTCCTTAAAGAAATGCTATGAGTGTCATAGTCTATAATAGGATTGTATTTGTGTCTCCAAGGCATACCCAAAATTGTATCTACCCCTTGTAAAGGTGTAACTAAGAAATCCCTTTTTTCTGTTAAAGGTTTGATGCATAAATCCAAATCTTTCACCTCTTGCATGTAATTATACTTTGTTCCAGTAAATGCTGCTTTGACTTTATAGTGCGTAGGTAAAGAATGAAGATTTAATGCTCTAAGTACCTTTTCAGAAATGAAATCATGTGTACTATCATCATCATGCAAAATAAGAACTTCATGTCCATTTATCGTTCCTTTTATTTTAAGCAAAGAATGAATATGAGGTTTACCTTCTTGTTCTGAGTAATCTGGATCGGAATTACCCTCTTGCTCGAATGATTCTTCTTCCTTGTCGTCTTCTTCAATCATATTGACTCGAGCTGCTGCTGCTGGTGTTGAATTCTTGGTACGCTCTGGACAATTCGGTGCTATGTGACCTTCTTTGTGGCACTTAAAACATTTGATAGGAGATGTCTTCGGTTTGCCACCATTGACTTTCTTATTGGTACTCATGTTGCCTTTAGCCTCGTCCTTGCCTTTGTCATAACTTGGTTTATACATCTTCTTTGAAGCATAAAAAGATTTAGTAAATGGTTTAGAAGAAGTACCCTCATGTGCTTTAATCTCTTTAGGAAAACCATTTTTACGTTCTGAATTAGTTGCCAAAGATATTGCAGAAGATAGTGAATGAGGTCAAAACATATTCACATCGGCCCTAATGGTAGATCTAAGGCCCGATATGAACTTCCTTTTTTGATCCTTCTCGCTGACTCTATCAAAACCTGCACCTGTAAAATAAAGTATTCCAGAACTTTTCTACATACTGTGACATAGTTTCCTTTTCCAATTGATGCAAAGTGTCCCATTGGTGCCTAACTTTGGACTTGAATTGTGAGGGTAAAAAGTGCTTTTTAACCAGCTGCCCGTTGGAATCTTTTCCAAGAATCTGGCTTGTCACGACCTTGCTTTATTACACTCCACCATAAAGCTGCACTGTCTACCAAATGATTGACTGCACATTTAATCTTATCACTCTCTGAAAATTTTTCTCCAGAAAAATAGTCATTTAGTTGACTAAGCCAAGCTAAAATGACCCTAGCATCCTTCTTTCCATCATAATTTTGAAATGTGAAAGCTTTCCGACTAATCTTGGATTCTTTTTGTGACCTTTGTGCTTGCAATGTAGCATTTACAGCCCTTTGAATAGTGTCATCTTCGTCATCAAAAGATAGCGAAGAGTCACGCTTGCTTCTACGACTCGAGAGCTGTCTCTCCAATTCAATACGCTTCTCTCTTTCTTCTACAATTTGATGTTGCAAACAAAGGAGTTGCTCTTGAATTGATGGCGAGATAGGCAAATCTGCCATAGTGCTTGTGCAAATGATGTAGATAAATAAAATTTTACTTTATTTGATGTAAATAAATAAAGAAAAAATGAGTACTTATCTTGTTTTTCTCCCGCAATTTGATCTTGGTTGAAGCTGAACAAGACGTTGTTCAATGGCTGAATTGATTTCTCATCGCCTCAAACAAATCCCAAACGATTCCGCATGATTCAAGAGTTTTGGGCTAGTTGAATTGTTGATGAAATAATTTTTCTGCACTTTGAAACCTGCTAAAACAATCCTGTAAACCTTGCCCAAATTCTGTAATATTTTTTTGAAATTTTCAGAATTTTTCAGAAGCGATTTCGGAATTTTTTGACCTTTTCTAGGCAATTTTCAAGCCTTTTTAAAACTTGTAAATCACTTTTCTGCACCCAGAAATTTTCAGAATTGGAAACCTTTGAATTTCTCTTCAAATTTGGAAATAGGAAAAAGTAGAGGTTCAAAAAGTGATGTGACTTGCATAGGGATTGGGAAAAGTAAGAGTAGATTAGGATTAGGAGGTAATTAGCTTATGGAGTGATTAGCTCTTTGGAAATTTTTTTTTAATTCTCCTCCCCACGCGTTTTTGCGCCAGCGGCAGGAGACTGCCGCCGTGCGCCTCCCTCTTGGAATTCTTTGTGTGATTTTTTTTGATGGCTTTTACAGAGATTTACCTCCTCCGTCCATTATAGATTTGTTCATCCTTGAAGCTTTCTGATTTCTGAGAGATACCCGTGAGGTTTTTGGCTATGAGGATTTCATCCATACGGTCAGATTTTGATTTCACTGAGTTTTGGAAAAACCACTTTTTGATAGAGAGGGATGGTTTTGCAGGGTGGTGAGTGGGTTTGAGAGTAGATCTAGTTTTGAATCTTTGACCTTTGGGTAAAGACCTACAAAACACCCTTCTGTCCACTGGATAAATTCCTGCACTTTCTTGATTTTTGAGAAGTTGAAGCCCTTTCCTACCTTCTCCACAAATCTCCTAGCCCAAGCTCTGATACCACTGCAACCGAAATCTTATTCTAGGAATTGATTGTGGATGAGTAGAGAATTAATTCAATCATAAAAACCATTGCTTGTTAGCTTCAACTAAATCAAATCAATTGGAATTTAAAACACTTAAACAAAATTAAAAATACTTAGCTCATAGACCATATTGGGTGCAATCTTCCCCCCTCTTGTGCGTGGACTCTCCCCACACAAGAGTATTTCTTTATTAGCTTTCTTTTTTCACCAAAATTAGGCCATAGCCCCCAAAATACAAGATGTGCTTTTTAGAGAGCACGGCACTCTTCTTTAACAAAAATAGAGTGTCAAATTGGTAGGCTTTAATAAATTCCACATAAATAAATGTATCTTTCCTAAAGTTCAAAATGGAAAAATCATTTGATAAGGCTACAAGCTACTATGCTTGCCAAAAATGAAATGTGATGAACCAAGACATTTCTTCCAAAGTAAACTCTTCAATTCCCATAGTCTTCATCACCTGAAAATATAAGCCTAATTAATTATTAAATTAATCCCACAAATATTAAACAGACACAAATCATCACCAACTCATGACTACCAGGCATAAGTACCCCAGGAATCACCCTGCCATACAAACCTAACTGAAATAATCATAGGTGGCCTCAAACATACGTCATATACTGCACATATTAATATTTATAGTGGTATCACCCACGATATTAACCTAGCCGGCATGACGCAAGAGTAATCTAGGCGTCCCCAAATTACTCAAGAGGGGATAAATAATATTTTTCTAGAGGACTTAAAATATATTCTCATGACATATATATATATATATATATATATATATATATATATATATATATATATATATAATATTATATATTAAAAGTTCTTAGGTTAGAAACATGTGAATCAAGTAAATTTTGGCATGCCACAATTAATGGTTGACTAACTTTCAAGCTAAAACTATGGGGGGGAAATTACATTACTTCGTAGCACAAAAGAACTTGAGAGGCTTCAAACTTTCTAACATATACAAAATTACTTGTACTTCCTAGGCGTGAGCTTTTTTGTGCAAAAAAAATGATGTTTTGGGAAGTATTCTCTTTTTTGGCAAGCTTTTATGTGCAAAAAAAAGATCTTTTAACAAGCATTCTCTCTCTCTCTCTCTCTTCATTCTTTGTATTTTGTATTATTATTATTGTTGTTTCCTTCTCCTCCTCCTCCTCGTTAGAAATAGGGTTGCAAGAATGCACACACACATAAAGTGGAGAAGCTCAAGGGAGCACACAATGAGATGATAGATAGATAATGAATGTGTGTTGTACAAAGATGATAAGTATACCCCAAGATGGGTGTATACTAGCATGGGGAGGGACTCCTAAAGAGGGAAAAAGTGCCCTGGCTGGTCCTAGTGTGTTCACACACATCACTACCAAATATGGCTATAAATCCCTCCCTGGAGTGATGATGTGAACAAGGGGTGAGCTGGAATTAGAACTACAGAGATGTGCCAGGCTCTTTGGACTGTGATAGGGAGAAAAGATTAGCCCCCAAATGGAAGTAAGATTAAAGCTTTGCAAAATCTTCAAACTTCTCTTGTGGGAGAGACTTCATGAACAAATCTGCCAAGTTGTCTTGTGTTGGCACATAAGCCAAGCTAGTTTCCCCTACAGATCATCTCTCCCTAACATAATGATAGTGCACCTCAATGTGCTTTGTGCGAGCATGAAAAACTAGATTCCTTCTGTCACCATAGGATCTAAATGTCATGAAGATGGTAGTGGCTAAGGACTCGCCAACACCCACCCAAATAAAAAATAAGGTGTCTGAGCCAAACACACTCAATTATAGCTATAAAAGATCTCTCGTACTCAGCTTCACAGCTAGAAGTGGCGATAGTGGGTTGTTTCTGCTGAGCCATGATATACATAAATCAAACAAAAGTTCCCATTGGAATTGAGACTGTCTTTGGTGATCAAGTGTCCAACCTCAGCCATGGTTCCCTTCTCATTGCAGAATTCAGATGTGGTGGAGGGGAGGTGTAGGGCTTTTTGATGAGATCCTCAATGAGAGGGATTCAATGATGTGACCCATCCTGCATCTTGACTCCCCTGAATTGTTTGTATTGTTTATAGGACTCATTGTAGTGCAGGGTGAGAGGGAGATCTAGGCCCCATGGTGATTGGATGCTGCAAAAGCCATGAGGCCGATTTTGGCAAGGTAACGCTAATTTACATAGCTGAAAAATGGCATGACACTCTACCAATGGTGGATAGGCAACCCTAAAGATGTTTGAATAGGGGTTTTGACTTGGGCATGAATGAGGGTGCAGAGCATGTCTACATATACGGAGATCAATGAATTGTCCATACTAATGAGTGACATTTTGATGAATAGATTTGAAAGGTCACTTTCTATGCTCCCTATGCAGTTTGATGATGATATGGATGTATGTGGCTTTGTCCACCATGATGTGTGCATGAATATTCCTTGTGCAAGGGATTAAATCCTTAGGTTGAAAAAGTGCACAATCGTGGATGTGGTTTGCGAGTGCTTTTCTTGTTCTTTCTTCGTGTCAGTGGGCCAGTGTGCTTTCTTTGCCAGCTTCCTTGGGTGGCATGACGAGTTTCGGTTGTTACGTTGCCTTGTGCTTGCTTACCTATGGGTTGATATTGAGGTGTGATGTTGAGGCGCTTGTCGGCTTCTTGGCTATGGGCTCTCTCCTTTTATCACTTCTTGGCTATGGGCTCTCTCCCTCTCTTCTTTTATCACTCTTCTCTCTTCTCTCGCTCTCTCTCTCTCTCTCACTCTTACACACACACACACACACACACACACACACACACACACACACACACACTTGGCGGCCCTCTCTCTCTCTCTCTCTCTCTCTCTCTCTCTCTCTCTCTCTCTCTCTCTCTCTCTCTCTCGGCGGTGATGCGTGCTGAGCATCCCTCTCTCTCCCCCCTCGTTCACTTTATTGGAGCTTGCTCAAATTCTAGAAAATTCACCTCATTTTCAGAGAACACGAATCTATAGAGAGAGAAAAGGTCCTAAAGTTAAGGAATAGTATTTTTATATGTGAATTAATAATTTTAAGTCCTAACCATGTGTAAAATCGATAGAAATGTTGTATTTTTATATGTGAATTAATAGTTTTAAGTCCTAAACCATGTGTAAAACTAGGTTTTGTTCCCACACGTATTGGGGCTCACAATTAGCTATCACCCACATTAAATCATTTTCTCATTGAATGAGGTTCTTTTATATATATATATAATACATTAGAAATAAAATTTCCCACGCCTCCCCCTCCACATGACCTATTCTCAATTCAAATGAAGCTTCTCATGAAGCATTTCTCTAATCTAAAAGTAATTTCTATGCTTGTCTAATTCGAGGCCAAAATGATGGCTTTTTAATACTTTTAATTAGTGGTTATTCTAATCACATGAATACTACTAAACTTTATTCTTTCAAATTTATTGAGAATTATCAGTAATAGCAGCGGAGTTATGGTAAAATTTTTGAAAAATAAACACATAAATCATTTTCATTTATATTATGAAAAGAGGAATTCTACCATATTCTAGGATTAATCATCCTATATTAGTTGAATGATTCTCATTGTAATCATGAAAAAATTTAGTTTTTATGTTTATGCATAAAACAATAAATTAGAAAAAAATTAGTTTTTATGTTTATGCATAAAACAATAAATTAGAAAAAAGAGAAATTTTTAGTAATTCATTTTTATGTTAAAAGAGTAATCCCCATGACAATGGAAATCCATGTATTCCAATGAATTAAGACAAAAAAAAAATTGGAATGCTAAAATAATGTATATTTTATTTAAAAATTAAGAAAGGATTTTAGTTAAATTTATCTTTTTGTATAGATAAATTTTAAATGATGAAAGAGGAATTTCCACTATATTGGAATCCAAATATTTAAATGAGAAAAGTGTAATTCCTAGTGTAAAGAAATTAATGAAAATTTTTATTTAATTTTTAAGAGAAAATTTAGTTAAATTTATATTTTTGTATAGATAAATTTAAATGATGAAAGAGGAATTCCCACTATATTGGAATCCAAATATTTAAATGAGAAAAGTGTAATTCCTAGTGTAAAGGAATTAATGAAGATTTTTATTTAATTTTTAAGAGAAAATTTAGTTAGATTTATCTTTTTGTATAGATAAATTTAAATTGGAATCCAAATATTTAAATGAGGAAAGTGTAATTCCTAGTGTAAAGGAATTAATGAAGATTTTTATTTAAATTTTAAGAGAAAATTTAGTTAAAATTATCTTTTTGTATAGATAAATTTAAATGATGAAAGAGGAATTCCCACCATATTGGAATTCAAATGTTTAAATGAGAAAAGTAGAATTTTTAGCTTAATGAAATTAATGGATATTTTTATGTAATTTTTTAAAGAAGAAATTTAGAGAGATTTAATTTATGGTAAAAGAGGAATTCCCATGACAATTGGATTACACTCATTGAAATGAGAAAAAGAAGGATTTCAAGTTTATTAAAAAAAAAGGTATTGATATTTTAGTTAAAAGATGAATTTCTATCATAATTCTACCTAATGAATTAAGGTTGAGAAATTATGTGGGAGAAGGAATATCTTTGGATATTTTAATTAGTGAATCCACTAAATTGATATTTACCCAAAATCTAGATGTTTGGTTGAAGGGAATCCTTGTAGAACTACGTGAGGGACGGACAGTAAACCTAATTGTCCTTCTCTCAATCTGAATCAGACAAACTTCGTGAGTGACCAATTCTAGTTACTAAATCCAAAGAATAGACTACCGAAACTAATCTAGTTTTTCCTTGACCAAACTCATTATGAAACTGGCAATTATGAAAAAAGGGTTTTTGGAACCGATCTCAAATTGGAATTTTACTTACATTGGAACCTCTGTTTTTTCATTCAAAGGATTGTTTTACGCCAGAATGCTGGAGAAAGCATTTGGCTTATGTTTTTCTAAGAGGAGGTTCGTTGGAACAGTTTGCGGGGAGTCGTCAAGGGACGTTGCTCGCGGGCAAGCCTGCCGAGGTCTTGACCAGCCTCGGTGTAGGGTTAAAATGGTGTGCTTCCGGTACGATGGGCGAGGACCGATAAAGTGGTCCCTGAGTGAAGTGCTAGGACACCTAAGGAGGATCCTAGAGGGTTCTGACCAGGTGATGTAAGCGCTCGCGGTTGCTAAGACACCCATGCATACATCGAGAAAGATTTCAGATGGACAGAAAGGAAAGATTTTTGGGAACCAAATTTTGATATTGGATCTCGTTGGGTTGGCCAGCTGGTCTTCAACAGAGAGTTCAGAGGATAATTTTTGTAATACAATGGACTCAAAATTTTGAAAAATGATGATCAGAAATATTATGATTTATATTGAAGGATTATTTTAATGCCAGTCGAATCAGAAATATTATGATTTCTATTATAGGAGCCCCGAGCGGGCGAGGGACCTCAGAGTTGGTATCAGGGCTTTGTTGAAAGCTAATAAGGATAAACGAATTCTTATCAGAAATTAATAATAAAAACTCAGGAAAAAAAAAGCATTTTCATAATGTATTTTCATTTCGTAAGCTTCTTTAATGAAGAATTTTTAATCAAAGAAATTATTTTTATAGATGGAAGTTCCGTACTTATCTGGTATTCCCGACCTCACCTAGTCACAAGACATGACTGTGTTTGCCTTTGAGCATCTCATCTCTTCCACTGCAACTCGAACAAGCCGAGTCAGACTCACACGCCATTTCGAGGATTTATATTTTCCTGACCCAGGGGAGAGATGATAGCATAAGTGGTTTACAGGGCAGTATGTCCATGCCTCTTGCGACGACCGGCGTGCAACGCTGAGGCGAAACCTCTCATTGGCCATGATTTTGATAAAGTTGAAAGTGGTACATGGTGTCATCTATATCATTCAACGGCTCGAAATTTCAGACTCTCATGCTTGCCAAATTTATAGACTCCTTAGTCGCTTTATTCCTAATAGCTCCCTTGGCAGTAAGTGAACGTTTGTATCAGGGCATGGCTATGGCCCACAGTACCACCGTCTTATGCGTCTCCCGACGAGGAGATTTTGATTTCTGGAGCCGAGTTGCTCAATGTACATATTGAAACTTTTATATAAATAAAGAAATGTTTTCTGGAGAAAAATTCCCTGTTGTATAAGTGATTGACTATGGGGACGATCTGATAAAGAAAAATCTGTTATCAAACATATGTCATAGATCTCCACCAATAAGATCATTTGTCTTGTTTAAGAAATTGTTTTTCGAACCTCTTAAGTCTTAGGATCTCGTATCAAAAATAAAAATTTAATAATATATCATTTTTGACAGAATCATGAGACGAGGAAATCGTGGCCGTCAGCCAGACCCTCTCTCTAAAGATGATGAGCTTGACCCTAACGTTCGCAAGGCTCTTCATAGAACTCAACCCACAAGACCCTTCAAAGGAGAAGGGGAGAACCTAGGCGAGGCTGTGGAGAAATGGGTGGAAGCCATGGAAGAATATTTTGACGTCATCGGCTACAATGAGCGAAGCAAAATGACTCTTACCAAGCTGAAGACAGTGGAAATAGCCAGGGTGGCATGGAGGAACCATTGTGACACCAACCATATGGATAGAAATACTCAGTCCTGGAACGACCTTAAAACCTATTTAAGGAAGAGATTTTGTCCCCCTAGATTTTTGGAAACCAAAATGAACGAATTCTTAGAGCTAAAGCAGGGGAGCAAAACCATCGAGGAATATCACTAGGCCTTCGCTCTTCTACTTAAATATTCACCACCTCTAGATGAAGAACTCATGGCCAGATTCATTCGGGGAATGAACGAACCCTTCGAGACACTGGTCAAAAATGCCAAGCCAGTGTCCTTGGCTGAAGCTGTCAGAATGGCGAAGGACTTTGCCAAAGCCTTCATCGTAAAAGTCCCGCCAAAGCCTACTTCCTCATCCTTCAAGAGATTTCAGAATCAGGGAAGTTCTTCCAACTTTTTGCCTCCAAAGAGACACCAAGGTCCTAACCATAATGTGGAGACAAGAAGCTTCAGAAATGAAGGAAGACCTTTTTCCCGAAGTACATTCTCAGGAACTCCGGCTCTCTCCAGAATGCAAAGGGAAGAGCTTCGAAGTGAGAACAGATGCTTGGATGTCAGGGACTTGGACACCAACTCAAGGATTACCCATCTCCTTCTGTGGGCCAAGGAAGCCACGGTCCCAGAGTTCCAAGACAGACTCCTTCATATTAGTCCAATCAGGGTCCCCCACGCCAGAATCAGGGTAACCTAAGAAGAGTGCCAGCATAGCCTGTAGCCTGTATGTAAAGCAGTCTCCGAACTCCCTCCTAGAATTGGAATAAACAAAGAGAGAGTTTTCCACCTCAGACTGCAGCAGCTAAAGCACTCTCACCATAGCTTAGGAAGTGGAGGAAGAGAAAGGACAGATCTATGCAGCAGTTGAGCATCAGGGGAATAACCGTCGATTCTCAGTCCTCCAGACTCCAGCAGAGTACCAGGGTAAGAAATTCAAGCTTTTGATTGATTCAGGTAGTACTCATTCTTTTATTTCCCCAGGGTGTCTGCGTAAATTAGTCCTAAATCAAAAATCAGGGAAACCTATGCAAGTGGAATTAGCTAGTGGGAAGATTCTTTTCACTCACCTTGAGACTGACCTTATTCAGTTTAGCCTAGATGGGAACGTAACAGAGTGCCAGTTCAGAGTCCTACCCTTGGGAATATATGATGGAATCCTTGGAATGGATTGGCTCCAAAAGAATCAGGCTGACATTCATTGTTAGGAACCATCTCTTTTCTTGACCTTCACGGGAATAAAGTTCAAGGAATTGGAATTTTCGGATCCCCAGTGCTGCAATTAGTCAAGGCTTCCAAATTATTAAAAGGGCTCAGAAAGAGGCAAGCTATGTATGTCGTTAAAATGAATCCAGTAGACATAAAATGCAAGGCTAAAGAACTAGAGTGGTTAAGTGAGTATGTAGATGTATTTCCTGAAGAGCTGACTGAGATACCTCTGTCTCTCGTGAAGTAGATCATGAGATCAAATTAACCCCCGGAGCTTAGCCAGTAGCCCAGCGTGCATACAAAATGCCAGTCCCTGAAACCATAGAACTTAAGGAATAGTTAAGACAACTATTAGAGCAAGGATTCATCAAACCCAGTCTCACCTTCTTGGGGTGCGCCCGTTCTCTTTCAAAAGAAGAAAGATGAAACGTTAAGACTCTGTATTGACTACAGAGGACTGAATCAATTAACAAAGAATAAGTATCCTATTCCTAGGATTGATGAACTTCTGGATCGGTTAAGTGGGACACAAATGTTCACAAAGATAGATCTAAAATCTGGTTACTATCAAATCAGAATCAAGGAGCAAGACATCCCAAAGACTGCATTCAATACTCGCTATGGGCATTATGAGTTCACAGTCATGCCGTTTGGATTGACTAATGCCTTAGCGACATTCAATCGTCTTATGCAAGATATTCTCAGAGAATACTTGGATGATTTTGTTCTTGTCTTCTTTGATGATATCTTGGTATACTCAAAGAATGCTGCAGACCATAAAGATCATGTGCGTAAAGTCCTGGAAATCCTAAGGAAATACCAACTCTTTGCAAATAAGAGCAAGTATTCCTTCTTTGTTGACCAGGTTGAATACTTGGGATTCATAGTGTCAAAGGATAGGATTTCTCCTGACCCCGCAAAGATCCAAGCAGTTGTTGAATGGCCAGAACCCAAGTCAATAAAGAAAGTTAGAGGATTCCTAGGGTTAACCGGATGGTATAGGATCTTTATACCTAGGTATGCTCAGATAGTGTCCCCTTTGACTAACCTTCTTAAGAAAAGTACACTTTTTCAGTGGACTGCAATGTGTCAGAGTGCCTTTGACAAGCTAAAGACAGCCTTAGTAACCAACCCTGTTCTTAAATTGCCAAATTTTACCAAACCCTTTGAGGTAGTTACTAATGCCAGTGGATTTGCCTTAGGTGGTTCTCTAATGCAGGAAGGTCATGCAGTGGCCTATAAATCCAGAAAACTCAAAACACATGAGAGGGATTATGCCGTCCATGACTTGGTAGTGTATGCTCTGAAGTTGTGGAGACATTATCTTTTGGGGCAAAGGTTCACCTTGATGACAGATCATCAAAGTCTGAAGTGGATCTTCACCCAAAGGGATCTCAACATGCGTCAAAGGAGATGGATGCAGACCTTGCAGGAATTTGATTTTGAAATAAAGTATCGACCGGGGAAAGAAAATGTGGTTGCAGATGCGCTCAGCAGAAAAGCCTCCTTGCTTGCAATTACAGTGGTGTCAAATCCATTGATCAATGAAGTAAAGAAGAAAATCATGCAGGACAAATTCTTTGCCCCTATTGCTACCCTTCTAATGCAGGAAAGCAAGACTCCTCAGGAAACGAGTCAAGTTCTTGGGTACAAATTGGGATAAAGGATGCATGTATTATAATAATTGGCTATGTATCCCCAATGATGAGAGAATTAAGGGAAGAATTCTGAGAGAAGCCCAAGATAGCCTGATAGCTAGGCATCCAGGGTTTATAAAAACCTATATGTCTGTGAAGAAAAGCTTCTTCTGGCCAAGACTCAAAAAGGATGTACTTGATCATGTGCGAAAATGCTTGATGTGCCAAAGATTCAAGGCAGAGAGAGTCAAGATGCCAGGGAAACTGTAGCCTCTAGACATTCCACATATGAAGTGGGAATGCATCAGTATGGACTTTGTCACTGGATTACCTTCAGTGCAATCAGGTTACAACTCCATTTTTGTGGTAGTTGGCAGGCTGACCAAAGTTACCCATCTAATTCCAGTGAAAGAAACATATTTGCAGTGGATGTTGCCAGAGTTTTCCTTAAGGAGATCTTCAGATTGCATGGTTTACCCAGGAGAATAGTAAGTGACCGAGATCCCAAATTCACATCGAAATTCTGGACTACGTTCTTTGAAGCAATAGGAACTTTCTTGGATCTTAGCACAGCCTATCACCCTGAAACAGATGGCCAGACAGAAAGGGTGAATCAAGTAATTGAAGATATCCTTTGTCATGCTGCAGCAGAGCAGGGAACCCAAGAAGTGGTTAAGTCGTCTGCATTTGGTCGAATTCGCTTACAATGCTTCTTAAATGGGAGCATTGGGATGAGTCCTTTCAAAGCGTTGTATGGACAAGATTGCCTTACACCATTGACTTGGTCTGATCCATTGATCAGAGTCGAAATGTCCAGACAAATGTTTGACGACATGGACCAGCAGATGCAATCAATCCGCCGTAAAGATATAAAGGCAGCCCAAGATAGGCAAAAGCAGTATGCAGATAAAAAGAGATCTGAGAGAGAGTTCGAAGAATTAGATATGGTCTTCATTCGAGTACGACCAAAAAGAAGTTCCTTATCCTTAGGGAAGTACAAGAACCTCTCTCCGAGATACTGTGGGCCATTTGCTGTATTAAAGAAAGTGGGCGATCTAGCCTACAAAATTGAGTTCGAAGAATCAGATATGGTCTTCATTCGAGTACGACAAAAAAGAAGTTCCTTATCTTTAGGGAAGTACAAGAAGCTCTCTCCCAGATATTGTGGGCCATATGCTGTATTAAAGAAAAAGTGGGCGATCATGCCTACAAACTTCTTCTACCTCCCCATCTCAAGGTACATGATGTGTTCCATGTCAGCTTGCTTAAGAAATATGTACCTAGCCTGAGTCACGTGCTTGATGATGAGCAATTGATCTCTCTGACTCAAGGCCAGATGGTACTCCAACCTGAGGAAATCCTTGACATTCGGGAGAAGATTCTCAGGGGAGCAGAGTCCTCAGAGAATTCTTAGTAAAGTGGAAGTTCTTCTCTCTAGAAGATGCCACCTGGGAGAAAGAAGAAGAGTTGGCGAAGGATTACTCCTACTTTGCGAGATGATGAGGACATCTCGCATTTTTCAAGTGGGAGAGGATGTAAGATTCCTCCTGGGGGGGCTGAATATTGATTAAGCCTCTACTTCAATCCCTTGTAATCATTCTATGTTTTTGAATACAAGAAAATATTATTTTTCCTTGTTTTGCCTAGTGAGATAAAAATTTCTAGAGAGTGGTAAATTAATATTGGGATATTTTTGGATAAATAAATTCTATAAATATCAAAAAAATATTTTCCTGAAACAAAAAATCAAAATAGATTTTCCAAGGTGAAATTGGAGTTAATAAAAATTGATTTAGAAGACCTTAGCCTAAGGGTCAAGATTTTTGAATTTTTTTTAATTATGGTCCAATTAAGGTTCCTATGGACCAATAAGATTAATCCAAGTGTTGGGACAAGATAAATCTAAATAATAAAAGAAAATACCCAAAAATGAGTAAATGCCCACATAAGATGAAGAGTTGACTAAGTACTAGGTTTATTAGTTAAAAATTAAGTATTAATTAAAAAAAAGAGATATTTTGGAGTAATCATTCATTTTTGACACATGGGTAAGGAAAAGGGGACCCTTCAAGGAGGCACCTATTTCACATGTGTGGATGAGTTTTAAACTAAAAAATAATAGGATATTTTTATCTCTCCTGGATCAAACCAAATAAAAAAGGGAGCCAAATTGGTCCAAATCTTGTCCAAATTCAGCCAAACTGAAGCTGGAAAATTCTAGAACTCACTTGGACTCAGTTACTGGCCTCCCTCACCTATAAATAGACCCTCATTCCTTTGTATTCTCATCTGTGAACTAAACTATGCCGGTATTACTCTAAGTTAAGCTTATTTTCTATTATCCTCTAAAAACCCTCTACAAATTGAAGAGATTGGAGCTTCTCTCTCTCTTCAATCTTCCTTGGAGACTCCAACAACATACCAAACCAATTGATTGGTTGGAGGCCTCTATTGTGATCAAAGAATCAAGTAATTTAGAGGGTAAAGTGTGAATTAATGTCTTCTTTTTCTTAAATCTCCAAATTTTTCTCTTCTCAACCCCTCTCAAGCTTGAGAAGCATTAATTTGAATGGCTTTTGAATACTATTGAAGTTCTTTAATGTATTGTAATGAAGAAATACATAAATTTTCATTTATGCTTAGTTTATAATGGTTTTTTAAGCATTTCTCTCTCTCCCCAAAGAATGGTCATTCCTATGATCTATTCTCAATTCAAATATAGCTTCTCATGAAGCATTTCTCTAATCTAAAAGTAATTTCTGTGCTTGTCTAATTGGAGGCCAAAATGATGACTTTTTAATTCTTTTATGCTATCTAATTTATGGTAAAATTAAGGATCAATCCATAATTAGATAATGATACAATTAGTAATTCTAATCACATGAATAATAATAAACTTTATTCTTTCAAATTTATTGAGAATTATCAGTAATAGCACCGGAGTTATGGTAAAATTTTTGAAAAATAAACACATAAATCATTTTCATGTATATTATGAGAAAAGAGGACTTCCTACCATAAATCAAGAAAAAGAGGAATTTCTAGTAATTCATTTTTATGCTAAAAGAGTAATCTCCATGACAAAGGAAATCCATGTATTCCAATGAATTAAGAGAAATAAAAATTAGAATGCTAAAATAACATATATTTTATTTAAAAATTAAGGAAGGATTTTAGTTAAATTGATCTTTTTATATAGATAAATTTTAAATGATGAAAGAGGAATTCCCACTATATTAGAATCCAAACATTTAAATGAGGAAAGTGTAATTCCTAGTGTAAAGAAATTAATGAAGATTTTTATTTAATTTTTAAGAGAAAATTTAGTTAAATTTATCTTTTTATATAGATGAATTTAAATGATGAAAGAGGAATTCCCTCTATATTGAAATCCAAATATCTAAATGAAAAAAGTGTAATTCCTAGTGTAAAGGAATTAATGAAGATTTTTATTTAACTTTTAAGAGAAAATTTAGTAAATTTATCTTTTTGTATAGATAAATTTAAATGACAAAAGAGGAATTCCCACTATATTGGAATCCAAATATTTAAATGAGGAAAGTGTAATTCCTAGTGTAAAGGAATTAATGAAGATTTTTATTTAATTTTTAAGAAAAAATTTAGTTAAATTTATCTTTTTGTATAGATAAACTTAAATGATGAAAGAGGAATTCCCACTATATTGGAATCCAAATATGAGGAAAGTGTAATTCCTAGTGTAAAGGAATTAATGAAGATTTTTATTTAATTTTTAAGAGAAAATTTAGTTAAATTTATCTTTTTGTATAGATAAATTTAAATGATGAAAGAGAAATTCCCACTATATTGGAATCCAAATATTTAAATGAGGAAAGTGTAATTCCTAGCGTAAAGGAATTAATGAAAATTTTTATTTAATTTTTAAGAGAAAATTTAGTTAAATTTATCTTTTTGAATAGATAAATTTAAATGATGAAAGAGGAATTCCCACTATATTGGAATCCAAATATTTAAATGAGGAAAGTGTAATTCCTAGTGTAAAGGAATTAATGAAGATTTTTATTTAAATTTTAAGAGAAAATTTAGTTAAAATTATCTTTTTTTATAGATAAATTTAAATTATGAAAGAGGAATTCCCACCATATTGGAATTCAAATGTTTAAATGAGAAAAGTAGAATTTTTATCTTAATGGAATTAATGGATATTTTTATGTAATTTTTTGAAGAAGAAATTTAGAGAGATTTAATTTATGGTAAAAGAGGAATTCCCATGACAATTGGATTACACTCATTGAAATGAGAAAAAGAAGGATTTCAAGTTTATTAAAAAAAAAGGTATTGATATTTTAGTTAAAAGATGAATTTCCATCATAATTCTACCTAATGAATTAAGGTTGAGAAATTATGTGGGAGAAGGAATATCTTTGGATATTTTAATTAGTGAATTCACTAAATTGATATTTACCCAAAATCTAGATGTTTAGTTGAAGGGAATCCTTGTAGAACTAAACCGAATGAATTTGGTTAGACTACGTGAGGGACGGACAGTAAACCTAATTGTCCTTCTCTTGATCTGAATCAGACAAAAACTTCATGAAACCAATTCCAGTTACTAAATCCAAAGAATAGACTACCGAAACTAATCTAGTTTTTCCTTGACCAAACTCACAAAGAATCTAGTTGGATAAATGGATAAAATGATGGGTAGAGTACCCTCATGAGAGATCAAGGATCCTCATTATGAAACTGAGAGTTACGGAAAAAGGGTCTTTGGAACCGATCTCAAACTGGAATTTTACTTGCATTGGAACCTCTGTTTTTTCATTCAAAGGACTGTTTTACGCCAGAATGCTGGGAGTGTTTTTCTAAGAGGAGGTTCGTTGGAACAGATGGCGGGGAGTCGTCAAGGGACGTTGCTCATGGCAAAGCCTACCGAGGTCTTGACCAGCCTCGGTACGGTTAAAATGGTACGCTTTCGGTACGATGGGCGAGGACTGACGAAGCGGTCCCTATGTGAAGTGCTAGGACACCTAAGGAGGATCCGAGAGGGTTCTGACGACCAGGCGATGCATGGGCTCGGAGTTGCTAGGACACCCATATATACGTCCAGGAAGATTTTGGATGGATAGAAAGGAAAGATTATAGGGAACCAAATTTTGATACTAGATCTCGTTGGTTGGCCAGCTGGTCTTCAACAGAGAGTTCAAAGGATACATTTTTGTAATACAATGGACTCGGAATTTTGAAAAATGATGATAAAAAATATTATGATTTCTATTGAGGGATTGTTTTAAAGCTAGTCGAATCTATTATAAATGGTAATTTCATATTAGGTGTGTACGTGGTATACCTTGGTTTTTGCATGAATCGCCGGCTAGGAAGCGTGGGAATTCTTTTCCTCGCTCAGTACCCGGGAGCAAAAACCCAACCAAATCTTTATAAAGGAATCCCACCAATTCAGTGGTCGGGTGGTTGGCTAACCCATGGGCCGGATGAGGTTAGGCTGGATCGAAGGATTCCTGAGAAACAACTAGATACGATTAGTTACGTTATTTAGTTTTAAATCTTGAGAAGACCTTGTTCTGTGTGTGGGAGGGGATCATCGGCTGTGCCGCCTCGTAAATGAGGAAAAAAGCGATGATTCCATGGACCAAGTGCAAGTCTCTTCTTGATCCGACCATGTGACTTCAAGTTTGGTCAGATCAGTTTATCTAGTTAAGACTTGACTCGTTAGAGTAATTTTCCCATTTTAGAAGATTTTTCCCAATTGGCAGAATCGCCCGTGCCTTCCGGAGACGAGGTAAGTGTTCCGGGCCCGCCGGTCAGAGGGGCCACTCGGGCTAGCCTCTCGTCTCGGACATCCACGGGCGAGGCCCCAAGTGTGTGGACCCCGCCCCGTGCGGGAGGCCGACGCCGCTTCCACTGCCGGTAGGAGTCCCGAAGCGGGCGGGGGACCTCACAATATATATATATATATATATATATATATATACATATATATATATGTATGTATGTATGTATGTATGTATTGTAATATTCTCTCTCTCTCTCTCTCTCTCTCTCTCTCTCTCTCCTAGATAGATATATACATTATACTCTCTATATATAATATAATATGATATATGTATTTATGTATGTATGTGTGTGTGTGTGTGTGTGTGTGTGTAAATATATGTAAATATATAAATATATATATTATATAAAGAGTATACTGTGTATATATCTATAGCAAAGAGAGAGAGAGAGAGAGAGAGAGAGAGAGAGAGAGAGAGAGAATATATTTAAATACAAACACACACACACACACACAAACAACCATATATATTATACTTTTTATGCTTATTATTAAAATACGTATATATTTATTATATATATATACATATATATATAATATGTGTGTGTGTGTTTTATTATATTAAATATGCTTATTTTTTATAATAATAAAAAATTCTCTCTCTCTCTCTCTCTCTCTCTCTCTCTCTCTCTCTCTCTCTCTCTCTCTCTCTCTCTCTCTACTAGATAGACAGATATACATGATACTGTTTATATAATATAAGATGATATAGATGTATGTATGCATGTGTGTGTGTGTGTGTGTGTGTGTGTGTGCAAATTAATATATGTAAATATTAAAATACATAAATATAACTATGTATAGATTATATAAAGGGTATATTGTGTGTATATCTATAGCGGGGAGAGAGAGAGAGAGAGAGAGAGAGAGAGAGAGAGAATATTTAAACACACACACACACACACATATACATACATACATACATAAATACATATATATACATATATATATTTAAATACATACATACATACATACATACATATATAATTTTATGTTTATTATATATATATATATGATATGTGTGTGTGTGCGCGCGCACGCATGCACGCGTGTGCAAATGTGTGTGTGTTTTTTTAATATTAAATATGCTTATTTTTTATAATAATTAAATTTTTATTATAAAAAGAGATATATATTTATATTACACACACACACACACACACACACACACACATATGTACATATAAACACATATATAAATAAATAAACATATTAATATGATAACATATGTTTATTATGTTACGATATATATATTTATATAATAATAAAAATTTAATATAATACTTTGTGTTTAATGTATACTAAAAATATATATTTATATATATATAATATATAACACATTTTTATAGTGAATTTATAATAAGTGTATAAATATATATATATGTGTGTGTGTATGTGTGTGTGTGTGTGTGTGTGTATTATATAAAAAATAAATGAGTATATATATATATTTATCATAGAAGGAGCATAATGTGTTTAAATTACAATAAATCTCTATGTTATATAAGGGAAGAGTTTCACGAAATTGCCACGTGGCAATAATTTGGACGAGGAGGAGGTTCTAGAAGGGATAGAAACAAGCTTCGAATTATATACGTGCGAAGCATGGGTCAGCCAACTAAAGAGGGGAGAGAGAAGGGGTGGGAAAAATATTATTTTTCCTTGTTTTGCCTAGTGAGATAAAAATTCTAGAGAGTGGTAAATTAATATTGGGATATTTTTAGATAAATAAATTCTATAAATATCAAAAAATATTTTCTTAAAACAAAAAATCAAAATAGATTTTCCAAGGTGCAATTGGAGTTGATAAAAATTGATTTAGAAGATCTTAGTTTTTGAATTTTTTTTAATTATGGTCCAATTAAGGTTCCTATGGACCAATAAGATTAATCCAAGTGTTGGGACAAGATAAATCTAAATAATAAAAGAAAATACCCAAAAATGAGTAAATGCCCACATAAGATGAAGAGTTGACTAAGTACTAGGTTTATTAGTTAAAAATTAAGTATTAATTAAAAAAAGAGATATTTTGGAGTAATCATTCATTTTTGACACATGGGTAAGGAAAAGGGGACCCTTCAAGGAGGCACCTATTTCACATGTGTGGATGAGTTTTAAACTAAAAAATAATAGGATATTTTTATCTCTCCTGGATCAAACCAAATAAAAAAGGGAGCCAAATTGGTCCAAATCTTGTCCAAATTCAGCCAAACTGAAGCTGGAAAATTCTAGAACTCACTTGGACTCAGTTACTGGCCTCCCTCACCTATAAATAGACCCTCATTCCTTTGTATTCTCATCTGTGAACTAAACTATGCCGGTATTACTCTAAGTTAAGCTTATTTTCTATTATCCTCTAAAAACCCTCTACAAATTGAAGAGATTGGAGCTTCTCTCTCTTCAATCTTCCTTGGAGACTCCAACAACATACCAAACCAATTGATTGGTTGGGGGCCTCTATTGTGATCAAAGAATCAAGTAATTTAGAGGGTAAAGTGTGAATTAATGTCTTCTTTTTCTTAAATCTCCAAATGTTTCTCTTCTCAACCCCTCTCAAGCTTGAGAAGCATTAATTTGAATGGCTTTTGAATACTATTGAAGTTCTTAATGTATTGTAATGAAGAAATACATAAATTTTCATTTATGCTTAGTTTATAATGGTTTTTTAAGCATTTCTCTCTCTCCCCAAAGAATGGTCATTCCTATGATCTATTCTCAATTCAAATATAGCTTCTCATGAAGCATTTCTCTAATCTAAAAGTAATTTCTGTGCTTGTCTAATTGGAGGCCAAAATGATGACTTTTTAATTCTTTTATGCTATCTAATTTATGGTAAAATTAAGGATCAATCCATAATTAGATAATGATACAATTAGTAATTCTAATCACATGAATAATACTAAACTTTATTCTTTCAAATTTATTGAGAATTATCAGTAATAGCACCGGAGTTATGGTAAAATTTTTGAAAAATAAACACATAAATCATTTTCATGTATATTATGAGAAAAGAGGACTTCCTACCATAAATCAAGAAAAAGAGGAATTTCTAGTAATTCATTTTTATGCTAAAAGAGTAATCCCCATGACAATGGAAATCCATGTATTCCAATGAATTAAGAGAAATAAAAATTAGAATGCTAAAATAACATATATTTTATTTAAAAATTAAGGAAGGATTTTAGTTAAATTGATCTTTTTATATAGATAAATTTTAAATGATGAAAGAGGAATTCCCACTATATTGGAATCCAAACATTTAAATGAGGAAAGTGTAATTCCTAGTGTAAAGGAATTAATGAAGATTTTTATTTAATTTTTAAGAGAAAATTTAGTTAAATTTATCTTTTTATATAGATGAATTTAAATGATGAAAGAGGAATTCCCACTATATTGGAATCCAAATATCTAAATGAAAAAAGTGTAATTCCTAGTGTAAAGGAATTAATGAAGATTTTTATTTAACTTTTAAGAGAAAATTTAGTTAAATTTATCTTTTTGTATAGATAAATTTAAATGACAAAAGAGGAATTTCCACTATATTGGAATCCAAATATTTAAATGAGGAAAGTGTAATTCCTAGTGTAAAGGAATTAATGAAGATTTTTATTTAATTTTTAAGAGAAAATTTAGTTAAATTTATCTTTTTGTATAGATAGATTTAAATGATGAAAGAGGAATTCCCACTATATTGGAATCCAAATATGAGGAAAGTGTAATTCCTAGTGTAAAGGAATTAATGAAGATTTTTATTTAATTTTTAAGAGAAAATTTAGTTTAATTTATCTTTTTGTATAGATAAATTTAAATGATGAAAGAGAAATTCCCACTATATTGGAATCCAAATATTTAAATGAGGAAAGTGTAATTCCTAGTGTAAAGGAATTAATAAAAATTTATATTTAATTTTTAAGAGAAAATTTAGTTAAATTTATCTTTTTGAATAGATAAATTTAAATGATGAAAGAGGAATTCCCACTATATTGGAATCCAAATATTTAAATGAGGAAAGTGTAATTCCTAGTGTAAAGGAATTAATGAAGATTTTTATTTAAATTTTAAGAGAAAATTTAGTTAAAATTATCTTTTTTTATAGATAAATTTAAATTATGAAAGAGGAATTCCCACCATATTGGAATTCAAATGTTTAAATGAGAAAAGTAGAATTTTTATCTTAATGGATATTTTTATGTAATTTTTTGAAGAGGAAATTTAGAGAGATTTAATTTATGGTAAAAGAGGAATTCCCATGACAATTGGATTACACTCATTGAAATGAGAAAAAGAAGGATTTCAAGTTTATTTTAAAAAAAAAGGTATTGATATTTTAGTTAAAAGATGAATTTCTATCATAATTCTACCTAATGAATTAAGGTTGAGAAATTATGTGGGAGAAGGAATATCTTTGGATATTTTAATTAGTGAATTCACTAAATTGATATTTACCCAAAATCTAGATGTTTAGTTGAAGGGAATCCTTGTAGAACTAAACCGAATGAATTTGGTTAGACTACGTGAGGGACGGACAGTAAACCTAATTGTCCTTCTCTTGATCTGAATCAGACAAAAACTTCCTGAAACCAATTCCAGTTACTAAATCCAAAGAATAGACTACCGAAACTAATCTAGTTTTTCCTTGACCAAACTCACAAAGAATCTAGTTGGATAAATGGATAAAATGATGGGTAGAGTACCCTCATGAGAGATCAAGGATCCTCATTATGAAACTGAGAGTTATGGAAAAAGGGTCTTTGGAATCGATCTCAAACTGGAATTTTACTTGCATTGGAACCTCTGTTTTTTCGTTCAAAGGGCTGTTTTACGCCAGAATGCTGGGAGTGTTTTTCTAAGAGGAGGTTTGTTGGAACAGATGGTGGGGAGTCGTCAAGGGACGTTGCTCATGGCAAAGCCTGCCGAGGTCTTGACCAGCCTCGGTACGGTTAAAATGGTACGCTTTCGGTACGATGGGCGAGGACCGACGAAGCGGTCCCTATGTGAAGTGCTAGGACACCTAAGGAGGATCCGAGAGGGTTCTGACGACCAGGCGATGCATGGGCTCGGAGTTGCTAGGACACCCATATATACGTCCAGGAAGATTTTGGATGGATAGAAAGGAAAGATTATAGGGAACCAAATTTTGATACTGGATCTCGTTGGTTGGCCAGCTGGTCTTCAACAGAGAGTTCAAAGGATACATTTTTGTAATACAATGGACTCGGAATTTTGAAAAATGATGATAAAAAATATTATGATTTCTATTGAGGGATTGTTTTAAAGCTAGTCGAATCTATTATAAATGGTAATTTCATATTAGGTGTGTACGTGGTATACCTTGGTTTTTGCATGAATCGCCAGCTAGGGAGCGTGGGAATTCTTTTCCTCGCTCAATACCCGGGAGCAAAAACCCAACCAAATCTTTATAAAGGAATCCCACCAATTCAGTGGTCGGGTGGTTGGCTAACCCATGGGCCGGATGAGGTTAGGCTGGATCGAAGGATTCCTGAGAAACAACTAGATACGATTAGTTACGTTATTTAGTTTTAAATCTTGAGAAGACCTTGTTCTGTGTGTGGGAGGGGATCATCGGCTGTGCCGTCTCGTAAATGAGGAAAAAAGCGATGATTCCATGGACCAAGTGCAAGTCTCTTCTTGATCCGACCATGTGACTTCAAGTTTGGTCAGATCAGTTTATCTAGTTAAGACTTGACTCGTTAGAGTAATTTTCCCATTTTAGAAGATTTTTTCCAATTGGCAGAATCGCCCGTGCCTTCCGGAGACGAGGGAAGTGTTCCGGGCCCGTCGGTCAGAGGGGCCGCTCGGGCTAGCCTCTCGTCTCGGACATCCACGGGCGAGGCCCCAAGTGTGTGGACCCCGCCCCGCGCGGGAGGCCGACGCCGCTTCCACTGCCGGTAGAAGTCCCGAAGCGGGCGGGGGACCTCACAATATATATATATATATATATATATATATATATATATATATATATATATATATCTCCTAGATAGATATATACATTATACTCTCTATATATAATATAATATGATATATGTATTTATGTATGTATGTATGTATGTATGTGTGTGTGTGTGTAAATATATGTAAATATATAAATATATATATTATATAAAGAGTATACTGTGTATATATCTATAGCAAAGAGAGAGAGAGAGAGAGAGAGAGAGAGAGAGAGAATATATTTAAATACAAACACACACACACACACACAAACAACCATATATATTATACTTTTTATGCTTATTATTTAAATACGTATATATTTATTATATATATATACATATATATATAATATGTGTGTGTGTGTTTTATTATATTAAATATGCTTATTTTTTATAATAATAAAAAATTCTCTCTCTCTCTCTCTCTCTCTCTCTCTCTCTCTCTCTCTCTCTCTACTAGATAGATAGATATACATGATACTGTTTATATAATATAAGATGATATAGATGTATGTATGCATGTGTGTGTGTGTGTGTGTGCGTGTGTGTGTGTGTGTGCAAATTAATATATGTAAATATTAAAATACATAAGTATAACTATGTATAGATTATATAAAGGGTATATTGTGTGTATATCTATAGCGGGGAGAGAGAGAGAGAGAGAGAGAGAGAGAGAGAGAGAGAGAGAGAGAATATTTAAACACACACACACACACATATATACATACATAAATACATACATACATACATACATACATAAATACATATATATACATATATATATTTAAATACATACATACATACATACATACATACATATATATATAATTTTATGTTTATTATATATATATTTATGATATGTGTGTGTGTGTGCACGCGCGCGCATGCGCGCGTGTGCAAATGTGTGTGTGTGTGTGTTTTTTTAATATTAAATATGCTTATTTTTTATAATAATTAAATTTTTATTATAAAAAGAGATATATATTTATATTACACACACACACACACACACATGTACATATAAACACATATATAAATAAATAAACATATTTAGTATAATAAAACACACACACACACACACACACACACACTGTGTGTGTGTGTGTGTGCGCGCGCGCACAGAGGTGTGTGTGTATGTATGTATGTATATATACATGTAAATATATAAATAAATAAATACATATATATACATATAAATATAATGTAAATAAATATATTTTTATATAATAGGTATTTAATTACTATAAGATAAATAAACATATTTAATATGATAAATGTATAGTAAATATAAACTTATATATTTATTATGTAGGCAAATATAAGTTATATAAAAAGAGGAAATTTAATATGATAACATATGTTTATTATGTTACTATATATATATTTATATAATAATAAAAATTTAATATAATACTTTGTGTTTAATATGTACTAAAAATATATATTTATATGTATATAATATATAACACATTTTTATAGTGAATTTATAATAAGTGTATAAATATATATATGTGTGTGTGTATGTGTGTGTATGTGTGTGTGTGTGTGTGTATTATATAAAAAATAAATGAGTATATATATATATTTATCATAGAAGGAGCATAATGTGTTTAAATTACAATAAATCTCTATGTTATATAAGGGAAGAGTTTCACAAAATTGCCATGTGGCAATAATTTGGACGAGGAGGAGGTTCTAGAAGGGATAGAAACAAGCTTCGAATTATATACGTGCGAAGCATGGGTCAGCCAACTAAAGAGGGGAGAGAGAAGGGGTGGGGAAACTCATGTTCTAAGCTTGTATATAAATACACGTGCCTAAATAAATATTATTACACGGAGAAATGAGCTTGCTTAAAGGAAAAGTTATGCTCTATGAATATTTGTACTCTAATCTAGTTTACCTTTTTTAATGTAGCTTTGTGTTTTCAAAAAATAAAGAAATGCCAACTTTGCGGCACCCGCCACCAGCCTCTAAGCAAGGTTGTCAATCCAAAATGTATGTATGTATGTATATATATATATATATATATATATATATATATATATATATATGTATGTATGTATGTATATATGTATGTATATATATATATATATATATATATATATATATATATATATATATATATATGTATATGTATATACATATATATATACATATATACATACATACATACATACATACATATATATGTAAATATAAATGTAAATAAAAATACACACACATGTATATACACATATACTTATATATTTTTTATTTAATTTATATTTTATTAAAAGCTACTTTTTTTTCTCTATCTCTCTCTCTTTTCACCCTCTCTCTCTCTCTCTCTCTCTCTCTCTCTCTCTCTCTCCAGGCCTTCCATGATACAATCATACATCTTCTCACATCAGCGGAGAAAAGAGAACATAGAAAGAAAAGAGAGCTTCATCCAAGGAACCTGCAATTCTTACAAACCATGTTTAATCTCTCTCTCTCTCTCTCTCTCTCTCTCTCTCTCTCTCTCTCTCTCTCATGAAACAATTAAACCATATAAGGAAAACAATAAGAAAACTAATACTCCCTGTAGACGTTTGCCTGTCTCAGCCTGTCTTGTATACAAGTACAAGCCTACAACTTGCAGCCACCCACTATATCTCTCTAGTTTTTCGACTGAATATATTTGAGTTGGTAATTAAAATTAGGGGAATAGGCCTAGTCTACAACTCCACTCAGGCCATTTAACTAAATTCAACTGTATGCAAAAACCGACCTACTTTTGGGGGATCTTTATCATAAATATTTGATTTTTATCATAAATTTATTTTCTTTATATTTCTCTAATTGTTTAGAGATATTCATGTACTCTCATCTCTAACTATAATTTTTATTAAATAAATATAATTAAATTCTCAAGAAAGTTCACTCACATAGCAGTCCTCCTCCCGATTAAGGAAGCAACTATCCTCAGTTGCATAACTTGCAAAACTTGGCCTAGAAATTTGACAAAAGAAAAGTCCAACAAACCAGCAGGGTTGTACACATGGTACATTAGATCATACATTACCAATAAAATGTGTTTAGCAAGTCCTACCAAAACCATCAATAACAAAGTATGCATGTTGTTAAATATATTTGTTTTTTTCTTTAAAAAAATAATCACAGTTGATAAGAAGTATACCCATCATACCAAAAGCCCGATATTGTTGTTAAGATATCAACCCTCTCGATCCATTGTCTTATATTCAGGCCATATTCACCCTAGCAAATGAGCAACACATGCTCACACTCTCTCCAACTATACTAGTTGTCCACCATCACACAATGTTAGTAGCTCACAACTACTAACACCACCGACATCAATCATGAGTACTAACTTGTACTCCACCGACATCAATCATGAGTACTAACTTGTACTCAAGTTCATTTTTCTCTAAGCAATGGGTATCCCCAATAACCCCAGAGGGTGATCAAACACATCAGATCAGTGCCTCTTTCTCTAAGCAATGGGTATCCCCAATAACCCCAGAGGGTGATCAAACACATCAGATCAGTGCCTCTTTCTCGAGAAAACAATTGTTGTCCAGTGTGTGGCTGAGAAAACCCTTCTCAATAATTACTCAAACCATATCACCACCATCATGTCCCAGCCATTCCGGCTTACGAGCACAAAGCCGTCAATCTCTCCAACCTACACAAGGTTGTCCATTCAAACACACTACAAGCTAGTAACACATGCTAAAAGTCCACGACAACACATAAGTAATAAATCCAATACTTAGTTCTAGCTATTTCTAATTTCATATGTCCTACACATGGAATATTCGGAATCACCCAAGTGCCATGCAATGAACATAGTGGTAATTAGGCGTCCCCATTAACCACAGAAAGATGGACAAACAAACCGTGACATCCCTCCTGCTGCCTGGGATAGCAACTATTTAATAATAACTCACTCTTATGAATGAAAAATAACAAAGTTCAAGACATAAAAGAAAGATATGTAAAATTAAGCAGTTGCTATCGCGGCCAGGAGGGATGTCATGGTTTGTTCGTCCATCTTTATGTGGTTAATTGGGGACGCCTAATTACCACCACTATGTTCGTAGCATGGCACTTGGGTGATTTCGAATATTCCATGTGTAGGACATATGAAATTAGGGATAGCTAGAACTAAGTATTGGATTTATTACTTATGTGCTGATGTGGACTTTTAGCATGTGTTGCTAACTTGTAGTGTGTTTGAATGGACAATCTTGTGTAGGTTGGTGAGATTAATGGGCTGTTAAACGGGACTCTTTAATCTTTTTGAAGAAATAATTTAAAACTCATAACAATATATCAAAATTAAAACAAATACTTTGAATTAAATTGAAAATAAAATCACATAGCATAACATAAGGCAAGATAAAGAATAACATCACCATCAACACAAGATTGGGTGCAATCTCCCCCCCTCTCTCCCCAACGTGTGTGGCTCCACTCCCACACGCGGTATTTAAATCATATTAATAAATTTAGCCCTTGGAGCTGTAAATAGCATAGCTTTTCCAAAATCGGGCTATTTACAAAATTGAACCTTAGTCCAATGCTTTTAAAGCATCTCATAAAAAATAAACCTTGCCCAATTAAAATGGCTATATGCCAAATTTCCAATGACATTCGTGCAAAGAAAACACTTTGCAATTGCAATTTGTCGAAGTCACGGTTGATTCCATAGCTTTAGTAACAAATAACCTCACTTCCCAATCTCATAGTAGTGACACCCCCCATAAGCAGCTATGTACCACTGGCATCCATACACAAGCATGTGTGTGCCAAGCCAAGACATAGGAGACCTTAATGGTCAAGCACGTGGATGTAGACTAGGTTAAAATAACTTAGAGAAGGTCTTAATAATGAATTTGCTCTAAAATCTATAAGTAAAAATCAACTTTCAATTGAATTGTGGGGGAAACAAAAATGCTTAAAAGAATTTTCAACAAGTACAAGGTCGTGAGTATATGCGATATTTTAATTATGAAAAATAAGGGAACTTACTTGGGAGTGATGGAATCATTCTGAAAAACCTCCATGGTACATGGAGATTAGATTATTCCACAAATTAAATAATAAAAGAAATAAACCATCATAGCATAGCATAAATCAAGAGCATAATAAATTAATTACCGTAACATTACTTGCATTAGAGCACAGCATACCATACAGTAAACACACTTGTACACTCCCTCTCTACCTTCCAATGGTACTATCCATCTCAATCATGGATTCCCTATCCCCTATCCAATCAGTAGAAGGCTGTACCAAACATGTGTCCACTCTTGTAACTGCTGCCTGCCTGTGACATCTCCTGGTGAAACCCAAAAACATGTTTCCACATGAAACTCTTAGGGGCATGTTTCAGCAAACATCGGGGTGACCTGAAAAGAGAGAGCTCTTACTGAATATGTATGGATGTATTTCTATCCCACAACTATGTTACATAGATATGCCCAAAACTGCAGGTCCCTCTATCCCTTCCAAGTAGGAAGGAAGCAATCTGCTCCATGTTCTTTCCCTGAATTCAAGTACCTTATCAGGTTCATGTGGAACATAGGATAATTCTTCGACTTCAACGAGTTCTTGAGGAGTAACTGTGTTATTTTCACCTCCCAATTTCGCTTTCAATCTATTGATATGAAAGACTGGATGAACTCTAACATGTGGAGGTAGTTTTAACCTCAAACGCAACCGTGCCAACCTGATTAACTCGAAATTGACCACAATATCTAGGAGATAAATTTGAGCATTTTCCTTTTGACAAAGTCTGAGAATCTTTAGGAACATTAAAATAAACCAACGGCGCAACGCTCCTGGTTCAAAAGACCGAGATGAGCGTCCCCTATCAACATAAAACCGTGCCCTATCTTGAGCACTCCTGATAGAATCCCGAACTTTGGTCAGCATTTCCTACATATCATGCAAGAAATCCCTCGATGCATCAAGCTCAATGTTCTTAAGACCGACATCAATAGGTGCCCTGAGTTGATACCTATACATAAGTATGCACGTACTAAAAACCAATAGCCATATATTTAAAACTGTTATAGACAAATTCCATCATTGGAAGATATTTTTCCCAATATGATGATTTTCTAGAGATATACATGAAGCATATACTCTACAATCTGATTCATACACTATGTTTTCCCATTAGACTACTGCGGGGATGATCAGAGCAATTCACATTCAAAGTAACTTCCTCGTTTTGTAAACCATTCGGAATAAAGTAGGAAAACATGGCATTATAACAGCAGAAACCAGGGATTCATCGGTGCCCTGACATACCCACATCTGCACATGGAATAATCGACGTCTCGAGTTATGCATATCAACATAGAGAGTCATCAACGTCTCGATGAGTCACATATGTTCATCCGTAAACCATCAAGTTGATTATATAAATCACCTAAAGTACGAAACTAGAGAAAGAAATGCCAACAAAGGAAGAATCCAAATTTCCTTATTCGAACACAGCAAGATAAACTTGTTTGAACTCTAAAGAAAGAGATTTCAACAAGTGAAAATGCCGACGAGATTACCCTCATCAAAACATGCAGGCTATAGATAAAAGAAGTTTATCTAGAGAATGCCCATACTATAACTTCTAGTGAATTTAGAAAATGAGATTGTCTTTGAATGTTGAGGACAACATGCTATGTGATGTAAGCAAAGCAACAATCTTGAGCCCAAATTATCCCATAAGATAATATATGTGAGGGATCACTAGCGTCCCATACCACCATGATACCACCCATACATACCTTAATAATTTGAAACTCCCTAGTATGCCATCTAGGAAATATGAATAAAATTCTGTATAAAAGGAATAAGATGGCCTTATCCAGACTTTCACATACTGAAACCTGTCTCTATATACTTGAGACTACATCAAGGAATAACCCTTATCGAGTACATCATTAGAAAAGAATTTTGAATTATTGGCACCTTTCTAATGATAACTACCCAAAACACAATAAAGTTCGGGTAGAAAAATAACTCACCTAGATATATAAACAACTAGGTATCCGAGTTAGAATATATACAAGAGTATAAGAAATATACTCAAAAATTATGTGCAAAAAACGAAGGCAAATGCTACCTTCAAAGCACATGTAATGATTCAAAAGATCAAAAGATCCTTATAAAACCATGGATAAAAGCATAGAAGCTCCTCAAATCCATAAAGAGCATAGTTGATCATAAAAATCAATGCATACCATCTAATGGACATTAATCATGCCAAAAGAAGCATTAAAATTGGTGGCCAACTCATCAATCCGGAGTATATCAACATTGTGTCGTTCAAGCAAAACTCCAAAGTAAGCAAGTGAAACACATGTGTGTAGCACTCAATAAAAAACCCTAGACACAAGTGATCTAGGCAGAACCTGATGAGTCCAAATAAAACTTGGAAAACATCCAATAAAAATCCACCAAAACAAACCGATGAACCAACCCATGATAGAATTTGTCTTAGGCTTAAGAAATTAAGCATAATCCACACTTAAATAAGTGCAAAATAAATTATCATGGAAAAGTGTCAAAGGTGAAACACACTTTGAACGTAAATTATAGCCATCAAAAGAAATTAAGGAACATGTCCAAAAATAATGGCTAAACAATGGTAAAAAATCATGAATACATCGTTTAAAATTAATCCAAACATAAATATCCATTAATACGAGATATAATCGTATTAATAATATGCGAATAACCCGCATCTATCTAATGTCAACACGAGAAAACGTACTTCAACATTAAATAACCCTCAAAAATATTAAATTCTCGAGAAAAAGAATTATCATGATTTTTTCCTAATTTTTTCTAATTTTCTAGGGCCTCAAAATATAATAATTTTGAATTCCACCAAACCTATCTTATGGCATTCCAAACCTATATTTTTTCAAAAAAAATTTAGCAATTTAATTTGCCAAAATACCATTGATATCTTAAAAATACCAATTTTTTAGAATTTCTAAAAATAATTTCTAGAATATTCCTAATTTCTCTTGAGAATCCCATCGTTTACGAAATTTCCAATTCCGTCCGACAATTCTCAAATCCAATGAAAATTTTTAATTTTAATGGATTTTTAATTTTTTAGATCAAAAAATATTTTTTAAAGAAATTTGAATGGTCACGGGCACCCGAATGGACACACCACATGCCAAACACCAACCCCACATTTTTCCAAAATTCAAAATAATCTTTGTCTAATTTTTAAGAATTTTTAAAAAATTTAAAATTACCCCGAACACATTTAGAATATGAACGGTCAAAAAATTTTGAAATTCCAACAGTTTTCCTGGAATACGGAAAGCCAAAAGTTTTGGGAAAATGATAAAACAAAAAAAATCGGAATGTGAAAGGTCAAAAGTTTCCAGAATACGGAAGGTCAAAAGTCTTTTCGGAATTCGGAAAGCCAAAAGGTTTCGGGAAAATGGAAAGCCAAAGGTTTTCCAGAAGATGAAAAGCCAAAAAGTTTCAAGAAGAAATTTTCAAAAATTTTTCAGAGATTTTTTCCTCAAATCCCGTAATTTCTCACTATTTTTCAGGTTTTTTTCAAGCTTTTTTTGAAAAAGATTTCAAAAGCTTTTTTTAATAATGAAAAACTTATTTTTAACAATAAAAATAAAAAAAGCTTAATTAAGCTTTTGTGGGTTTTGATTTTTTTAAGGGGGGGCGATTTTTTTCACCGGGCGCTGCAGCGCAGCCCTCCCCCCCATGTCTGCGCGCAAGGAAGGCGGGAGGGAGTAAAAAATAAATCCCTCCTCTCCTTCTTCTCCCCTCTTTCCTCTCCTTCTTCTCCCTTCCATTCTCTTTCTCCTCCCCTCTCTGTTAATCAGAGAGATTAACTTAAATCTTTGATTAAAGTTTTTAATTAAACAAATCATAATTAACATTAATTATGATTAATGTTTAAAAAATTTAAGAGAATTTCTCACGAAAAAAAGAAGGAAAAATCAGATTTGAGAGGCGAAGAGAGTCCCACGTACACGGGAGAGCATTTCATGCATCAACACGCTGTCCCCTACTACTGAATTTTAGTAGAAAATCGACAGAAATTTGATCGCATTTCCGCGAAAAAAACCCGCAAAAATGTGTAAAAATATATTTTTAATCATAAAAATGCTCAAAAAAATTCCTAAAAAATTAGAAAAAATTTCTAAAAATTCTAGAAATTCAGGGAATCCATTCTACTAAAAATATCCACCATAAAATATATGGTATTTTTGTTAAAAAAATCCATTAATGCTTGATTTTAATCATAAAAAATAAGAAAAAAATAGCATTAAACTCACGAAATTCTTCCGCAATGTCGATTCGTCCATTGAATTGTAGTAACACACGTTCCAATCACCATATCAATGATCCACATGCAATTCATCAACATAAATTAATAAAATAATATTTTTATTAGTAAATATTAAAATTTACTTTAAAAAAATTAGCAACAATTAAATAGAGATTGCTCTAATACCACTGTTAAAACCCTAAGATGTCTCTAGATAATTGTTATGCATAAACATACATAAATCAGGCATAAACTCAACCACCCAACCACCCCCGAGCCAAAGGGATGCACACATGAATCATAAATGAAATACATCATACCTCTACCTTGATGTCCTATACCATTAAGAGGTATAATTCCAATCCAATAGCATGTAGCTATAGTGTGAAATGGTAGATGAGTAGATATGGACCTCTACACAAGAGACCATAGCATAAGCCTCCAAGTCCCCAAGCCCCCTTGAGTGTGCCCCATGCCCCTATTATATAGGAGGGCCCTCAAGTGACTCTTGACTTTTTATTCCTCATGTGTGACCCTTGGATGCCTGACCCTAACCTTAATCTTTAAGGTTAGTCCTAACCCATGCTCCACTAGAGCTTGTTCCCATGCTCCCATGCTCACAAGCCTAATGTGGGTTAGCCTCCTAGTATATACACACATAATGTGTATATAACATAGCACACATATAATACTTATTCTCTTGGTATTTTTCTTACGTAATTAAGGACAATTGCTTTCCCAAACGGGAGGACTGTTATACTACAGGTATATATTTTTATCGTATTTTTCTTACGTAATTGAGGACAATTGCTTCCCCAAACGGGAGGACTGTTATACTACAGGTATATATTTTATTATATTTTTGATGAATTAATAATTGTATAAAATATGTTTAATTTAATTTGTGCAAGATTCAGTTTAATGGAATATGCAAATGGGCACGACATTAATGTGTAGCCTGTGTAAATGTGCACATAGTCAGTTTATATAATAAGGCCTACTAGCAATTTTAATTGGGCAAGGTTTATTTTTGATGAGATGCTTTAAAAGCATTGGACTAAGGTTTAATTTTGTAAATAGCCCAATTTTGGAAAAGCTATGCTATTTATGGCTCCAACAGCTAAATTTATTAATATGATTTAAATACCGCATGTGGGAGTGGAGCCACACACGTAGGGGGAAGATTGCACCCAGTCTACTTTTCTTCTTTGTGTGGTACTCTCTATCATAACTTTTGATGATATTGCTATTTTATTTGATGTTGTTTAATTTTTCCTTGTTTAATGATAACAAGTCACGTTAATTGATTTTTGATTTAATTTCAAGTCTCTCTTTTAATAATTGATGTATATTTGTGAGGATTTAATTATTTATTCAAGATGTACAAAAAGGATCCCCGTAATAATGCTATAGTTAGATGTCACGGTTTGTCCGTCCATCTTTCTGTGGTTAATTAGGGACGCCTAATTACCACTATGTTCATAGCATGGCACTTGGGTGATTCCGAATATTCCATGTGTAGGACATATGAAATTAGGGATAGCTAGAACTAAGTATTAGATTTATTACTTACGTAGACTTTTTAGCATGTGTTGCTAACTTGTAGTGTGTTTGAATGGACAACCTTGTGTAGGTTGGTGCGATTGACGGGCTTTATGCTCATAAGCCGGAATGACTGGGACGTGATGGTGGTGATATGGTGTGAGTAATTACCGAGAAGGGTTTTCTCAGAGCCACACACTGGACGACAGTTGTTTTCTCGAGAAAGAGGCACTAATTTGATGTGTTTGATCACCCTGTGGGGTCATTGGGGATACCCATGGCTTAGAGAAAACTGGACTTGAGTACGGGTTAGTACTCATGATTGCTGTCGGTGTTAGTAGTTGTGAGCTGTCGGTGTTAGTAGTTGTGAGCTGCTAACATTGTGTGATGGTGGACAACTAGTATAGTTGGAGTGTGAGCATGTGTTGCTCATTAGCCAGGGTGAATATGGCATGAATATAAGACAATGGATCGAGATGGTTGATATCTTAACAACAATATCGGGATTTTGGTATGATGGGTATGCTTCTTATCAACTGTTATTATTTTTTTTAAAGGAATATATTTAACAACATGCATACTTTATTATTGATGGTTTTGGTAGGACTTGCCAAACACATTTTATTAATGTATGATTTAATGTACCATGTGTACAACCCTACTGGTTTGTTGGACTTTTCTTTTGTCAAATTTCTAGGCCAGGTTTTGCAAGCTACGCAACTGAGGACAATTGCTTTCTTTACCGGGAGGATTGTTATGTGAGTGAACTTTCTTGAGAATTTAATTATATTTATTCAATAAAAATTATAGTTAGAGGTGAGAGTACATGAATATCTTTAAACAGAGAAATATAAAGAAAATAAATTTATGATAAAAAATAGCATACTTACCCATGATCTCTTCACAAGACGGTCAAAATGCTTCCCCAGCATTCTTGACATAAAACAATCATTTAAAAACATATCATAAATACAGTTTCTATAATGAACTCTCGTCTTTCCACATTGTTCCACATCAATCCATATTATTTAATCCACATCCATTTCATATGTATTCCCATTCTCATCCAATCACATCATTTTCATCTCATCACATCTTTCCTCATTTATCCTCATCAGATCTCATCCACTCACATCTACCCATATCCACATCTCATCTCATCCACTCACATCTACCCATATCCACATCTCATTACATCACATTCATTCACATCTCATCCATTCACATCACATCCATTTCACTTCATATCTCATTCATTCATATCTATCCCAATTCACATCACATCACCTCCATCCGTTCACATCCATCACATCACATTCATTTCATATCCATCACATTCATTCTCATCACCATCCCATCACATACGTTCTATCCACATAACATCACATCACATCTATCCACATCATATCTCATTCATACACATCTCATCTCATTCATCCACATCCATCCAATCGTTCACACACATTTGTCCATACATTCATATCTATCACTCACATCCACATATATTCATGTCACATCACATCTGTCCATACATTCATATCTATTACTCACATCCACATATATTCATGTCACATCATAGCTCTTTACCTCACATCACATTCTTTCACATACACATCCACATCCATTCTTCACATACACATCCACATCCATTCTTCACATACACATCCATATCCATTCTTTCGCATACTCATCCACATCCTTTCATTCATTTACATCCCGATTCACATGACATCACATCTCATCCATTTATTTACATCTATTCGATTCACATGTCATCACATCTATTCACATCACATCCCATCCATCCATTCTGGAGTAAGACAGTCCTTTAGGAAAAATAGGGTCTCTATCTGATTCACATGTCATCACATCTATTCACATCACATCCCATCCATCCATTCTGGCATAAGACAGTCCTTTAGGGGAAATAGGGTTTCTATGCATTTTTTTGGTTTGATTTTCTTTTGAATACAAGGAGTATTTCTTGAATCAGTATTCTCAAAACTTCTTGATCGAAATTCTAAATTTCATACCAGAATTCCTCGAATTCTATAACCTTGATCCACATATCAATTTGAAGGGTCTCAAATTTAGTTTTAAATTTGGCGAGAGTTTTGAGTGTATTTTTCTAAACTGGTCACACCTTCTTTCCTCGAAACTAACGAAAGATTTTAGTCTTGGTCATTTGGTCTTGGTCATAGTCTGATTCAAGGAGGTTCGAGTTTGGTCTTGGTCATTTGGTCTTGGTCATAGTCTGATTCAAGGAGATTCAAGTCAGATAAGATTTTCCCTGAACTATCTTTCTTGAAAAGGTTTGATAATTCAGTTACTATTTTACTGAATTTTTTTCTTTGAATATTCACTTAATTGATTTTTAAAATTAGATACAAATTTCAATGAGGAATAAATTAATCATTTATCTGAATATTTCGATCTCCATAGATTTTTTGAATTTTCTTCTTACAATCTGTGTGAATATAAAACAATAGGAATTTCTCTCTTTGAGTATTTAATTATTCGTTTATCAAATACTCATAGAATTTAAACATAGAATTTAAGAGAATTTAAATTTTGATATAAAAATTCTTTATGCACTTCAATGGAAATAACACTTTTATTAAAAAAAATCCTTTTATGCATCTATTTATGCATAAAATCAAATTTGTTGATGGGAATAACACTTTCAAAATAAAAAAGAATTTCTTTATGCATCTATTTATGCATAAAAATTAATTTTTATAAGAATAACGTTTTTATAATAAAAAAATTCCTTTATGCATCTTTCTATGCATAAAAATTAAATTTAATAAGAATAACACTTTTGTAATTAAAAAATTTCTTTATGCATCTTTCTATATGCATAAAAATCAAATTTAATAAGAATAACACTTTTGTAATAAAAACATTCCTTTATGCATCTTTCTATGCATAAAAATTAAATTTAATAACAATAACACTTTTTTAATTAAAAAAATCCTTTATGCATCTTTCTATGCATAAAAATCAAATTTAATAAGAATAACACTTTTGTAATAAAACAAATTCTTTTATGCATTTTTCTATGCATAAAAATTAAATTTAATAGGAATAACACTTTTGTAATAAAAAAATTCTTTTATGCATTTTTCTATGCATAAAAATCAAATTTAATAGGAATAACACTTTTATAATTTAAAAAAATTTCTTTATGCATCTTTCTATGCATAAAAATCAAATTTAATAGGAATAACACTTTTGTAATTAAAAAATATCCTTTATGCATCTTTCTATGCATAAAAATCAAATTTAATAGGAATAACACTTTTGTAATTAAAAAAATTTCTTTATGCATCTTTTTATGCATAAAAATTAAATTTAATAGGAATAATACTTTTGTAATAAAAAAATTCCTTTATGCATCTTTCTATGCATAAAAATCAAATTTAATAGGAATAACACTTTTGTAATTTAAAAAAAAGTCTTTATGCATCTTTCTATGCATAAAAATCAAATTTAATAGGAATAACACTTTTGTAATTAAAAAATCCCTTTATGCATATTTCTATGCATAAAAATCAAATTTAATAGGAATAACACTTTTAAAATAAAAATAATTTCTTTATGTATCTATTTATGCATAAAATCAAATTTAATAAGAATATCAGTGATATCCATGCATATTCATAGGTGAATATGGAGTAATTAGAATATTTATTTTAGATGCAAAAATGGTGGGAATTACTCTTTTGGAATAACATATTTGGAATAACATAAAACCAAACTTTCTTTTCTACAAAATTCTAAAAAATTTTACCATAACCTCCTTTGTATGGCTGACCATTTCTCATTTTTATCATTCTTTATTTAACTTAAATTAACCCAAATTAGATTTATAGAACTCTAATCTACACAATCTTTTAAATTCAAGAGAGTAAACAATAAGAAGAGTTTGATTAATCTCTTAGTTATTCTTTTTAGGATTAAGAAAGGCTGGAATGTAAAGAAGAGAAGGGAGTGACCTTTTCATCAAAGGCATAGCATTTGAATTTAATTCAATCAACTGCAAAACATAATAATCAAAAAAACCATAGATTTTTCATTAAAATTTACAAACAAAGTAAGAAAAATTAGCTTACATGGAGCTCGTAAGCTCTCCTTTGGTTTGAGGGATTGAGGGTTCTACTCTTGGTTGAAGCAAGAGTAGCCACCAATTCACTTTGGAGAGGATTAGGCCAAAAACAATTGAATTATTAAAAAATTCAAGACAAGAGTAGAGTAACAGTGCATAAATACCATTAAGCTTTTACAAAGATGAAGGCTTCTATTTATAGAAAAAAGTGAGCCTCTAACCAAGCAAACTGATTCTAGAATTTTTCAGATCAGTTTGGTCAATTTTTGACCATTTTTTGGTCAGTTCAGCTTATTTTTTGGATCTAGTTTTGAAATAGGAGAGAAGAGAGATGAAAATATCTATTATTTTTTAGTTTAAAACTCCTCCACACATGTGAAATAGGTGCCTCCTTGAAGATCCCCCTTCTCCTTATTACCAAGGTGTCAAAAATGTATCATTATACCCAAAACATCTCATTTTTTTAGTAATATTCATAGTTTTTTTTACTAATAAACCTTGTACTCAGTCAACTCTTCATCTTATGTGAGCATTTACTTATTTTTGGGTTTTTTTTTTTATAAATTGGATTTATCTCCTCCCCACACTTGGATTGATCCTATTGGCCCCATAGGAACCTTAATTGGACCATAATCTAAAAAAATTTTAAAAATCTGGACCCTTAGGCTAAGGTCTTTTATACCTATTTTCAATTAAGTCCAATTGTATATTGGAAAGTTCTTTTTGAATTTTTATTTAAGGAAAAACCATTTTAGACACTAGGAAGATTTTTATATCCAAAAATATCTCAATTTTGAATTACCTCCCTCTAGACCTTTTCTCTCTCCAGGCCAAAACAGGGTAAAATAGGATCTTTCTTTTATTTTAAAGATGGAAATAATTATAAGATCATAAGGGGAGGTTCTTACACCTGCACACCTCAAAAGCTGGAGGGAAGAATCTTACAAGGCATAACAATCTTGCTCTCTACAGTGTTTCAGTGGTGCAACTCACAGCACTCATAGGCTGTCTCAACTCTATGAGATCAGCTAGTTGCTAGCTAGATCAACTGTGTGCTCCTCAACGCAGGTGTGTAGCATTCGTGTGGTGAGAAATGTTAGTTGTAATCTCCACTCAGGCACCGGGACTCCCCATGGGTGCTTTATCGGCCTGGATCTACCAAGTCTCAGGGAGCGGGACTCCCCACCCTTCAAGATTTTATAGCCTATTGGCAGAAATACAGAGGAGAGTGTGGGTAGCACAACACGCATAATTGCATGTTCAAGGCTCACATGCATCATCGCTTGGCTTAAGGCTCAGCCTGGGTCAACGCATCATTGCTTGTTCAAGGCTCAGCATAGAAACGGACACGTGAGACATAGTAGTAGTAGTGTTAACTCAGAAGGTCGCATTTCTAGTGTAGAAACGGATGCATGAGGTACAGTAGCAGCAGCAGCGTTGCTAAGTACTCAAAAGGCACCATTGCTTACTTACGCTGATTTGTCACACGATATTGCTGAAAACAATAACAGAGGAAGCGTTGCTAACTCAGAAGGCACCATTGCTTACTTACGCTGATGACATTGCTAAAAACAACACAGGCTTGGCTACGATTCAGCAAACGCTCAGTCTACCACATACAGCAGCGTAGTATTATTGAAAACAACAACACAGGCTTGGGGCTAAGATTCAACAAACACTCACAATCAAGCCTCTGCGTTTTGCTTGTTTTGCAGTAGCAAGCACCAGTGTTGAGGTCTGTGGTGTTGAGCAAGAGTAAGAAGCTCCCTTGCTTAAGTGCAGAGGGGAGAAGAAGCTAAGCGAGAGTAAGCAGCTCCCTTGCTCAAGCCAGGGGGGAGAAGAAGCTAAGCGAGAGTAAGTAGCTCCCTTGCTCAAGCGCAAAGGGGAGAAGAAGTAGGCATAACTAGAAAGGAGAGAGACTCCATCATTGAGCTTTCTAATCTCTGAGCTCTCTGCCTATGTGTGAGAGGAGGAAGAAGAGAAAAATCCTGGCTACCACCAAGGGAAGAATATGTTTGTTTTCTTTTTAGCAAAATACCCAAACTTAGGGTTTGTGTGTACACACACTTCCTAAGTTTTTGGTCATTCCACACTTTCCATATTTTGTTTAGTCCATTTACACTTTGGCCATTTTTCATATTGGGCACTTCCTTTGGGATTCATTGTTCATTTTTCATTACCCACCTACACCTCCTTAGACTTTATGCTTTTCTACATATTTTTCCTTGCTATTTGTGTTTGAGGGGACGCATTTGAGGCCAAGTGTACATATGAAGCCTATGGATGTGAAAGGCTATGTGGAGACAGGAGATGATACCCAACATGCTATCACACACATGTTGGAAGTGTACCATTGGTTATGCACAATGGTAAAACAAAATCTATGGTAGATGTCTTGTATATACCTTCTATTTACAAAAAGCTTGGCCTCAGTTGGTCAAATGGTCGAACAGGGTTTACAGGTTCGTTTCAACGAGCATGGTTGCTTCGTTGAGGATTTCAAAAATGGATGTAGAGTCATTGCCAAAGGCAAGAAAGAAGGCGGGTTATTTAAGTGGAATGCTGGGATTCCTGAGTTGAAATCAGCCATGTTCTCTAAAAGTCAAAATGTGCTACAGGATATTGACATATGGCATAAAAGGATTGGACATGTGAACATACAAAGGTTAAAGAACATGCAGGCAAGAGGCATTGTTAGTGGGTTGCCTAGATTCAACTATGATGGAAATATGCATGTTTGTGATTCCTGTCAGTTTGGAAAGCAGGCGAGGTTGCCGTTTCCTAAAGAAGGCAACTACATGAGTAGCAGGCCACTTGAGATAGTTCATAGCGATGTATGGGGTCCTGCACAAAACCCATCCATTAAAGGCAGCATGTATAATGTGACATTCATTGATGATTTCAACAGAATGACTTGGATTTACTTTCTCAGAGAGAAAAGTGAAGTGTTGGAAAGTTTATGGTCTTCAGAGAAGTAATATGGCTCTTGGATAAAATGATTGAGGAAAGATGGAGGTGGTGAATACACCTCACATACTTTTGAGCATTTCTTGAGAAAACATGGCATAAGAAGGCAGTTAACTTGCAGGTACACACCTCAGCAAAATGGTGTTGCTGAGAGGAAGAATAGAGTCATTTGTGATGTGGCCAGGGCGATGCTCAATGAAAAGAGCATGCCAGACTATTATTGGGCAGAAGCGTGTGCCACCGCGGTGTATGTACTTAATAAGACACCCACAGCAGCCATACATGGAAGTATGCCAAAGATGCGGCTTACAGGTTTTAGGCCATACATTGGATACTTCAAAGTGTTTGGTTGCATAGCTTATGTACATGTGCCTGACGAGAGAAGGAGGAAGTTGGATCCTAAGGCTAAAAAGTGTGTGTTTGTTGGTTATGCACAGGATCGCAAGGCATATAAATGTTACAATCCACAAACTAGGCAGGTGGTTATCTCACGAGATGTGGTGTTTGATGAACTTGCTAGTTGGTACAAGGCAAAGGATGAGGGTGTCATTGATTCCCTTGATGCTGATGTGCATGTGAACTTGCCACAAGCAAGTTCTATTTCTATGTCTGGGCTAGCAGAGTCTGAGAGTAGCACTATACGTCCATGGTCAGGACGCTTGAGACATGAGAGTGTGAGCACTGGAAGTAGTGCTGTGGATAAAGGAAAAAAGAAGGTTAAAGGAATTGGAATTACAGGTTATGAGTCATCAAGTTCAGAGAGTTTGGATGAGGAACTTGGCATACCAGTTTTATGCACACCTGGTGCAAGGCAGGATAGATATGTGCCTCTACATGCTAGAGTGAGAGGTGTTCAGAGTGATCCACATGCATTGCGGAGATCCCAATGGGTCAGGTATCCAGTTTGACAGGTTGAAATATCGTGATTTTGCTATGCATTATGCATATATGACCTCTTTGGTGAAGCATGTGGAACCTACATGCTATACAGAAGCTATTGGGAAGCATGTATGGGAGAAGGCAATGGATGTTGAGATGGACGCTGATGAAACATGGGATTTAGTTACCTTACCACCCACCACAAGGCAAAAATATCATTGGTTGCAAATGGGTTTACAAGGTGAAATGCAAGTCAGATGGTTCCATTGAGCGCCATAAAGCGCGATTGGTAGCTAAGGGTTATGCACAAACCCAAGGCTTGGACTATGATGAAACATTTAGTCGAGTTGCAAAGATGGGAACAGTGAGAGCAGTCATTGCTTATGGCTACAGCAAATGGTTGGGAAATGCATCAAATGGATGTGAAAAATGCATTTCTAAATGGTGATCTACAAGAGAAAGTTTATATGGCACAGCCAGAAGGATATGTACACCCTAGGTATCCCACTCATGTATGCAGATTAAAGAAAGCATTATATGGTTTGAAGTAAGCACCTCGTGCTTGGAGTGATAAGATAAGCCGATATATTATCTCCCTTGGATTTCAGGTTTCTTCAGCAGATTCTTCACTCTGTGAAGAAAACAGATCATGGGATTGTCTTGTCATCTATGTAGATGACTTGATTGTCACACAAGAGATCATGCTACAGATGTTATGCATGTGAAGAAGGCATTGAGTGGGCAGTTTGACATGAAAGACTTGGGTGAATTGAGATATTTTCTTGGGATTGAAGTGATCAAAGACCATGCAGGTACATGGTTAGTGCAACGCCAATATGCATTGGATATGTTGGCAAAATATGGGATGACATGTTATGCATGTGTGGGCAGTTTGACATGAAAGACTTGGGTGAATTGAGATATTTTATTGGGATTGAAGTGATCAAAGACCATGCAGGTACATGGTTATGCAACGCCAATATGCATTGGATATATTGACAAAATATGGGATGACATGGTGTAAGCCAATGAGTACACCTTTGGAGCAGAATGTAAAGCTACGGGCTGATTTTGGTGGAGTTGGATGATCCATCTATGTATAGAAAGATGGTTGGCGGTCTTATTTACATGACTATCATGTGGGGCTAGTAAGCCAATTTATGCAGAGCCCCAGAAAACCTCATTTGGATGCAGTGAGACGCATTATGTGATATGTAAAGACCACTACACATTATGGTCTTCTTTATGAGCATGGTAAAGGCTTGGATGTACATGGCTACACATACGCTGATTGGGAAAGTAGCTCGTATGACAGGAGGTCTACTAGTGGTTATGCCTTTATATTTGGAAGTGCAGTGGTAAGTTGGAGTAGCAAGAAGCAACCTACTATTGCTTTATCTAGTACAGAGGCTGAATACAGGGGTGCAGCCATTGCTACATGTGAAGGAGTATGGTTAAAGAGTCTCTTGGCTAATTTGGGTGAGCCTATTGATGGCAAGGTTATCATTCATTGTGACAACATGAGCAGCATACAGTTGGCCAAGAATCCAATTTTTCATGTGCGGACCAAACACATAGATGTCCACTATCATTTTATCAGAGAGAAAGTGTTGGATGGTACAGTGGGTTTGCAGTATGTGAAGAGACTGAAGAGCAGGTGGCCGACATCTTTACAAAGCCACTTGCAGACATTATGAAAG
>NC_141064.1:36074167-36581667 GCF_041138505.1 Cibotium barometz
AACTGCCACCAAGAAGGCCACATTGCTGCATATTGCTCGAATGCAAGGGCACACCAAGATTATGTTCCTTTATGCAAGCAATGCAGTGAGGAGGGCCACGAGGAGAAAGATTGCCCTAAAAGTAATGCAAAATTAATAGGGGACAAAGGGAAGCAAATTGTAGATGAGGGTCCAAGTACTTCAGCAAATTTAGTGGAAGTAGTCCCTATAGTAGGTGCTAGGAAAGTAGTGAGGAGGGCCACGAGGTGAAAGATTGCCCTAAAAGTAATGCAAAATTAATAGGGGACAAAGGGAAGCAAATTGTAGATGAGGGTCCAAGTACTTCAGCAAATTTAGTGGAAGTAGTCCCTATAGTAGGTGCTAGGAAAGAATCGGCAGACAGAAAATCTAGAAAGGTGACATTTTCTCATAATCATCCACCAATGGTGGGAGTTGTCACTCGATCCCAGGGGAAAGTGCAAAGGACTGCGGAAAGCTTGCCAAAATCAACCCAATTAGAAGGAGGAAAAGTAAGCATGCTTAAGGAGGCATCTTTAGAGGAAGTTGTAGAGAGTCAAGAGCCAGTGTCGGATGAGCAATCGTCTGATCAACCTCCCATAGCACGCGTAGGAAAAGGCCCTCACTTCCAACTTGGTGTAACACCTTTCCCTGATAGATTAAAAGTACCACGTGCTAAGAAGGTCGGGTTAGGTGCTAAAGTTGATCCAAAACCTCAATTTGATTTATGGGATATATTGGAACGGTGTGAGGTGTCTATTAGTCTACCTACATTAGCGGAGATCTCTCCAATATGTCAAAAGCAGATGTATCAACGACTTGCACGTCGACGTTCGCGGGTGAGAAAAGAAGTGACCCCTAAAGAACCTTTGGAAACAGGAGTGCAAGCAATTGATATGTTTATGGATTCTGAGGCTCCGACTATTACGGTAGAAATTGGACATCATCAAGTCATGGGGGTACAGCTAGATGGAGGAGCTGCGGTGAATCTCATGACTAAACACACAACGGAAGAGTTGGGCCTAAAGGGTTTAGAGCCCACAAATATCATGTTGCGAGTAGCAGATCAACGTCGAGTGAAACCATTAGGTCTGCTTCAAGGAGTAAAGACTATAATAGCTGGATTGGAGTTTTGCGTTACCTATCTAGTAGTGCGATCGCATTCCTATGGTGCAGCGTTTCCAATCTTGGTAGGATGATCTTGGTTAGTACAAGCTCGATGTGTTCAAAATTGGCATAAAGGGATAATAGCCATAGCTCCACGCAACACCATATTAGAGAATTTGGGAATCTCCCAATTCCCATTTTTGAATACTAAAAAAGGGGGACATGGATAACATGTTTGTAAGTTTCTCAAAGCCCTATAATGTGACCTATCATTGGAAAGCGCTTGAAAAATGGGATCTAAAGAGCCATAAACCACTCATTTTGGATAACTGGTGTTCAAGTTATGGAAAATCCAAAGTTTTGACCACATGTCCCAAACTTGTGGGAAATTCCCATATTCCCCAATATGGTGTTACGCATGGATAGAGTTCAATTGAGGGTTGTGTCTAAAGAATTCTTGAGGGAGTTCACTAAACCACCTTCTACAACTGAAGAAATGACGGGATATGGAAGTGATACATCCGTTGTTGGTGAGGAAGTAGTCCAAGAACGCTTTGCATTAAATAAAGATAAGTATGCTCGTTTTCTTCAAAATGGGTATCAAATGCAAATGGTTGATACAGATGAGCCTATAATGCAAAAGAGAGAGTGCTCTATGCTTTGGAGGCCGGTATGGGAGAATATCGAGTGCATTTTTCTTCGGAGAATGACTCTGACAATGACATTACTGATTGGTTGTCATCACCAGAGGAGTGTGTAGTGGATTGCTTTTGCATGGATACAATCAAGGAAAGGAGAGCAGACGATGGGGATAAAGCAAGGCACCAAGAGCTATATGCCCTTATTGAGAAAGCACAATATAATGGAACAATAGGAGGTGATGGAGGAGAGTTCAATGATTGAACTGATTCCAAGATGATTGAGGTAGTGAGGGATGCTTTTATGGTCCAAATTGAGGAGCCTATCAATGATGAAGAGGAAATAGACCCTTTAATGGTGATACCTTATACCCACGAAAGTCTTGTAAGTGCTCATTCTTCGCATGAAGAGGAGGAGGAGTGTAACACCAAGCAAAAGTTTCTAGAAAACGTTTGTTTCAAAGTGATGCTAGGTTGCATGAGCACCCATGCTCCTTTCGAAACACTAAACCTTTCTCAAGTTCCTTTCGTTTTGAGTGTACTTGAATTCTCTACTGAAGAAATAGAAGAAGCAGGTCAACGGGGTAAGGATGTGTGGTATAATTCTGCCTTCATAGCATTATCATCCACAGAGCATCTTCCACAAGAACGGCCATAGTTTTTATTCACCATGGAGCTCCACCTTGTGAATCTGTAACCACAGCAAAGTAATGTAAACAAGATAACAAAGTGAAGTTTCAAGAAAGAGAAAGTGGGCAGACAGACAGTTGACAAGAAAGAGGGATTAGAGAGCTCTAGGACTAATGGTTTACATGTGTAATTAGTTTAAGATCATAGAAAGGGGCTATGAAGCTTAGAGAATCCTTTTTTCATTATAGAATAATATGGAAGAAGTTTTTTGGGGACAAAATCACATTTTTGGAGGAAAACAATTTTTTTCAAATTTTAGGGTTACTTTTTGGTGGAACAGATCTAGTGGGGCAGGCCCAAGGGAGGTGAAGTGATACTAGTGGGGTTACTAGATTAAAAAAGGTGATGTGATTGGGGTTACTAGGGGGACAAGCCTAAAGTATATTAGTAAATACCCCTACTTTAGGTCCTAAAGCTAGTGGATAGAATGTGCACTCCTCCCTCCCCTCCCATTGGTCTAAACTTGATTAAAATATCATTAAAATTAATCCTAAAGGGTCCTTTTTGTAGTCCATATTTTCCCTAATGAGCAATACAAGAGTTAGGGCCCACTTATTTTGAGTAAGAACTTAGAAATTAAAAAAATGGGAAGATACCATGAATGAGAAAATGCTAAGGGTTATGCGTAGACCTATGGCATTGACTATGAGGAGATATTTAGCCTAGTTGCAAAAATGGTAACCATGAGAGCTATCATTGCTATGGCTACATCAAAGGGTTGGTCTTTATATATCAGACAAATGCAAAGAATGCTTTCTTTGCTATGGCTACATCGAAGGGTTCGTCTTTACATCATATGGATACAAATAATTCTTTCTTACATGGTGATTTGAAAGAAGAAGTATACATGATGTAGCCACCAGGGTATGAGAGTAATACACACCCAAATTTTATGTTTAGGTTATGCAGAACTTTTTAGATAGCCAATTTAAATTTTTCTTTTTAAGTGAAAAAGACAAATAGAGGGATTATGCTATTAGTCATTTATGTGGACGACTTGATTATCACTGGTGATAGTGATGCTGACATACATGATGTCAAAATACTTTTGAAGTAGAAGTTTGAAATGGAGGATTTGGGTGAGCTGCGATATTTCTTAGGTATAGAGGTGGTGAGATCACCTGATGGTATTTTATTGTTATAGAGGTAGTATGGCTTGGATATGTTGGTCCAAGTACGGTATAACAGGTTGTAAGCTTATTTTAGTGCCATTAGAACACAACACAAGGCTTTCCGCACATACAAGTAAGCTTTTGGAAGACCTCACTATGTATAGGTGCATAGTGGATAGCTTGATCTACATGACCATCACTAGGCCAAATTTGAGCTATGATGTTGTTGGACTTGTGAGTTAGTCTATGTAGGCCCCCAAGAAGCCACACTTGGATGTGGCTAGGCGGATGCTAACATACATAAAGTCCACATTTGATTATGAACTTTTTTATAAGATTTCCACAGAGAATACATCTACATGGGTACACAGATGCTGATTGGGCTGGTAGTGTCGTAGACAAGAAATCTACTAACAACTTTATGTTTTCTTATAGGAGTGCTGCTTTGAGTTACAGCAATAAGAAATAGCCCAACAGTTGCCTTGTCGAGTACAAAGGCAAAGTATAGGGGCACTACTATGGCAGCTTGTGAGGTAGCTTGGTTTCAGAACGTACTTATTGGGTGCAGGGATTTAATATTCACGTGATCACAAGTTTTTTCTTGTTAATAACACATGTGAACATGTTAATAACATGTTTACATGATTACACGTTCACAAAATAGCAGGTTGCTGGTTACCTGGTAACCGGCCAAAATCCCGTCGGGATTCAAAAAAAACCCGACGGGCCCACCGGGTATAATGAAAACCCAACGGGAACCGCCGGGGCCGTCAGAATTCCCATCGGGCAACATATTTCTATATATATGAAGCCCGCAGGGCCTCTTGGGGATTTATTACTTGACAGCCGTTTACACACATGTAATGTCTTATCTGCATATGGGTAGTGTGGGTGTGTGAGTACTCGTGCGGGCAGCCGCCCACAGTCACAGTGCACGGCTAGATGTGGGTGGTCTGCCACACGAGAGATACGTGTGTAAGGCCATTCTTTAAAATGGTGCTTATCATGGGGCACATGGTTGGTAACGCGGTCGAGTTGTGTCCTATGGTAAGTATGGCACGTTGTAATGGTACTAGTCGGTAACGCGGCAAGCATAGTATCATTCTGACGATGTCACCTTTCCTTCCCTTTATCAAATGCAGGCATATGGTTGGTAACTTTGCTAATTTATGTCCGTATCCAATTCCTATTCCCATAGATTCGGGCGGCACCTTGTTGGTAACGCAGCAAAATGGTGTCGTTCGCTAGTGCATATGCTTTGATTGCATATTGCGGCATTTGATCGGTAACGCGGTCAAAAAATATCGTAAATTTGTTTGGTTTGTCGATAACGCGGCCTGTGTTGTTTTTATTGCATGTGATACATGCGATACTTGGTCGGTAACGCGGCCTGAGTATCACATGGGTCATAGTTTAAATCATATTGTCTACAAGTCTCATTTCATGAAATAGTAAAATCAAAGTAACAAAGTAATAACCGAAATAACACTAAAAAATAGATGATATTCTCTCTCTCTCATTCTCTCTCTCTCTCTCTCTCTCTCTCTCTCTCCTACCTCTATCTTTACTTGGGTGATTATGGCTAAACGTCCATGCAAAGATGACAATGTAAACAAAACAATTCTACACAGTATTTTAGTCTATCTTGGGAAATCATTCAAAATGTCTTCTACTATTCACTCTCTCTATCTATATCTATCTCTCTCTCTATTTTCCTTCTCTTATCTTTGTCTTGACTAGGTGATTATGGTTAGATTTCCATGTATAGATCACAATTAATATAAACCAATCATATACATTATTTTGCATTATCTTTAAGAATTTATAAAACCATTTAAAATGTCATCTTTAAAATTTTTTAAAATTATTTAAAATGCCATAAAGGGATTATAAACATTGTTTTGCACTGTCTTTAAGAATTTATGAAACCATTTAGGAAACTATCTTTAAACATTGCTGAAATTATTCAAAATGCCATCTAATATAATCTCTCTTTCCATCTATTTCTCTCCTCCTTCCACTATCTTGACTTAGGTGATTTTGGCTAGACAGTGAATATAAAACAATTTTAATCTCTCTCTCTCTCTCTCTCTCTCTCTCTCTCTCTCTCTCTCTCTCTCCCTCGATTCACGTGATTATGGCTAGAAGGATATGTATATATGACAATGAATATTTAGCTTGACTGTTCAATGCCTTTCCTCTCTATCTGTGTCTTGATCAGGGATTTCATTAACGTCTTCACAATTTCGTGATCACGTTAACAAAACCTAGTGTTAACATATTAAAACTTGTGATCACAATGTATATTCACATGACCTGAGAAATGACCTGCCGGAACCCACTACTCCAGTAACACCTCCGGGCTTTTACCTTTCCCGGCGGGCCCGCCGGGATATGTAGTTTTCCCGGCGGGCCCGCCGGGAAAGGTAAAAGCCCGGCGGGCCCGGCGGGAAAAATAAAAGACCGGCGGGCCCGCCGGGAAAAAGAAGAAAGGCCGGCGGGGTACTATTCTGTATATAAACACTGCCCGACACCCATCGTACAACTTTTGGGAAGATAGTCCTTGTTTTGGGGGCGTGATATCTCTCCTCAAAGTACTTGTAGAGCTCTCGAGTTGCTAGAAGTGTCCTCTTGGGAAGAACGTCCTTATTTTAGGGGCTGTCGTCTTTCCTTGTAGGCACTCCTAAGGCTATTGAGCCACTCGTCCTTAGTTCTTTGAACTGGGGGCAGGGTGTGGTTCGTAGCTAATACTTGCGGAGATTTAGGGACAAATTTGGAGTCATTCAGCTTTGCATTTGAGCCACGTACGTAATCTACCTCATTCTGCTTTATGAATGGTTTGATGGAGCCAAGAGTCCTGCTTAGGGGCTTGTATTGGTTCTTGATACTTGATATAGTTTAGAGTAGACAAGGGTCTATTGTCCTATACTAGAGTATTGGGCAAGCATAGATCTTTGATTTTTTTTGTGAATGTTAAAGAAGGTCTATTGTCCTATACTAGAGTATTGGGCAAGTATAGATCTTTGATTGTGTAAAGTATCCTTAATTGGGTACAAAAGGCATCCTTCATTGGGAGTGGAATGTGCATGATAGTTTCGAAGTAGTTTTGTAGTAAGACCTTGCAAGATAGTTTGAAGTAGTTTTGTGTTATGTGATGATCTTTTGTATTTGTGAAGATAGTTTCGAAGTAATTTGTTTGCTAATGTATGTTTTGTTATACGTGAGTGATTTGTTGTTTTTTCATTTGTGTATTCATTGTTATACGCTTGGTTGAATAGGTTATCTGTTGAGATGGAGGACAATGTTGGATCCAGTGATACCTCCAATAGAGTCCAAATTTCAAATAGCAGGAAAAAAAAGGCACCTGGGATAGAGTGGCAATATGCAATTAACGTTGGTGATCGATTCATAGATTGGGAGTGCAAGCTATGCCATGCAGTAAAATCAGGTGGGGCTCCTCGACTAAGAGAACACTTTTTAGGCGGACCGAAGAAAAAGTCATGTACCCACCCCTCTGCACCTATAGTGGCCAAACGCATAAGAGAAGAAATTCAAAAGAAAGATTCAAGAAAACATGACACTCCTACCGTTAATGTATCAAGGCAGCAAGAACACTGTTGTTCTAATCATCAAACTCCCGCTACATCGCCTACTTGTACCCCGAACGGCAATATGCAACCAGAAAGTAATCTACCCAGTGCATCTTCTTGCAAGCGAAACTTTGACGTAGGAAATATACCCATGCGTCAAACTTCATTGCAAGAAAGCCTACGTCAAGTCGACTCGATGATGCACAACTCGTCCTCGCTGAAGCGATTTACTTTTCTCGGAGTGCTATGATGATGGTGGACAGTGACCATTGGAAGAGAGCATGGAAGAAAATTGGTGAGTTTGGACCAGGGTTTTCACCGCCTACGTACCATGCTATGCGAAATGATCTATTAGAGAAATGTTATGCGTCAGTAAAAGAACGTGTACAAAGAATAATTCTTAGCAATATAGAGCTTTCTGGATGTACTATAGTAAGTGATGGATGGTCTAATGTGCAAAGAAAACCATTAATTAATGTAATGGTTATTTCACCTAGAGGTGAGACTTTCATCCATGCCGTGGATTCAGCTGGTTCAATCAAAACTGGGGCTTACATTGCTCAAGTCATTAGCTCTGTGATAGAGGAAGTGGGTGCCAAGAATGTAGTCCAAGTCGTCATGGACAATGCAAAAAATTGTAAAAATGCATCCAGAATCCTACAGCGACAATATCCACATATTTTTCCGGTAGGATGTAATACTCATAGTTTGAATCTTGTATTAAAAGATTGGTATAAATCTGATGATACCAAATGGTTTGCCTCGATCGTCGACACCGCTCGCCAGCTTGTGAAATTCATGCTCAAGAGACAGAGAGTTTTAGATATGTTTCGACCTCGCATGTCAGTTATGTTAAAGCTTCCAGCGGAGACTAGGTTTTGCACTCACTTTTACACTTTTGAGTCTCTTCTTAGAAATAAAGATGCAGTTTGTGAAACATTTACATGCATGGCATTTCATGACTGGGAGAACACTCAACTTGAAAAAGTGAAAGAGAAAATCAAAGTCTTGAAGGGAGCGCTTACGAGAAGAAGTTGGTGGAACAGTGTGATGGATGCATACCATGTAATGATGCCTGTTATGTATGCTGTACGAAGTCTTGATCAAAGAGCGCCTAATCTCGAAAAAGCATGGATGCAATGGTGGACTGTCCAGCGGAGTTTGGAGTGTCCTGAGAAATTAGAGCATTCAGTGGTGGAAAAGCAATGGCGTGTACCATTCTCCAGTAGACAAAGAAAAGTTCTGTTGAAGTACTTTCATGCTAGATGGATTGGAGCGCACTCGCCACTGCACAGTGCTGCTTACATGTTAGATCCTGAATATTGGAATATGGATTTGATGTCCAACGTTGAGGTGGTGCAAGATTTTTATAAAGTGGTAAACACTTTCTATACTAATGATGATGATCGTGTACAGTGCATAAAGGAGATGACCTCATTTCGGTTGAAAGAAGGTTTATTTTCCAACTCCCTTGTTCAACAAATGGCTAAAGAGCAACCTGCATGGAAGTGGTGGATGATGAATGGTGGTGAGCATTATGCTTTATTGCGCAACCTTGCGATGAAGGTTCTAAGTCAGTGCTCTTCAAACTCAGGCTCAGAAAGGAACTGGAGCATGTATAAATATATTCATAGTACTATTCGCAATCGACTTCTTGCAGATCGAGCAGATAAACTTGTTTACATGTACTGCAATGAAAAGATCTTGCGAGACATTGAAAGCGAAGAGTATGAAGAAGATATGCCTAGATGGATGTACAATTGTGATGATGTAGTAGACGAGAACTTTGATGTTGGACGTACGTTGTGCACCACCCTTGAGATAGAAGACAATTTAGACATTGACTTAGATGAGCTTAATTTAGCAGACGAGCGAGTAAACGGTGAAAAAATTTTGGAGCAAGATATTGACATAGAGGAAGAAGTCACTTCATTAATTTAATAAAAAGTACTTGTACAAATGATCATATTTGAAGAAATTATCAATACAAAAGTAGGATTTGTTTTTCTTAACTCTCATCTTGAAATAAATTACGAATTGCACTCGGAGTTGCATCTAAAGGTCCTGGTGGTTTATATTCGCTAGCCATGCCGAACACTGTATAAATACCTTGATTTATTGGGACACTGCACAATGCACATGTAGAAGTATTTTGCATTTGTCTCACTAAACATATTAAGTGATAGTAGTGTCCACATGGTAGTATATACTGGCCGCTCCACCCATCGAATACTTTGTAACATACAGGACATTGGGGGGTGGAGGAACTTGTAGCCTCAGCAGAAACTCCCACAAGATCAGGATGTATCAAAAAATGTGAGATGTGGTTTCCTTGGCGCACAGGAGCAATACGTGAAGAGATGCTCTGTACATCTTGGCTGATCTTTGTTAGCTGCTCTTGAATCCCTCTATTGGCCGGGGGAGGAGTTGACGCTTGAGTTAATCGGTCAGCTTCTTTCTCCTTCTCTGCTAACTGGGCCCCTAAGCTTTCTTTAACCTGGTTTAACTCCAGTCCAGCGCCCTCCACCATGAGTGCAAGTTCTTCTCTTGTAAATGTCACTGTCTCTTCACGAATGTCGTGGGTGTTGACAGTGGCCTCTCTGGAGGCGAAGTCCACTGGAGTTTGTAAGACAAATTGAGCATATAACATTTTAGCAAAATACAGTGGAGCGTCGGCGTTATGGAGAGGACGTCCGTACACCTCCAAGAAAATGCGCTCGGCATTAGTTTTGATATCGTTGTGGGTGCACCGAGAAATCTTCCATCTTCCCTTCTTAATTTCGCCATCTGGACATGGCCATATTTCCTTTATCATCTCTGTAGTTACGCGTTTGTTTATGTCTTTCCACTGGGCATAAGTTGGATTTGTCCATTTCGATAACCTGCATGCTGTTCGTGTCGCTTCGCGGGCTGTCAGGCCATGTGATAGGGCCTTCATTCGCTCGTAAGCCTTCTTGGCTAACTCCTGATGCTCGTTCGCTTGCGCCTGCTCCATATCTGCATGAACGTAAATGACTTTAGGATTTTAATGAACTGTAAAGATCAACGTAAGATAAATTGACCATTACTCTCAAAATCTTAAAGTCAAACACCACGAGAGGAGATATGTATTGCAAAGAATCGATGAGAAATATCCACTTGACTCCAAAAACACTTCAAACAATGCTCGCACATCGAATTTTGAAGAGGAAACATAAACTTAAACACTACAGGAGGAGAGAGATGTTGCAAAGACTCAATGAAGAGAGAAACAAAATTTTGAAACATTGGACACATCAAATTTTGAAGAGAGAAACAAAATGCCATTCCTGAAACTTAATCCCTTGGTACTGTATTATTACAAAGTTGGGGTGAATGCCACCGATAGCTCTACAAGAGGACGTTGTGCCCTCGTAGGGTCAGTATTTAGTGATCTAAAAAATTCAACTACTTGCAAAATTGATTTTCGCTCATCGCGATTAGGCAGGAACATCCAATTTTTGACTCTATGAATAATAGTATCCATGGTAGCTTTGTCATGGGAACTATTATCCATCCACAACTCTTGCACTTTCTTCCAGAAGTCATATAAAGTTTGTAATAAATATCCCAAGGCAAAAACGTCAGATGCAGGAGTGTATGCATCTGCCAAAAATGGATCATAAAGCTCTGGGGCTATCCACGGCCGTTTATTTCGCTCTCTGTCTGCGTAGGAGACTGCCTGTGCCACCTTCTCCGGGTTCTTGTCTGCTTCAAAAACAAAATTGAGAGACACCCGTTTTTTGGGCGCTCTCAGCAGCAACCCCAATCGATAATACCTATGCGTGGCTTTAGCTCTTTTGTATAATCCAACACTACATTAAAAGGATGTAGGTCGGTATGTACAATACCTGCCATATGTGCTGCCGCTACACCTTCCACCAGGGCATGCATAATATGTGGCATATTTATTACTACCTCTTTTATTTTTGAAAGTTCTAGATGACCTAAAGGGATATTATCAGGCGGGGGTTGTCTCCATCCTCGATCCAAACGAAAAATGGCTCTGGTGAACTCACTGAATCTGAAGGGAACCTTCAGAAGAGTATCACCAAGAGCGCCGCCATTATAGTACGGGAAAATTGTGATCCAAGGAGCCTCTTTTGTAAAGGCAATGCATCGGACAATCGATGGATGTAGCACTTGCATACCCTGCTCTGCTTGGAAGCTCTCGAACTTCGCGCTGCCTTCTCCTTTGTAGTGCTTTCCGCAAAAAGTGATGTGCTCCGGTAAAAATGATATACCTTTAATTGCATACTCTTTTACTGTTCCAAACACACCGGAGCCAATTGTTCGTCCTTCGTGAAGAGCTTCGTGCGGGATGCCAATAAGATGTGTGCACATAGAATTGTAGATGGTACGATTAATGACACCTGTACCACTTGCATCTGCCTGACTGGACGTTGCAGCAACGTCCTGGGCAATTCGCACTCTTTTGGGGAGGGACTCTGCATCCAACGCCTTCATGCGCTTGCTCTTGGCCCTTTGCTCGCTCCATACAACGTCCCATAACTGTAGACGTTGCATGTTGGCTTCAGGCGGGGCAGCATCTCTAAGATCACTGCACGCTACTCGCATGCTCCCCAAAATGGTTCGTGTTATGTGCTGATGGTTGAAATCTGCTATCTTCTGTCTATCTAGCAGCTCAGCGTTGCCTCCGCTTCGAAGCCGACGTTGTGCATTTTCCCATATTTGGTCTATGAGATCTCGCATAAGTATCTCAGACTCGTTGATCTTTTTGACGACATCATCAGTACATTGTGATACCGTGACGACATCATCAGTACATTGTGATACCGTGATGACCGCTTCAACGCGAATTGCTCGTAGAACAATTTTGCGCTCTTCGGGAGAAAGCATGTTGATCGTCTTCGTAAATCTAGCAAATGTCACTAAACACAAAAAAACAGAATATCAAACATTACTGAAATAAACATCAAGCAAACGTGAGAGAACAGCAACAAGTATATCAATATCGTCAATGTTCATACAAAAACGGAATATCAAATAATTTTGATGAACTCAACATCATCCAATACATCATCAAACGTGAGAAAACAGCAATAAGTGTATCATTACTTATCAATGATCAATCAAAAACAGAATATATCAAACAATATTACTGAACTCAACATCATGCAATACATTATCGAACGTGAGACAACCGCAACAAGCGCATTATTACTTACGAAGTGTATACATTATCGAATGAGAGAGAGAGAGAGAGGGGAAGGAAGAGAGAGAGGTGTGACAGATAGAGAGAGGAAAAATTAAATGACATTTTTTATAGTTTTGTGAGTTCCTAAAGAGAGAAAAATAATGTTTTGTAATCCTAAAGCACTCCTCATCTACATACCTATCGTGATAGAGAGAGATGTGAAGTGTATCATGAGAGAGAGAGAGAAAGAGTTGTGAAGTGTATCATTGCGAGAGAGAGAGAGAGAGAATTGTGAAGTGTATCATGAGAGAGAGAGAGAGAGAGGAGAGGAAGAGAGAGTTGTGACAGATAGAGAAAAGAAACATTAAATGACATTTTTAATGTTTTTGTGAGTTCCTAAAGAGAAAAATAATGTATTGTTTTAATTTTTAAGTAAATAGAGGGAGAAAAAAGAAATTATTAAAAATTATGTATATTTTAAGAAAAATAAAAAAAAATCATTATCTACACATCTATCGTGTTGTGAAGTAAATCATGAGAGAGATAGAGAAAGAGTTGTGAAGTGTATCATGAGAGAGAGAGGGGGGTAAGAAGAGAGAGATTCATATTTTTCGAGTTACGAATCACGATATTATAAAATAAAACGTTTAGACAATATGATGTAAACTTTGATCCTTGAAATACTAATGCCGCGTTAGCAACCAAGTATCGCATGGATCAAACACAATAAAAACAATACAAGTCAAATCAAACAAATTTACGACATTTATTCGACCGCTTTAACGATCATATGCCGAAATACGCAAGCAAATTTACGACACTTTTTCGACCGCGTTAATGATCAAATGCCGCAATATGCAAAAAACATTTTATGCACTAGCGAACGACACCAACTTGCCGTGTTAACGACAAAATGCCGCTCGATTCTATGGGAATTTCAATAAGATACGAACATACACTGGCCGCGTTACCGACCATATGTCCGCATTTGACAAAGGGAAGGGAAGGGAAGGTGACATCGCCATAACGATACTATGCTTGCCGCGTTACCGACTAGTACCGCTACGGCGTGCCATACTTACCATAGGACACAGACTAGCCGCGTTACCGACTAAGTGCCCCAGGGTAAGCACCATTCCGAAGAATGGCCTTACACACACACACCAGTCGTGTGGCGGGCCACCCAAATCCTGCCGCGCATTGCGACAATGGGCGGCTGCCCGCACGAACTCACCCACACACACATCCCTCGTGTGGCGGACCACCCACATCCTCCCGCGCATTGCGACAGTGGGCGGCTGCCCGCACGAACACACCCACATACACACACACACAAACACACACACACACAAGTTTTTATTACCTGTGTATGCTGTCAGCAATGAAATCCCAAAGGGCCCCCCGGGCCCATATATATAGAAAAATGTACCCCACCGGGATATGTGACGACCCCTCCGGGACCCGCCGGGGTACAGCAAAAGCCCGGCGGGATTTTTCCCGGTTACCAGGTCGCTTGCCACCGGCTTTTTTGTGAACATGTTAATAACATGTTCACACATGTTATTAACAAAAAAAATTTTGTGATCACGTGAATATAAAATCCCTGGTCTTGATACTCTCTCTCTCTCTCTCATATATTTCTCTTGATCTACTTGATTGGTGGTAGCAGTTCAGTGAATGTGCAATAATGGATGCTTCTTTTGTTTGATCAATGATAATTAATGTGACACACTTGTTACGGTTGTTTTACCTGTTTTAGTGTAAAGCGTAAATGGATAACATGTTGATGTATTGCTTGATGTTGTTTTCAATACTATTGTTTGATATTCTGTTTTTGTTCTGTATCTAAAGATATTTGCTAGATTTGCGACGATGGCCACCATGCTCTCCACCGAAGAGTGAAAGATCATCCTGCGAGCCATTCGCACAGAGGCAGTTATCATAGTGTCACAATGTTCAAAAGAAGCTATCAGAAAGACTAATGAGTTAGATATCCTCATGAGAGACCTCGTCATGCAAATCTGGGAAAATGCACAGCGTCGTCTCAGATGCGAAGGCAACGCTGAATTGTGTGAAAGACAGAAGTTAGTCGACTTTGACTACCAGCACAGGATACGCACTATCTTAGGGAGTATGCGTTCGGCATACGAGGATCTCAGAGATGCTGCACCACCTTCTGCCGATTACACCGTCTACAATTGTGGGATGCAACATGGAACGAGTAGAAGGTGAAAAGCAAACGTATGAGAGTTCTTTCTGCAGACACACTTCCCAAAAGAGTGCGCATCGCCCAAGATATAGCCGCTGCACCGTCCGGACAATCGGATGTGACAAGGACGGGCGCAATCATGCGTACCATTTTCAACGAGCGATGTACACACCTTATCGGTGTTCCGCACGAGGCCTTGATTGAGGGGCAAACAATAGGGTCAAGAGCTTTTGGCACAGTGAAGGAGTATAAGGTCCAGGGCATCTCATTTCTTCCAGAGCACGTTACTTTTTGTGGAAAGCTTTACAAGGGAGAAGGCAGCTCAAGATTTGAGAGCTTTCAGGCAGAGCAGAGCATGCAGGTTCTACACTCGTCCATCGTGCGATGCATAGCCTTCACCAAGGAATCGCCTTGGATCACTATTTTTCCGTTGGCTCGCTGGGTGACACGCTCTTGAAGGTTTCTTTTAGATACAGTGAGTTTACCAGAGCGATGTACTGCTTGGATCAGGGATGGAAAAAGCCCCCGCCTTCTGACATACAATTAAGCCAGGTGCAGCTCGCTCAGATAAAGGAGGTGGCTTTGAATATGCCTCACATTATGCATGCCCTGGTGGATGGCCTAGTAGCCGCACACATGGCTAGCATCATTCACACTGACCTACATCCCTTCAATGTTGTGCTAGATTTTACAAAGGATTTAAAAGCACGCATTGGTATCATTGACTGGGGCCTTCTGCTGAGAGCGCCCAAAAAGCGAGTATCGCTCAATTTTGTATTCGAAGCTAGTAAAAATCCAAAAAAGGTGGCAGAGGCTCAAGCTTATGCCGACAGGGAGCGGAACAAGCGACCATGGATAGCTCCAGAGATTTTTGATCCTCTCTTGGAAGATGCATACACTCCTGCGAGAGCGATGTTTTCGCCTTGGGATATTTATTAGAGGTGTTATATGACTTTTGGAGGAAAGTGCAGGAGTTGTGGATGGGCGGCAGTACTCACGACAAAGCCACCATGGACGCAATTATATATAAAGTCAGAAATTGGATGTGCTTGCCTAATCGTGATGAGAGAAAATCTATCTTGCAAGTAGCAGCATTTTTTAGATCACTTAAGACTGAACCAGCAAGGGCGCAACGTCCGGCTGGTGGAGCTTTTTGTATCATTTAATCCTATTATGTAATTGAACATGGTGTCCGCCTTACTTTGAAGAATGACCAATGTTTTCTAGTGTGTGCAATGTTTTGAAGTATTTTTATGTTAAGTGGATACTTTCTGAGTCTTTGCATTTCATCTTTTATCCCGTAGTGTTTAAAATTAAGTTTTTGCGAATAATGATGAATTTGTCGTACGTTTTATTTTATAAAAGCCTAAAGTCATCTTTATTTGTCCTCTATTCGTGCAGACATGGGAGACGCACAAGCGAACGAGTGCCACGAGCTGGCTAAGAAGTCGTACGAGCGCATGAAATCCCTTGCACACAGATTGACTGCTCGTGAAGCGACTAGAACGGCGTGCCAGTTGTCAAAATGGGCAAACCCTTCTTATGCCCAATGGAAAGACATCAACAAACAAATAACCACAGATATGATTAAACAGATATGGCCATGCCCAGATGGCGAGATCAAGAAGGGAAGGTGGAAGGTGTCGCGGTGCAATCAAGATGACATTAGAAATAATGCCGAACAAATATTCTTAGAAGTGTACGGTCGTCCTCTCCATAATGTAGACACTCCACTATATTTTGCCAAGATGCTATATGCCCAGTTTGTCCTGCAAATGCCTGTGGACTTCGCTTCTAGAGAGGTCACTGTCAACACCCACGATTTGCATGAAGAGATAGTTACCTTCACAAGAGAGGAGCTTGCTCTCATGGTGGAAGGGGCTGGGCTAGAGCTGAGAACGCGGTCAAAGACAAGCTAGGGGCAAAGCTTGCAGAGAAGGAGCAAGAAGCAGTGAGATTGTCACAGGCCCAAACTCCCCCCCCGGCCAACAGAGAGGTTCAAGAGCAGCTCACTCGGCTTAGCCAAGATGTGCAAGGACTATCTGCACGTTTAAATCCTATGCATCAAGGGAATCATATTTCACATTTTTTGATGCATCCTGAGCTTGTGGGGGCTGCTAGCGGTGCTACTAGTTCCTCCACCTCACAATGTCCCGTGTGCTACAAACCATTCGATGGTTGGAGTGGCCACTATGTTCTACCATGTGGCCACTACTAATACTTGATATGCTTGGTGAGACAGATGTAGAATGTGTCCACATGTGCATTGTGTGGCATATCAATTAACCGTGGTATTGCTCGAACGCAAAGTTAAAGTGACTCTAACTTTGTCCCTAAATCTCCGCGAGTATTAGCTATGAACCACACTCTGCCCACAATTCAAAGAATTGAGGACTAGTGTCTCAGTAGCCTTAGGAGTGCCAACAAGGAAAGATAATAGCCCCTAAGATAAGGACGTTCTTTCCAAGAGGACGCTCCTAGCCAACCGGGAGCTTTATAAGCACTTCAAGGAAAGATGTGACGCCCCCAAAACAAGGACAATCTTCCCAAAAAACCGGCTGAAGGGTGTCGGGCGCCTTTTATTTATAAGAAATATGCCCGCCGGGATTCTTTGTTTCCCGACAGGGCCCGCCGGGAAACAAAGAATCCCGGCGGGCATATTTCTTATAAATAGAAGGCGCCCGACACCCTTCAGCCGGCTTTTTGGGAAGATTGTCCTTGTTTTGGGGGCGTCACATCTTTCCTTGAAGTGCTTATAGAGCGGGTTTACAGGAAATTATAGTAAGTTTTGGCCGGTAAGAGATCAAGTCTTGTGAATATATGTTGTGATCACATGTTTTAGAATGTTAATAACACGTTTTGTTAACGTGATCACGAATTTGTGAACACGTTTATGAAATCCTTGATTGGGTGAGCCCGTGGATAGGGTCATTATTTTCTATTGAGACAACACATATAAGTAGCATATAGATGGCTAGTAGCCTAGTATACCATGCTAAGATAAAGCACATTGAGGTGCATTTTCACTTTGTGAGAGAGAAGGTTCTAGCAGGTAGGTGATGTAGATATACTATATGTTAGCAGGTGTGGCTAACATCTTCACGAAGGCACTTGGTATAGAGAAGCTCTGTAGGTTTAGGAGCATACTCAGAGTATAGTGTGTGGAGTTGAGATATTGAGCTCAAGTACTAGTGTTGTAGACATTGATAAGCATCTAGGTGATAGCTTTCACACTTATACCACTAGTAGGGTTCGTGAGATTATGGTTAACATACTGCCAGTGGTGGATGGCAGGCTGTGTGACAACCACATTTGGATTCCTAGAGTATGGCATAGTTATAATGCCAGCTTATATAGTCAGGTTCACACTATGGACCAACCATTATATGTTATAGTAGGAAAGTACTTTCCCTTGTAGTTATAGCGCCAGCTCATATAGTCGAGTTCACACTATGGAACGACCATTGTATGTTATAGTAGGGGAGTACTTTCCCTTATAGTATGTACTCTTATCTTTTTATGCTAATGGTTGTAGAGAAGAAAAGAAGATGGAAGAAAATTCAACTATTCATCTCTCTCTCTCTTGTTTCTTACTTGAAAATATGTTTTTGCACTGTGCGCTTCCTCCATTATTCTCTCCTCCCTTCTTTTTTTCTCTCATGGGAACGTAGAATAATTATAGTAAGATCTTAACAGCAGTTATATACAAGAACCGATTCTATCACCTTCTTCACCATTCAACAAACTTCATAGTAAGTCCCATCTCTCATCTTTCCAAATAAAAGAGGTGAGTGTATGGAGGAACAAACTCCTAAAGGTTGTACTACTAAGTCTATGATGATAGCTTGTATGTAACTAGGCTACCATGTCTCTTGGGAACAATGCTCTTTTGTTAGTCTTTCCCTTTTTAGTGCACTTAGAGTTCTCACTATCTTTCTCTACCCTCATTGGGCAGGTTGATGTGAGACCACTTGTTTTAAACGTTTTTTCCCCATTGTAGGATAGGGAACCAAGGCATATAGGAGGCTGTTCACTCGGGCCAAAACGTGGGCATTTCTGTGCGGTGCCTTGCCACACATTTTTGGGGGGTCCCCTAAGGTTAATCTTCAGCTCAAGCTAGGATACCAGCCACTGGTCGGGTGTATGTGAACAGCCCCTAGCAAGTTGCATTTGGGAGTGGGATTATGAAAATAAAGACGTTATGACTTTACGTTTTCATATGTGAACGACGCTAGTGGATAGAGGTGAGGCGCCGTCGTGCTGGGCTTGCAAGCGGGCACCCCCTGTCACCGGTGACCGTGCAAGTGGTGGTTTAGAAGGTAGATTAGATGTGGCCATGAGGCGGGGCCGACGGAGATCCGGTTGTCTGGAACCTCATGTTGCAGCAATCCTTTTTATTCCGCATGTGTGTGTACGTGTGTGTGAGAGAGAGAGAGAAAAGGGAGATTGTTGCAGGCACGGGGCTAGCTTTTTTATGGCGCTGTCCCACGGCAAAAGTGAAGATGAAGATGTTGGTGATGATTGCAGCCACACAACCCCTCCTCCTGCTACCGCCTCCCCTCTTCCTTCTTCTTCTTCTGCTTTGGCAGCTGCAGTGTTGCCTGGGCTGCCAAATGAGCTTGCCACTCTCTGCCTGGCAAGGGTGCCCTCACTCTGCAGTTTATGGAGAGTTTGCAAGGCTTGGAGACGCATGTTATCGCAATCTCTTCTGTTTCAGACGGTCAGAAGCGAGCTTGGCTTGCATAGGCAGCAATGGTTGTATGTACTGCTGAGAACCCCTTCAAACGGATCGGGGTCCTTTGCGTGGCATGCCTTCGACCCGTTGTATACGTGCTGGCATCCCTTACCCCTTCTTCCGGACCCGGTAGATTTTCACCTCTCAAGCCCTACTTTCATTGGCCTCACCCACCCTGTACAATGCGCCAGCTCAGCCACCAAGCTTTTCATGGTGGCTCGATGTAAGCTCAGCCGCACGCCCGAAACCGCCCACCACCCTTCGATTCTCGAACCTGCGCTCGACTGCCCTTTCATCTTCGACACACTGTCCAAACAGTGGTCTAAAGGCTCCCCCTTCCGCGTGCCTCGAAGCTGGTGCGCCTGTGGCTTCGCCGGCGGCAAGCTCTACTTGGCCAGCGGATGTGGCAAGCTTTGGGACGTCTCCCTCTCCAAGTCCGTTGAATGCTACGATCCAGATTTCGACACGTGGACCCCCGTCGAAGGGTTGAAATCTTCGAAATTCAGCGGGGAGGCCATCACTGCTGTGAACTACCACGGCAGTCTTCACATGGTTAGCGGCAAAGGTGTCTTCGGGAAGATAGGAGTGATTTACAACCCGGCTACAGGAAAGTGGTCGGAGATGCCACGCGGGATGAGGGGTGGCTGGACTGGATCTTGCATTGTGGTGGATGGGAGGCTGCTGGCGTTAGATGGGTCGATTGGGAGGCTGAAAGGCTATGATGCGGAGGAAGATAGGTGGCTAACGTTGGTCGAGCACCAGAAGCTAAAGGATTTGGAGCAGGTGGTTGCAGCTCCGGGGAAAATATGTGGGCTAATCCGAGCAACCTTGGGTGGCAGCGGCAGCAGCAGCAGCCAGCAAGACCGTGTACGTGTGGTGCACCTCCGGGGCGGAGGCGGCGGCCAAATCAGCTTCACCGATGTGCTCCCACCCTTTACGAACGCGAAGGTTGTTGCGCTGCAGTTGCTCGCTAGCATGTTGATGGGAGGAGAAGAGCCATCTTGTTCACAAAAGCAAGCTTGAGTTTGCGTGACATTTTCTGTTAGTCCGCTGTTTTTTTAATTTAAACTTTCCTAAATATATATATATATTTTTGACCGCTTTATTATTCTGACGTGCCGCGATGATCAATCATGAACCTTTTCTTTTTTATAAATCGAATAGAGTAAAAAGGACTTTGAGTCACGAGGTACCGGTCACGGCTACAAACCTTTAAAGGCTTCACTAGTCCGCTTGCTGTCACCTTTCAAAGTTTTAAATGCATCGTCAGCCAATAGTGCTCAGCAGTTCATATATTGTATATCCTGCCAACTAGGCAGTCTCAACCTTGTATTTGGGCGGCTTGCCTCTCTAACTTAAGGCCTGTTTCCATGGCGGGCTTGGTTGGCAACTGGTTTTCACTCATGAAGAAGAAGACAAGCCCTCCTTTGAGTTCAACTTGTGGTTGTGAGGTGAACCCATAGGATTTGGAAGTGTCCATCTCACAACCGGCTGCAAATCTTAATGATCATGGAAATGGGTCTTTCACATTACGGAGCCAGTTACAAGCAGTTTACACTCTAGAGTCTACAGAGTCGGACAAACCCTTCGAAGGAGAGTCTCCAAACTTGGCCTTCTCGAATCCTAACACAGTGAATAAGCAAACATCACACTTGCTACATCAATATCGGTGTTTAGGGAAAATGTAAAATAAACCAAATTGTAAAAGTTGCTAACTTGAAAGTTGAGGGTTATATGTGCAATAAAGCAAGATACAAGTCTAAAAATTTGGTTGACATATATTCGAGTTACAAAAATTAAGTCCAACATACTTCAAAACTTCCAAGTCCAAAATATCATACACAAAAGCCTTTATTCACTCTACATGTGTATAAACATGTCTTGCTTGATCTCTCCACAACCTAATGGCATCTGTAAAATCAAAGCACATAAGCGAAGGACCTTCAATAGACACTCGAATGAGAACATCCATACTTTTTTTTCTCCAAACGGTTTCTCAACTTGTTTTTAATGATGTTTTGCACATTGAAACCTCTTTCACATACTGTAGTGCTGCAGCGTTGCAACATTGCAACTTGTGCCAAAGAAAGTAAGGTAGGATACTTCAGATGCTACACTTCATTTCTACCAATGAAACTCCATGTGACTTTAAGAGATTTTCCTTTCCAATCAGATATGCACCTTAAAGACATGGAACTCCTTTCCAATCATATACCCCTAAAGTTCACCTTAAAGACATGGAACTCCTTTTTTATCTATCTCTTTCATCTATCATTGCATCAATCTGAATGCCATCTTTTAAAGTGACAGTATTCCCATAATGTTTAACTAATGCATCTAATTCAAGTGCCCCATAGCTCTTTGAAATCTTTGGAAGAAAGAAACCCCAGAGGAGCAAGGATATTAAAGTTCTCAAAATGGATGAATCAACAAACTTGATTTATAACTATGATTTAATTTCTAAGCATAACTATGCTTGAAAATCAAGGGCTTGTGTTAAATCACTACCAATTGCATACCTTTCTATCCAAACACCTATCCCCCTTCATTGCCTTTCGCAATGTCCACAACCAAACATGTTGTCCACCAAACTCTAGTATAGATGGAAATCCAAATCCATCATGTCCCTAAATATTCACATTGATGTCCAAAGGACCAACAACAAACTTCACATCCAACATTGCAATTCTGAAGCCTATCAAACTAGGGATGTTTGTCACATCAACAAAGCTTTTTTGAAAAATAAGAGATAGAGGAGCTAAGTGATCAAGCATATCGACTAAAAAAATGTAACTTTTCTCCAAGTACAAGCTTTCAACAAATTCTACCATTGCTTTAAATAAATTAACTACAAGTTAATACATCAACCTTAGAAGAAGAATTGAATGAAAAAATTAAACGGAAAAATATTTACCAACACAAGATAAAAGCATTGGGTCTAATCTGTCCCCCCCACATATGATACCCGTGGTCTCACATATGAGTATTTCGATGATTTATTAAGATATAGTAATTTGATACAACCAATATATCTTCTCATTAGAGGAGAAAAGAGAAGATGGAAAGAAAAGAGAGCTTCATCCAACCTGCAATTCTTACAAACCATGTTTAATATCTCTCTCTGTCACACACACACTCATGAAATAATTAAACCATATAAGGAAAACAATAAGAGAAATTGATACTCCCTATAGACGTTTGCCTATCTTGGCTCCTTGTATGCATGTATAGGCCTGTAACTTATAACCAGTGTAACTCTCTAGTTTTTTGCCATAATATAATTGACATTAGGGGGCATTTAAACATAAAAGGGCCCTGTAAGGATCCTTAATTTTAAGGAATTAAGCTTAATTTTGTTGAGGCTTAAGGAGACAAAGCTCATAATGATGCTTGGGCCTAAAAAGTAGGGGATCTCTCTAATTTTTGAACTAGGTTTCTCTTTCTAGCTATTAAAACCCCCTACTAAGATCACTGATATCCACACTTTCATTCTTATTTACTCCAATTTAATAGTCATATTTGAAACTCCCCCCACATTCTGTTTCTTTCAATCATTAGTATTATTAATCACATTTCCTACCAACCTCTGCAATAAGATTCTCTCTCTCTCTCTCTCTCTCTCTCTCTCTCTCTCTCTCTCTCTCTCTCTCTCTCTCTCTCTTTTCCAAGCTCTCTTCTCCTATTGCGAATACAATAGGACAGCCCTGAGTCTATTTCCCTCTCTCTCTTTATCTCTCTCCCTCTTCACAATAGAATAGCCCTATTGTGAATACAATAGGACAACCTTGAGTCACTTTAGATTAGTCTCTTCCATTTTGGTTATGACAGAAATTCCTGATTCAACAAGAGTGTGGAAGGTGGACTTACATATTCGCATATTGAATGAATATGCACCAATCAAGAAAGAGCATCTGAATGCACATGAGAAGCATGCAAGAAGACAACAGGGTCGGACTAATGTGGATCTTTGGATTAATGGATATTTATATCCTCATGATCCTTCTTCACATTATCCTACACCCTTCACTGATCTCCCTTCATTTATTCAGTGCAACCGGAATCTTATTCTAGGAATTGATTGTGGAAGAGTAGAGAATTCAAAAGAATTGATTCAACCATAAAAACCATTGCTTTGTAAGCTTCAACTAAATCAAATCAATTGAAATTTAAACACTTAACAAAATTAAAATACTTAGCTCAATAGACCATATTGGGTGCAACCTTCCTCCCTCTTGTGCGTGGCCTCTCCCCACACGAGTATTTCTTTTTTTTAGCTTTCTTGTTCACCAAAATTAGGCCATAGCCCCCAAAATATACAAGATGTGCTTTTTAGAGAGCACGGCACTCTTCTTTAACAAAAATAGAGTGTCAAATATTGGGACTAAGGTAAAGCCATAGGCTTTAATAAATTCCACATAAATAAATTAATCTTTCCTAAAGTTCAAAATAGAAAAATCATTTACTAAGGTTGCAAGCTACTATGCTTGCTAAAAATGAAATGTGATGAACCAAGACATTTCTTCCAAAGTAAACTCTTCAATTCCCATAGTCTTCATCACCTGAAAATATAAGCCCAATTAATTATTAAATTAATCCCACAAATATTAAACAGGCATAAATCATCACCAACTCATGACTACCAGGCGTAAGTACCCCAGGAATCACCCTGCCATACAAACCTAACTGAAATAATCATAGATGGCCTCAAACATACGTCATATACTGCACGTATTAATATTTATAGTGGTATCACCCACGATATTAACCTAGCCGGCATGACGCAAGAGTAACCTAGGCGTCCCCAAATTACTCAAGAGGGGATAAATAATATTTTTCTAGAGGACTTAAAATATATTCTCATGACATTCAGTTTGTTGAAGAGGGTGAGAATGGGCTTCTTGGATATTGTAGAAGGTTAAGCATGAGCGATGCATGGAGAGTCCAATTCCTCCACTCACACACAAAGCTTACAAAGCACTTTGTGTAGTACACAACATGCACTATAAGATGCACAAAATAATATTGTAGAGCTAGAGAAAAGAGACAAAGATAAAGAGGCTCGCATTGTGAAGCTACAAGATACAATCTCTCTCATATGAAGAGCACCCTTGTGGGAGCAAGAGAGCAAAAGAGGACAATCAATACCATTCAAAAAATCGTAGTTGGTGGTGGTGCTCGTCGCAAGCGAAGAATCCATGCAGCAAGATTTGTTTTTTTACTTTTTGATTAAGAAATTTTTGGTTGTTGTTGTTATAAGCAATAGATTAAGTTTTTTTTTTGGTAATCTTTATTGGCTTGTGATAGGAACTTTTTGAAAGAAGCATGTGGTGATAATGGTCCTCAAGATTTTGGAGAAATATTACGTAGTTGTGTGAGGAGGCGTGACATTCTTTCCATTATTTGAGACCCACGCCACAAGAAGGCACGATAGGTACTCGCAAATGAGATAATGGATGACATTACCAATCTTCTAAGCATTGAGGAGGTTCAGAATGCATGCGATGAGGTGGACATTAGCACAAAAGGATATCAAGCCCTCCATCAATTGTTGCTAAAAGATACACTCCGCAAATCACAAGGAATATTTTTTCTGTCCCCAAAAAGATAAGATTAGCAAAGAGGAAATGTAATGATGATGTGCAACGTAAAATTGGAGAGTACTATTGCATCAATGATACATTAACCATTGGAGCTTGGGGGAAAAAACAAAGCACAAATGGTAAGTATCCCTCTACAATGAGTTCAACAACATATTTGTTGATCTGCAACGTCTTCAGAGAGCTATGATCTTATTCTATGGGCTGCCTAAACCGTATGTAAGTAATTTTTTACATTATTTTGCAAACTTAAAAAAAAATCTTTCAAGTTCTAAAACTTATCTACTTTTGTTTGTCATGCAAGGTGACAAGGTAAGTTTTATGTACTTCAGTGTCCAATTTCAGAAACTCCTCTTTATGTTCATTTTCCACATCTAGTAAACCCCTGGCAGCTTCACAACCATCTGCTATAATTGCAAGGCAATAATCCTCCCTTAATTATAAAGCTTTTATATGGGGGGAGAGAGAGAAGAATAAAGTTCTTGCCATTAATAACAAAGGAGGGCAGCCCAGGGAGGATGAAGATTGATTTTAAGTGTTCTCCATGCACAGATGATCCCTCATCAATAACAGTGGATGCCTTAAAATCTGCCACATCAAAACTTGTGCTTAGAAGCTTCTCCTCATAAGAAACTAGGTCCATAACTTCATCAGATTCCATCTCTATGACAAATGAAGCTTGTGCATCATTTTGACCCTTCTAAACTTCCAGTTCATCCTTTGTGTAGTCCTCTTTGTCTGCATGAAGAAAAAGATAAGCCACAAATCCAAAGTAGTACTCAAGAACTTTGCACTATTCAAGACATATCTTTATCCTCTTATCTTCTGAATAGGCATCCCACCTGCCTGACATGCTCTTCTTTTCAGATGAGGATAGGGCAAAGCTAGACATGTGAACAAATTGTGATGATCCCTCATTTATAATTTCTGTACTAACAAATTTACTATATGCCTCCCACTCTTTCCCTGACATGGAGCTTGCCATGTCCTTAACAATTTGTTCTAAATTAAAGGGCATGTTAAATATAGGCTCAACATTTGGAAGACGCTCATCGTGCCCAGCTCTCCTTAATAAATCAAATAGGTTCTCATTTGGAAGACGCTCATCGTGCCCAGCTCTCCTTAATAAATCAAATAGGTTCTCATTGGCACTAGGCTTATCTTTAACCTCTTCAAGTGCCTCTACATCTTCCAAAGGATCATAGGAGTGAACCACTTGCTCCATGTTGGCCACGACGTGATGACAAATAACTAGTAAGAAGTGAAATTGACTATCACACGGTGAACTGCATGCGAGGGAAGCCAATCCATGGTGCGAGGACGAAGAAACACCTATAAAACAAACCCTCTTATCGCACGGTGGAAGGGGCAAAGAAAAACATAAATAATAAAATAAATAAATTTAAAGAAGGAACCAATATATATAGATCTTATTAGGGCTGACATCATACATGTACAATGGAAGTGAAGGGCTAACATCAACAAATTGTGCCTTTGTGCCACGTGTAGGTCTGACATCATCACATGAGGCCACGTGTAGGACTGACATCATCACCAGAGTGACACGTTATAGGGCTTACATCAGCCATGCAATGATGACATTGCATTCTATAAAATGGGTAAAATATTCATATATTTTTTTGTCGGCGCGAAAAGTTTTGTTGCATACCATTCTGTAATTTCCATCTACGATGCGAATACTACCATCCGTCAGGCACTCAGTATAATTTTCGCACCGTGGACAACGTCCTCCCTCGACGACACGAATAGCTTTGTCCGGTAGGTTCCAATCACGCTCTTTGCACCATGGACAGTGACCTCCCTCAATCGCTCTGAACTCCTTCTCGCCCTCCTCCCACGGCGCAAGAAGTAGACACATCCAGCAAGCTCCAAAACCTTCTATCGTACCGTGGACAGTGACCTCCCTCAATCGCTCTGAACTCCTTCTCGCCCTCCTCCCACGGCGCAAGTAGACACATCCAGCAAGCTCCAAAACTGTCTATCGTACCGTGGATAGCATCTCGCCCTCCTCCTACGGCGTGAGTAGACGCATCCATCTCACGCTCTGATCTCTCCTATTACACCATGGCTTCCTCGCAGTATGGCTCATACAAAGAAGACTATGAGGATGGTTTACCTAGATCCCTCTCTTTCTAAAGATTCAGTGCCAGAGAAAGAGCTAGAGGCAACCACTTTAAAGCAACCATTAGAGAAGAAACAAGTAAAGGGCAGAACCAATTTATCCAAGGCAAGAACTTTCCCAGAGACAAAAGAAATTGTTTGCTGAGATTAGGCAAGCACATGAGGCTACACATCTGCTCATCCCTAGGGCACCATTCCTTAGAATTGTAAGAATAGTTAGTGACAGTATCAAAGGGAAAGGATATATAGACAGCAGAGCAATGCACTTGCATGTCTTCAAGAAGCTTGTGAAGACTTTCTTATAGACTTCATGAATGATAGCTTCATATGTGCTGCCCATGCAAGAAGAGTCATTTTGATGGACGAAGACATGACACTTGTTATAGCAGGGTGAGGTACAGGTTTGATAAATTTCTGCATCCTTTACCAATGAGGGATAGGAAAGCCTATGAGATCCTTGCAATTCCCCCAAAATTGAAAAGGAAATCAAAGGTAGATGATATTAAAGTTAAAGAAATTACTTCCCCTCCTAAGAAGAGTAAGAAAAGAAAGTTAGTTAAGAAATCTAAGCCAGATGATAAGAGTTCTGAGGAGGAGGAGGAGGAGGAGGAAGAGGAGGTGAAGGAAAAGGAGGAGGAGGTGATTGGAAAGGTCTCACATGTGTGTGATAGCTTAGAGACCCTTGTGCAGTTGGAGAAGGCCAATACTCAGAGGCTTGCCTAAGTACCAGGGCAGCTAATCTGCAATGTTGGAACAGTGGAGGAAGACTATCTCTATATTGCACCTAGGGACCTCTACATGCTTGTAAATAAGGATAGGGAGATCAATGACACTGTTGTTTTCATGTGTATAAGGTATTACATTTTTCACATATGTATATTTTCTCATATGTTAATATTTTCTCATATTTTGTTCATTCCTTTCGATAAACTCTTGTAGGGTACTTATAAAGGAATTGCTTCCAAATCAAGTTAACAAAATATTTATTTGTGATCCCTTAGTGTTACTGGCATTGATTGATATGAAGAAGAAGAATTCCGAGCTGGCATTCTATTTCAGGCCAATGAGAAATAAGAACATTTGTTTTGTTGTTTTGCCATATGTAGAGAGGTTCGTCTCTAATAACTGATGATTCCTTTGTGTTTTGCAAATATTTGTCATACGATATTTTCTTTCTTATATCTTTTTCTTTTTTCCAGTGGGCACACTGGAGTGCTTGTGTCATTAATCTTCTGAGAAGGGCTGTTATTTTCATGAACAGTCTAAATGGCATGCATGGGCAGATTAAATTGTAAGTTCTTAATAACTTGAATATTGAGCTTGATTCTCTATTTTCCTTATATTCAAATTAAGTAGTTCTCCTTGATAACTTGAATATTGAGCTTTATTCTTTATTTTTCCTTATATTCAAATTTGGTTTTTAATAGGGCATGTAAGAGAGCTATTGCAGCTATTTATGAAGATGAATATCCAAATTATAGAAAGGAGCCAGAGTATAAGTTTTTGAATCAGCCAGTGGCTTTGTAAGATTCCTCCCTCCAGCTTTTGAGGTGTAAAGGTGTAAGAACCTCCCCTTCTGCTCTTGTAATTATTCCCCTCTCTGAAATAGAAGAAAGATATTGTTTTACCCTGTTTTGGCCTAGAGAGAGAAAATGTCTAGAGAGAGATAATCCAAAATTGAGATATCTTTGAATATAAAAATTATCCTAAAGTCTAAAATGGATTCCCCTGAAACAAAAGTTCAAAATAAACTTTCCAATGTGCATTAGGAATTAATTGAAAATGGTATAAGGGACCTTAGCCTAAGGGTCTACATTTTCATAAATTTTTGGATTATAGTCCAATTAAGGTCCAATGGGCCAATTGGATTAATCCAAGTGTTGGGATGAGATAAATCCAAAAGAATAAAAGAAAATACCAAAAAATGAGTAAATGTTCACATAAGATGAAGAGTTGACTGAGTACAAGGTTTATTAGTTAAAAATTATGAGATATTTTAGAATAATGATGCATTTTTGACACCTTGGTAAGGAAGGGGGGACTCTTGAGGTAGGTGCCTCTTTCACATGTGTGGAAGGATTTTTAATTCAAAAAAATTGTGATATTTTTATCTTTCCTCTCTCTTGGATCAAACCAAATCAAAAAGGGAGCCAAACTGGTCCAAATCAAATTGAGTCAAACTAAACCTGGAAAATTCTAGAACCTAGTTGGACTTGGTTAGTGGCCTCCCTCACCTATAAATAGATCCCTAGTCATTTGTAATCGAATATTGGAGCTATACTATGACACTATTATATTAAAATAATCATATTTTCTATTATCCTTTAAATTTTCCTCTCTTGGGAGCTTGGAGCTCTCTCTCTCTCTCTCTACGAAAACTCTTGGAGTTGCTCTTCTCCTCTTGGTGGACCAATTGATTGGTCGGGGGCTTCAGTGCGATTAGAGAATAAGGCCAAACTTGGAGGTAAAATCAAATTTTATGGTTTTTTTCCTATTTTCTCAATAACTTTCTTCTTCTCAACCCCTCTCAGCTTGAGAAGCTTTCTAAATGATTGTTTTAATTAAAATCAAGTTTTCCCTTAAAGTCTTAATGCTTAATTAAGAGAAAGTTAATCTTTATGCTGCTTATTTATAATGCTTTCTTTAAGTAAATCTCTCTCTAAAATAATAGACATCTTTATGGCTAAATCCCTTGAAAAAGGATGCTTCTCAATGAAAGTCTCTTAATTCAAAGCTAAACTTTAGGCTTGATAAGCTAGAGATTAAGAAAATTATATTTTTATGATTTTATGTTAATAAAATAATGGTTATTTCTTTTAGATTATTTATAAGTAGTTAAAAACTACTTTGATTGATTCTAAATGAGAAATAGATTATCCTATCAATTTGGGAAAAGAGAAATAATGGAATTAGCTTAATCTAGTGAGATAATCATAATTAAGTTTATGATTATGGTGAAAATTGATGAGAATGGATGAAGGACGATGGGAATACATATGACTAGATGCGGAATAAGCAATGTGAATTGATGTAGAAGAATAAGGAATAACAAGAAATGATGTGGAACAATGTGAAAAGATGAGAGTTTGTTAGAAACTGTATTTATGAAACGTGTTTTTAAATGGCTGTTTTATGTCAAGAATGCTGGGGAAGCATTTTCACCATCTTGTCAATGAGATCGCGGAGACCTAAGTGATAAAGTTGCGACAGCTGATGGAGAGTCAATGGAGGACGTCTCGGGTAGCAAGGTCGGCCGAGGTCTTGACCAGCCTTGGTTCGATATTTAAATGGTGAGCTTTCGGTACGGTGGATGAGGGACCAAGGAAGCGGCCTATCAGTGAAGTGCTAGGTGACCTGTGAAGGATCCTAGAGGGTGCTGACCATACGGTGCTCGGCTCTAGGTTGCCTGTGAGACCCCCGCCCCCTCCACGGTGCCCCCTCTGAGGGCGCTTGGCGACGGAAGCAGCGTCAGCGTGGGCAGGGATCCACACTCGGGGCCTTGCCCACCACGGATGTCCGGACAAGAGTCTAGTCCACCGGTTCCTCCAAAACCAAACCTGGCAAAGCTTCCCTTGCTCGAAAGGCATGGGCAATTCCTCCAGGGAAAATCTTCAAATGGGAGAATTAATCTAACGGGTCAAAGTCTTAACTATTCAAACGGGTCAAAGTCTTAACTATTCAAACGGGTCAAAGTCTTAACTATTCAAATTGATGCGACCGAACCTGAAATCACATGGTCAGATCAAAGAAGAGACTTGCACTTGGTCCATAGAATCACCACAGCTGTTTTCCTCCATTAATGAGGCACAGCCCCGCTGATTCCCTCCCACAGAACAAGGGTCTTCTCAGGACTTAATCCATCTAACGTAACTAATCATAACTTAATGGTATCTCAATCCCTTGATCGAGTCTAACCCCAAGTGGCCCATGGGTTACCCACTGTATTGGTGGGATTCCTTTATAAGGATTTGGTTATGTTTTTCTTGGGTATTGAGGAAAAGAGTTCCCAGGCTCCCTAGCCGACGTTTCCCGCAAAAATTAAGGTAGGCATACCACGTACACACCCAATATGAAATTGCCATTATAATAGAATCGGCTGTCTTTAAAACAATCCTTCAATGAAAATCATAATATTATTGATCATCATCATCATCCTCCAAAATTCTCAGTCCATTGTATTACAAAATATGTCATCTGAACTCTCCATTGTCGAAGACCAACTAGCCAACCAACGAGATCCAATATCAAAATTTGATTCATAAAAGTCATTCTTTTTAGTCTATCCGTATCTTCCTCGACGCACGTATGGGTGTCCTAGCAACCGCGAGCCTGTGCATCACCTGGTCAGAACCCTCTAGGATCCTACTTAGGTGTCCCAACACTTCACTCAGGGACCGCTTCGTCGGTCCTCGCCCATCGTACCACCGAAAACGCACCATTTCAACCGTACTGAGGCTAGTCAAGCCGCGAGTGACGTCCCTCGATGACTTCCTGCCATCTGTTGGCAACGAGTCTCTTCTTAGATTAAACACATACCAAATGCTTCCTCCAGCATTCTACCGTAAAACAGTCCTTTAAAAGAAAACAGAGGTTCTATGCAAGTAAAATTCCTAGTTTGAGATTGGTTCCACAAAAACCCTTTTTCCTTAATCCGCAATTTCATAATGAGAATCCTTGATCTCTCATCAAGGTAATCTACCCATCATTTGACTGACTGTCCAAATAGAGTCTTGGTGATTTCAGTCAAGGAAAAACTAGTTAATTCAACGGTAGTCTATTCTTTGTATTAATAACTGGAATCGGTTCATGAGGTTTTTGCTTGATTCAGATCGAGAGATGGACATGTAGTTTGCTGACCGTCCCTCTCATAGTTGTGGTCTAACAAAATCATTCGATTTAGTTCTAGCTTTGAATTCAAGGATTTTCTTCAGCAGATAAACATCTACTGAACTTCTAACCGTAAGGAAATTTCAACTTTGTGAGTTTCATTCCTTCTTAACCACATAATAGATTAAGAATTGGTTTTATATGAGAATATCGGATTTTAATGAAAATACTCTTCTTCCATTTAATCTAATTTTGGGTAAATACCAATTTAGTGATTTAACCACATAAAATATCTAAAGATATTCTTTCTACCACTTAATTTATCAACCCTAATTTTCTAGGTGGAATTTTGGTGACAATTCCTCTTTTGTCACCAAAAATTAATTCAAATCTTTCTCTACTTAAATACCATAGAAATTCTTCTTTTAACTAAATACCAATATCCATTTTTTTAATAAGCTTAAAATTCTCTTTTTCTTATTTAATGGTTGGATTCCAATTGTCATGGGAATTCCTCTTTTATCATAAAATAAATTTATCTAAAATTACTTTTTAAATTAATCAAAAATATGCACTAAATCAATTATGCCAAGAATTTCACTTTTACCATTTAAATGGTTGAATTCCAAATGACATGGGAATTCCTCTTTTATCATTTAAATTTTTCTCATGCATAAAAATAAATTTATCTAAAAATCTTCTTTAAATAAAAAATATTTATTATTTTGATATATCATATTTTCTCTTTTTCCATTTAATTACATGGATCTCCATTATCATGGGAATTCCTCTTTTTGCATAAAAATAGAAATACCAAAAATTTCTCATTTCTCTAATTAATTATTTACGCATAAATACTAAAAATTAGTTTTCCATGAATGTAATGAAAATTATTCTTTTAGCATAGGATGACTAATCCAAGAATATGGTAGGAAGTCCTCTTTTCACAATATGCATAAAAATGAGTTATGTATTAATTTCTAAATTTTTTGCCATAGCTCCGCTGCTATTACTGATAATTTTTAATATTTTTAGAAAGAATAATACTTTATAATATAATTATAATATAATTATGATAGATTAACTATCATTGGACCTAAATCCAATTTGTGGAATCAAATAATAAGTTTACTATAATTTTATTAGCATAAAAGCATAAAAAAACCATTTTCTAATCTCTAGCTTAACGAGCATAGAGTTTGATTTTTGAATTGAGAATTTATCAATGAGAAGCATCCATTTGAATAAGAATTAGTCATAGGAATGACCATTCTTTTGGCGAGAGAGAGATATATATTTAAAAAACATCCTAATTAAGCATAAATATAAACTTTTTGTAATTAATCATTAGAATTCTTATAGAGAGCTTAATTTGCATTGAAAAATAATTCATTTGAAACTTCTCAAGCTTGAGAGGGGTTGAGAAGTGAAATCATTGAGAATATTAAAGAAAAGCATGGAATTACATCTTACCTCTTGATTTTGCTTGCTTCTTTCTCTTAGAAGGAACCCCCCAACCAATCAATTGGTTTAGTGTGTTGAAAGGAAAGCTCCAAGGATTGTTGAAAGGAAAGCTCCAAGGATTGTTGAAGAGAGAGAGAGAAACTCCAATCCCTCCAAAAGTAGAGGATTTTTTAAAGGGATAATAGAAAATATGCTTATTTTAATGTAATACTGGCATGGTCTAGTTCACAGATGAGAATACAAAAGAATGAGGATCTATTTATAGGTGAGAGAGGCCACTAACTAAGTCCAACTAAGTTTTAGAATTTTCCAGCTTCAGTTTGGTTGAATTTGGACAAGATTTGGACCAGTTTAGCTCCCATTTTAATCCAGTTTCATCCAAGAGAGAGGAGAGATAAAAATATCTTAATATTTTTGAATTAAAAACCCTCCCTCACATGTGAAGGAAGCGCCTACCTCAAAGGTCTCCCCCTTCTTACCAAGGTGTCAAAAATTCATCATTCTTTGCAAAATATCTCATTTTTTAAGTAATATCTCATAATTTTTAACTAATAAACCTTGTACTCAGTCAACTATTAACACCATATTAGAGAATTTGGGAATCTCCCAATTCCCATTTTTGAATACTAAAAAAGGGGGACATGGATAACATGTTTGTAAGTTTCTCAAAGCCCTATAATGTGACCTATCATTGGAAAGCGCTTGAAAAATGGGATCTAAAGAGCCATAAACCACTCATTTTGGATTACTGGTGTTCAAGTTATGGAAAATCCAAAGTTTTGACCACATGTCCCAAACTTGTGGAAAATTCCCATATTCCCCAATATGGTGTTTCTTCATCTTATGTGAGCATTTACTCATTTTTGGGCATTTTATTTTATTTATTGGATTTATGTCATCCCAACACTTGGATTAATCTTATTGGCCCATAGGAACCTTAATTGGACCATAATCCAAAAATTTCAGAAAATCTTGACCCTTAGGCTAAGGTCTTTTAAATCATTTTTAATTGATTCCTAATGCACTTTGGAGAATTTATTTTGAACTTCTGTTTCAAGGAAATATATTTTTGATATTTAGAGAATTTGTTTATCCAAAAATATCTCAATATTGAATTACCTCTCTATAGAAAGTTTCTTCTCTCTAGACAAAAACAAGGAAAAATAATATTTTCTTGTATTCAGAAATAGGGAATAATTATAGGGGATTGAAGTAAAGCTTATTCATTATTTAGGATGAGGAGGAATCTTACATCCTCTCCCACTTGAAAAACGCGAGATATCTTCATCTCGCAAAGTGGGGGTAATCTTTCGCCAACTCTTTTTCTTTCTCCCACGTGGCATCTTCTAGAGGGAAGAACTTCCACCTGACTAAAAATTCTCTGAGGACTTTGCTCCTAAGAATCTTCTCTCGAACGTCAAGGATTTCCTCAATTTGGAGGACCATCTGGCCTTGAGTCGGAGAGATCAATTGTTCATCATCAAGCACATGACTTGGGCTGGGTACATATTTCTTAAGCAAACTGACATGGAATACATTATGTACCTTGAGATGGGGAGGCAGAAGAAGTTTATAGGCTAGATCACCCACTTTCTTTATAACAGCATACGGTCCACAGTATCTGGGAGAGAGCTTCTTGTACTTTCCTAAGGATAAGGAACTTCTTTTTGGTCGTACTTGAATGAAGACCATATCTGATTCTTCAAACTCTCTCTTTGATCTCTTTCTATCTACATACTACTTTTGCCTATCTTGGACTGCCTTTATATCTTTACACAGATTGTTTGCATTTGCTGGTCCATGTCATCAAGCATTTGTCTGGACATCTTGACTTTGATCAATGGGTTGGACCAAGTCAACAGTGTAAGGCAATCTTGTCCATACAAAGCTTTGAAAGGACTCATCCCAATGCTTCGATGATAAGAAGCGTTGTAAGCAAATTCAACTAGATGCAAATGGCTTGACCACTTCTTGGGTTCCCTGCCGCGCCGCAGCATGATCGAAGGATATCTTCTATTACTTGGTTCACTCTTTTAATCTAGCCATCTGTTTCAAGGTGATAGGCTATGCTGAGATCCAAGAAAGTTCCTACTATTTCGAAGAATACAGTCCAAAATTTCGATGTGAATTTAGGATCTCTGTTACTTACTATCCTCCAAGGTAAGCCATGTAATATGAAGATCTCTTTAAGAAAAACTCTGGCAACATCCACTGTAGTGTATGTTTCTTTCACTGGAATCAGATGGGTAACTTTGGTTAGCTTCTCAACTACCACAAAAATGGAGTTGTAACCTGATTGCACTGAAGGTAATCCAGTGACAAAGTCCATATTGATACATTCCCATTTCATCTAAGGAATGTCTAGAGGCTGCAGTTTCCCTGGCATCTTGACTCTCTTTGCCTTGACTCTTTGACACATTAAGCAATCCATTCTCGCACTCAGTGATGCAAGTTGAGCCATAAGGCCCTTCAAATGAGAGATAAAGGCTTCAATGTCGTCTCCCTCTTTGAGCTCCAAGCTGAAAAATTCAATTTTAAGTGAGATCTTGGAATTCTTACCACGAGATCCATAGAGCTTGTCAAGCTCATCCCATTTCTCCTTTGCAGTCGAAATCTGGTCCACGTGATGAATAAGAGCCTCATCAAAATGGAGCATGATGATGGCTTGTGCCCTCTCATCATCTTCAATATCTTCAGCCTTAGTTCGATCAATAACATTAGTGCCGGAAATGAATGGCCAAAAACCTTTGGACATCATCTTATACTTGACAAGAACTTGCCAAGTGTGGAAGCCCTCTCCTGAGAACTTCTTAATTTGGGTGTTTTCCTTTGACATTGGGTATTGAAGGGAGATTACAAGAGTGTTAATGGGCTGATTTATGAAAAAGAAAACCAAAAAATTTGTGATGTTCTTGGCTTTAGTAGAAAGAGAATGGCTTATAAGAGTGCAACAACAAGCCAAGGTTGTTGCATAAAAGGAGATTAAGTTGATGAAGCTTATGGTTTAGCACTTAGGGTGTGTGCCCAACCACAAATTCTGATGGAGATGAGCTTCATTAGTGTCAAAGAAACACTGTCTTTGGTGATTACGATCACCATTAGTGTTTAGCAACACTATTAGTGCTTAAGAGCACATTTTTTAGTGTCAAATGACACTTGCATTGGTGATTAGATGCACCATTAGTGTTTAAGAACACTCCTAGTGCTTAGAAGCACTCTGTAATGTCAAGAGGCTCCCCTTTGCTGATGGCTACACCCACCAATGGTGTTTAGCAACACCTTTAGTGCTTATAAGCATAGGAACCATGTACACTTGATGAAGGTTGATGACAACAATGAGGCTTTTGAACACCTCATGGTGTATGCCCACCACTTCAAAAGATCTGGAAAGCAAAAGCACTTTCAAGGAGAACTTAACTGATTAAGATCAATTAAGCAAGGATTAGTGTAAAAAACACTATTTTTGAAGCTTTTATTGAAGCTTCCATGGCTTCCTCATAGGGCTGACTTGGTTTTGTGGTTCTTGCGCATGCTTTAGGCCGCCATTAGGGCTGAAAATTAAGAGAGTAAGCCCTTAGGTCATGGGATTTAAAATCCCTAACCTCACAATGCCCATAATTGCCTACAGATGATGGCGAATGGGCTGTACGATAGCAACGATGTAGAAAAACATGCGCCGGCTTGCTTAGAGCTCAATGTTGCAGCCTGCTTAGACCTCAATGTCGCGGCCTACTTAGAGCTCAATGTCACAGCCTCTTGAGGGTAAACCTAGCAATTGATAGTATAAATTTGAGCGCCCAGGTGTGCTATTGAACATCCTAGTTGAGAGCATGCCAAGATATGGCTGCTGGAAGGTCTCCACTGGCTAGGGGTTTAGCTCCGCAAGAAGTGAGGTGTGGATAACCTAGTCTACACCACAAAAAATGTGAGGTCCTAATCTACCCAAGCTCTAGATACCATGTTGAGAGAATGTGGTGCTTATGCTGCTAGATCAAGATGAGTGGAGGAGAGAGACCCAAAAATACAAGAACAAAGCTTGTTTATTAAGTTTCTTATGCATACTTGGCCTTTACACTCTACATAATGCCTTCTAGCTTTGCCTTTAAATAGGTGAGCTAGTGGACCATAAGTCCATTCACACACACACCCTTCTCCTACCCATTGAAATGACCTTAGTCTTTTAATATATGTATGGATGTGGATGTATGTGAAAGAATGGATGTGGATGTGTATGTGAAAGAATGTGATGGATGTGGATGTGTATGTGAAAGAATGGAATGGATGTGGATGTGGATGTGAAAAAATGTGATGTGATGTAAAGAGATGTGATGTGACATGAATATATGTTGATGTGAAGTGATAAATGTGAATGTATGGATAGATGTGGGTAGTCGTACATGTGAATGATTGGATGGATGTGGATGAATGAAATGAGATGTGATGTGACATGAATATATGTTGATGTGAAGTGATAAATGTGAATGTATGGATAGATGTGGGTAGTCGTACATGTGAACGATTGGATGGATGTTGATGTGAAGTGATAAATGTGAATGTATGGATAGATGTGGGTAGTCGTACATGTGAACGATTGGATGGATGTGGATGAAAGGTAGGGTAGAAGGTCATTGCACAGTACGTAGTCGTGCCCTCCTTGAAAACTTTCAGGGAAGAGACAGTTGTCTTTTGGATTAACACATCCCTTGAAAGGGCTATCATCAATAAGCAATGTATTCTTCTTATTGCAAATATCTTGGCACTGATTCCAAGCCTTGAGTAAAGGTTTAAACATAGCCTCAACAGTAGGCTTATCTGGCCTATACACTTTTCGAAGATTATGGATATAACATTCTTCTTGTCCCCACAACATAAAGAAATGATATTTCTTATGTGCATACTGTTCCAAAGTGTTTACATAGGCACAAACATTCTTGTGTAGCATGGTGGACCAATTACCAATATGAAAGTACTGGCAAATCTCATCCAAAAATTCAAAACACCTGGGGCGAATAACAACTGTGGTGCGACCAATATCAATTCGAATACAATTTGTTTGTGGATGCCTCTTCTCTTCCTTGTTGAGTAAAACTCCATTAAGCTCGAATATAAGTGCATGTTTCTTTATGGTGATTACACGAGGAATATTTTCTGCATACAATACAGAAGAATGATAACACTTTAATGTTTTTACATACTTAACAATATTAAAACAAGTGATCCTATATTATCAATGAGAGCTAATTACAACAAAACATCCACAAGTTTACTTTCGTTTCATGCTTCCATACTCATCTATGACGATGGCTCCTAGACTTGATTGCATTTCCCTATTGATTGGTGAAGATTGAAATACTAATCTATCTCCATCTCTCTCAAAAGAATATAAACTTCCTAGAGGCCTACTCTTTTATGTATCAGAACGTAGCTCCTTAACACGTTGCTCTATTTCTTGCGCACTTAACTTGTGATTGTTAGAAGCAGTTGTACCTGCAAAAACAACTCTCACTGAGAAACATACTTTTTAACACATAAAATTGCTGAATAAATCATCTTAAATAACATCCTATTGAAAAAGATCTACCTTTAGTTTTCTTGGCACCCTCTGCCCCCCACAGAGTCCTTGATTTCAACTATTCTCTCTGTACTCGTAGCATATGTAGCCTCGTCAATTTCTTCAACACCCTCTGCCACAGAGTCCTTGATTTCAACTATTTTCCCTTTATTTCGTAGCATATGTAGCCTCATCAATTTGTTCGACAATCTCTTCTTGTCTCTCCTTGGTTGTTGCAAAAGTGTCTTGAAGCTCTTCATTAACTTAGCCTCAACATTGACTTGCAAATCAGGAATGTCCTTAGTCTCTTTAGTCCTATCACTTGAAGGCCTTGAAGATGTTTGCAAAGCTGAATCATCGATGTGATTGTGCGCTTTTGCCACACAGGTCGTATGCGAGCCACGAATGGCTACAAGCATACAACCAGGAAAGCAAGCTCAAATAGAATGCAAGCGTGTGTCACTCACCGCTCAAACCGCCACCGTGAAGGATTCCCGCGTCGCAACTGTGAAGGAGGAGCCGCTGTCGCCGTCGCCGCCACCGTGCCGCTACACAGTGCTCGATCGCTCGATCGCTCTCTCACTCTCTCTCTCGCACACACGTAGGAGAAGGAAACCAAAAGGATAAGGCAAGAGCACTCTTGTATTCAACACATGAGAATGAGGGTTTTAGGGTTACATTTGACTCTTATAGGTGACTTGGCCATTCACACATGGGCGCCCATACATGGCCGACCGATCCTAACCCTTATCCTACTGATATTCAAGGTGTGCCTCTCACCGGCGATCACCCAATCCCTTTATCCTTAATATATGGTGCCGACAAGCCTGGCCCATGACTCAGAATATTTAAATTAATGACGTAAAACATAGTACGTCTCAATGTCCATCATAGGTTAACATGCCCCCCTTCGTGATGTAGATTCCGTCCTTAGAAGCTATGGTATGGTAAGCTCGATAGGGTTGTTGTGGTAGACCGTCTGCAAAACAGGGAAGTAGAGTGAAAGTATGCTGGAATTCAAAAGATATAAAGTGTATAAATTCAAGCATGTTAGACCACAATGGATGTTGCTATGAGACTTAGTTTAAGAGGTCACATGAATGAGCTAGTGTAGCAAATTAACAGGAGTTTAAAATTATTGAAAGTAAATCAAGAGTTAGCAATGTGTCAAAGGTTAATCAAGGTTTATAACTGGCCTAAGTCAAGGAAAATAACCAAGCTTAATAAATAAATAGATGACCACACTGTTTCTACTCTAAGAACAAGCTAATACCGCGAGCCTAGGGACACAAGAAACATCAGAGTTACAAGAGTCTTTTGCCTTTTAAAAAAAAATGCACGTGGCAATTTTTACACACAATGGCGACCTTCCTAAGGCAAAACTAACATCGATCCTGGTTCCATGTTTAACACAAGGCATTATCCAGGAATCTATTAGTTCACCTTAGGCAAGGCTACCCCCTACCAACCAAGGCATCGGTCTAGAGCAGAATACTCCTTGCCTACCAAGTATCAATAAGGCGATAGGCCAACATTAAAGCACATCATAGACTTGTATTGCCATTTATTGTAGGCTTTTTTTTTAAATTTATTTCTTTTGATCTTCGCTCTCCTGAACTATAATTTGTCTTGCATCCTTTCGACAAAGGGGTAAAAGCTATGTCCTAGAGGTCAACACACACATGGCCAGGTGTCAAACATTAAGATCGTTTGACCCTAGACCTAAGACAATCGTATTCCAAGGTTAACTAAAGACGTCATGCTGCCTAGGAATATATCCAATAAAGTTAAGCTCATTAATGATATACACTAGCACGTCAAGCAACTTCAAAAACTAAGTAGTACATTGGCAATTTCCATGTGGTCATGCATTATAGTTCATGCAATTAATTGAATAGTAAAAACAAAAGAGAGTGGGTATGGAAGAATTACACTTGTATTTTGGAGATCTCCTTGATTCGATGAGAAAAATGCCTGCAATTTGATGAGATATTTATGTATGAGCGTTGCGGCTATCTCCGGACTTGAAAGCAAACCCACCTCAAACTTTTCCACCTGTACAACCAACTAACAAGCACTATACCTCGAGGCACATCAGTGTGAAAAATTAAAGACTCGTTTAAGGAATCCAAACTAGAAAAAAACTTGAAAACACTAATCTACCTACCAGTCACCACACTACTACTGAGGATACGGTAAGAGGATGTTGTAGAGTCCTGGATCTAGCCCTAAAGCTAAGCCTCTATCTGCATCATCCAAATAAATAAAGTCAACCTCAGTAGTGCCATGAGTTTCATCCGTCCATTCATCATTGTCAGATATTTCCTTTTCATTTTCCCATCCACATAAACTCATCAAGAATGTAACCATGTGAGTATAGTCATCTTATGGAAAAGGAAAGCATTGGGCTATCGGGGATATGTCCTCTACGGAGTAGGGGTTAGTCTCATGGTCAATAGGCAAATTAGTCATTCTAATTCCTCAACATTTTCCTCTCTGGCTAGTACATCTATATGATCCCATTCAGTTTCAATTACAGGATAACACATGTGAAATATCTGAGAAAGGTACAGATGATACCTCTCACCAAAGGTGGGAGTGGATGAAGTGTATGATGATCGTGCATCTTCCATATCTGCAAACACAGATATAGCATCAGTAGGTTTATGAGACAGGTCAATCTAGTTCCTGATTGTATACGGATATTTCTCCTCTTTTTGTGCTCTTGCTCTTTTACTATTTTTTGTTTTTCTTTTCTTTTCTTTTTTTTAATGTATGAAGCTATATATATACATCCCCTTGAATTTGGCAATTACATGGTTAGGGGAGAAGGTTAGGGAGGAAGCATTAGACTGTCAGCGTGAGGACATGCTCCCCCTTTCCTTGGGTAGATCATATTTTTTGCAATGATGTTGCAGCCTCTTGGAACCAATTGGTCCAGCGAGTCATAAGTTGTGCTGTGGGCAAATAGCTTTTTATGACCCTTGTGGCCACATCTGATTGCAGAGATGGTAGTGTACGCTCCCATTGGTGAATGGAGGAAATGGTTTTCGATGATACTATTACAAGGGGAGACGTAGACTCATCGGTCTTTTGTTGGGTGTTGACAAGAGTAGGTGTAGAGCATGTAGAAACTTCTATATCAATGTGTGCATGGCATGAGGAGCTAGAAGCTTCATGTGGCTCCCCCCTTCCTGAGCTAGGTGGTAATGATCGATATTGTTTGGGAATCCAAACTAACTCTAGAAGAAGTGGTGCGGAGCACTCTGTTACCTTTCCCTTACCACGATCTTGAATTGTCGTTGGGGTGGTAACAATTAGTTTGCAAGGTTTTACAGGTGACGTAGAGGGATTCAGCTTATGTTTAGGGACCCAAATCTGGTCATTCCCCTCGTAGTACCCTTGGGCTCCTAATAATTTTTTAGGGATCCATTGTGATGTTACATTGCCCTTTCTCGGGTGGGTAGCTGTTTTCTTCCTACGAGGATTCTTGTGTGAACGAGATTGAGCAGGGGAAGTAGCTATTAACAAAGCTTTTGGGACCCATTTGTATGTACTCTTAGGCATAGTAAGCAGAGCTTTAGAGACCAGCCTGCATGTTTTCACTCTTGGCATTGAATCGTTAGAACAATCAAAGATGGTTTTGCCACTAGACTTTGTGATTTTTCGTTATCCAGCATTTTGTCCAGAGTCGATGGCTTAGGAGCAGGATTTTGAGCGGTCATACTGAGTGTTGGTTCTTGCGTTGTGACTCGTCTGGTTGCCCAATTGATATTGCACTTGGTGGCCAACATCCATTTGCGCCCTAAGTTTACAGTGCCTTCCATGGTACTAGCAGGCATAACCAAAAAGATTTGAATTACGGTTTCCTTGTCATAAGCAACCGGAGTGTGCAGAATTCTTGAGACAGGGGTTTTCTTCTTGTTGATACCTTGAATTTGGATAGCACTCTTGGATAAAGGTGGTTTTCCAAGTTGACACTACACGCCATATGATAGCAAATCGTGTTGAGCTCCTGTATACAATAATGCATTATACAGCACCTCCCCGTAAGGACTCTGTAACTCAATTGGGTATCTTAGAGGTGGGTCAGTCAGATTTCAGTGAATCCTCCTCTGCCTCCTTAAAAAATACTTGCGTAATTCCCAAGTTGGCTTCTCGTTGGCGCCTAGCACGCTGTTGACATTCTTTGGCTTCAACTCTCGCTTGTATTTTCTTAAGCTCAGCTTGTTCTTTAGCTGCCTTCTTTTGATGGATTGCATATAACTCCTCTTGGCTTAGGGGGTCATAGTATCTTTTGAATTTACTCCCATTAAGGAATCCAATGGTTTCAACTCCGTCAAGAGTCTCCACTCTGATGGTACCTTGCGGGGTAATTTCACATACTCTATACGGTCCCTTACCAGCATATTTAAGCTTCTTCTTTTCGTTTCGCACTCCATACATCACGACTTTATCCCCAACCTTGATGTCCTTGTCCTTTAGGTGGCGATCAAACCATTTTTTCCTTCTATCCTTCTCCACAAGGGCATTGTACACAGCCAATTGTCTTTCTTCGTTTAGCCGCTTAAGGATATATAGACGCTCTACTAATGGATTACCATCCCAACCCTCTTGAGTAGCAACACAAAGACTAGGAATGACAAATTCCCACGGCATGACAGCTTCTTGGCCATATACCATTTTGAATGGTGTGCAATTAATAGCCACTTTGTACGCAGTACGATAGGCCCATAAAGCTGTTGTAAGCTTTAGATTCCAATCGGTGCGATGAGCTTCAACTGTCTTTGTCAAAACAGAGATTAAAGTCTTGTTGGTACTCTCGGCTTGGCCATTCGCTTGTTGTTGCGGATAGTAAGGAGTAGATTCATGATGGGATATCATGAAATTTGTTGTTAGCTCCTTAATCACTTCATTTATAAAATGTGTACCATTGTCGCTCACAAGTTCAAAAGGACAACCGAAGCGTGTGATTATATTTTCAAAGAGGAACTTGGCTGTTGTCCTTGCATTTGCCTTACGTGTCACTTTCGCTTCAGCCCATTTCATCATATAGTCAATGGCCACAATAATATAGGGAGATTGTGTGTTGCGGGCCGTTGGGCTAATTGGACCTACAAAGTCTAAACCCCACTTTTCAAATGGTTGGTTTACTTTGATCGGATGTAGGGGCATCTGATCTTTCCACTCGGGTTTCTTGTATCGTTGGCATTCATCGCATCCCTTCACAAAGAGTGATGCATCTTGGAACATAGTGGGCCACCAATACCCTAATTGTAAGATCTTTCGCGCAGTTAAGTCTCCTGAGAAGTGACTGCCGGCTACACCCATATATGCCTCTTGCAAAATGTATAGATACTCATCCTCTCAGGCACAACACGTAAGAACGTCATCCTTTCCTCTTTTATAAAGAGTCCCGGCTATCAGGCAATAGGGTTCGCATTCTTTGATCAGCTTTCGAGCTAGATCTTTACGAAGCTCCTTGGGTGGAAAGCCATTAACTAAAAAGTTAACAATCTTCTCACTCCATTCAGGCATTGTCTCCACCATGAATAGGGAAGTGTCAGGTAAGTCATCATCAACCTCTGTAGGAGCCTCACATTAGGTATGCGAGACAAATGATCAGCCACCATAACATGTTTTTTGCCAGGTCTCACAACAACAGTGAAATCAAACTCAAGAAGAATCAATAGCCATCGTGTGATTCTTCCTGTGGAGCATGGTTTGTTTACTAGATACAACAATGCTTGATGATCCACATAGAAAACAAACTTGGTGGCAAGGAGGTAATAACGAAATTTCCTTATTACTGCATATATCATTGCCATCCCTTCTCGCTCTGTAGTGGTGTAGTTCATCTTAGCATCGTTCAACTGGCAACTGGCAAAGCTAATGGGGTAGTCTAGCTTGTGTTCTCCAGGTTGAGTTAAAACACACCCAATAGCAAAGTTTGATGCATCAATATGCACATGGAAGAGTAAATCCTTGTTAGGCATTCTCAAGATTGGAGCACTCGCCAAGGCCTTCTTTAATAGCTCATAGGCACGGTCACATTCTTCGGTCCAAATAAACTCGATGAGAAGCTTATACAATGGTCGAGCTATCTCAGCGAGCGAAGAATAGAATAAATCTTCGATAATAACCAACGTGGCCCATAAAGCGTTGGACTCCCTTATAGTTGGTGGGTGGGGGTAATTCCAGAATGACCTTGATTTTACTCTCGTCAGTGGAAATCCCATTTTTGGACACTATATGCCCTAAGACAACTCCGTGTTTAACCCAGAATTGGCATTTGAAAGGATTCAATGAGATGCGATATAATCTACACCTTTCAAATATTTTTCGTAAACACATCAAGTGCTCGTCCCAAGAGGAATGAACACAAAGATCATCTAAGAAAGCCTCACAGAAGTCCCTTAGATATTCCTTAAAGGCCGTGTTTATCAATCGTTGGAATGTTGCAGGTGCATTGGTCAAGCCAAAAGCCATGACGCGAAAGGCAAACACTCCAAACTCCGTGATAAATGCTGTTTTAGCTTGGTCCTCGACTGCAATTGTGATCTGATTGTAACCCGAGTATCCATCTAAAAAGCTATATGCCTCCTTGCCTGCCACTCTTTCAAGCACATGTTCAGAATATGGCAAGGGGTAATGATCCCTTCTGGTGGCTGCATTAACCTTTTTGAGATCAACACACACTCTGAGTTTCCCATTCTTCTAAGGAGGCCGAATTGAAAGAAAAAAGCCTGGCACAACAAGAACCAGTAGACTTACACCCCGCACCCGAGCATTTCAAATCATTCACCACAGGGGAACGTAAAGTGGTCTACACAAAAGCCCAATGAACGCCTACCAATGGGAGTAGCGGTGTCTATGATGGTCCTGCGGTAGTTAAGGAGATAGACTTAGTAGATCCGGGTGAAGAGTCTAAACCAGATTTTATTGCTCAAAACCTCACCCAGTCAGAGGAAGCTGCACTTAAGAAGCTTCTTAAAGAATTCAAGGACATATTTGATTGGATATATCATGATATGAAGGGTGTTCCACCCTCGGTGGTGCAACACACGATTCCAATGATTAGCACTGCTAAACCAGTCCAGTAACGTCCCTACCCAATGAATCCTAAGTACGCAAAGATTGTACAAGAGAAAATTGAAAATCTTGTAAAATGTGGATTCATATACCCTATTGAGCACTCAGAATGGGTTTCTCCGCCGCCGATAGTCATTAAGCTAACTCTTGGTTTTACCGCCTTCTTGCAGTACGACTTAGTTTCGGCTTCTCTTCGATTTCTAATTGGGCTTCGTCATGAGGTTGCGGAATACACCACATGACACTTTGGAGGTATTGTCCCCAATTATCCGCTAACTTTTGATGAGCGTCAATAGCTCCTACGTAACCAAGCCATTCTGCGGTGGATCTCTCCTTGTTTATTGCAGTGCGTACATTAGCTCGATAGCGTTGGCGCTTATGTCTCGTTTTCTTCTTACCAAGTTTTTGATTTTTGTTTCTGTCAGATTCGAACTCACTTGGTCGATTTTCACTTGTGTCCCCCTCACTTTCGGATGAACTGCAGGAGGTCACCGTCTTGCACATTGCTTCTACATTTGATTCATCCCTCCCATCAAGCTCAGGGTTAGTTTCTTCTGGAGATTCATACTCAGAGTTGCATTGGTCAGAGTCTTTGTTGCTTTCAGTGTCAGTGAAGTTTGCCACTGTCTCGTCATCAAGAGTCAAGTGCATAACACCTATCATGTTTATTGGCACTAACGGTGGCATATCTTGCCCCTCAGCAGGTGTTACCCAACTTGTGCCTCTATTTCCCCATGTGTCTATGGTTGCCGCTAGGTGTACCCAATCCACGTTATCCGACTCAGTCATACCCGGTATAGGACATCCATATAAGGAGAATCTTTCCCATCATCAGTCTCTTTTTTGCATGTATAGCAATACCTTAATGGGGCGGAGTGAATAGTGGTATCCGATCAATTATCAATGATAACCTTGCTTCCTAAAGGATGTGCACGACCATTCTCAAGATCAAATCGAATGACAGAATCTTGGAATTGTAGATAGACATGTTTTTTCGACCAGTCATGTACCATTTGTGCTTCCCTCATGAAAGGACGTCCTAAGATCATTTGATATGACATAGGATGCTTGGAGAAATCCATTACAATGAAGGTATGTTTTACCTTGTATCCCAGAACCTTGATCTTAAGGTCTCTTAACATTCCAATAGGTTTAGCTATGGTTCCGTTTGCCATCTTAACCACTATGTTTGTGACTTTGAGGTGAGGTCTTCCCATAGATTCCCAACAGTTTTTAGTCACAACGCTCACGCCAGCACCACCATCAAGGATTCCCTTTAGAGTTAATCCCTTGGTAGTAATGGGGAGGGTTGCATTAGATTCGTCACCTTCAAAGTACTGTCCCAACTTGTTAACATGTATTTCAACGACCGAACCTTTATCTAGGTTGGGTTGTAGATCCCAATGTTCCCCTTCATCTTGAAGTGTGTCGGGTCTATCCATATTTGCAAATTGTGGTAATCCTGCCTTTAGTTCTCCATTGAGAAATGCCCGAAGAGCTAAGAATAGCTCAGGATCTCCGTATAATTTGGATATGATCGTGGTTCTGATCTCAGAGGACATGAAATCCATTAGCTTGGACACATTCAACGGTACTTTTTGAGACATCGCCCCTTGACTAGGGACTGGTGAAGATGGAATCACTTCCTCTTCGATAGGGTCAGGCATTCCCTCACTAAACATTCTTTCAAGCAAAAAGGGTGTTTGCCCACTTTCTGATGTCCTATCCTCACTTTCTTCCCGAATGATACTAGGTATAGCTAACGGTTTATGGTTCCTGTGAGGCTGAACTTGCGTAGGAAACACTGTGTCTGGAATTTTGATTTTTCTCGAGTTTGGCTCCAGTTCTCTTTGTGTTTCTTCCACCAAACCCCTTAAGAGTTGCACTTGTTCAATCTCCTCAAATGGGTTTGGGTAAGTTCCTATCTTTTTCTTGAGGGTCTTTGATCCACATGGCTGGTCTTGGGGAATCTCAGTCAGTTTGGGTGGTCGAGAGGGCATTGACTGACTTGGTTGTGGGGCCGAGGAAGTTTCCTTCTGTTTTCCCTTATTTATGTACTCGCTTGATTCTCCCTCGTTGAGCTCTCCCGAGTGGGGTCCTCCGATTAAGGTAGTGGCTTTGGTCCCCATGGTTTCTATTGAATCGGAATCATCTTCAGGATCATTCATATACACGGGGTCGTCTCCTGTCCCTATGTTAGTCTTTGAACTAGGCTTGGATCTCGTGGCATTAAGCGATCTCTTCCGCCGCGTTTTCTTTTTCTTTTTGCTCGAGCAATTGATGCAGTATCCCTCTCTTCGAGAATGTAGTTTTGATTTTGAAGCATTAACCGTGTAACTACATTCGCGGGTACAACGAGTGTGGTTCCTCGTGCCTGGTTGGTGACCTCAACCAAATTCAATGGCGTAATCTTGGGTGCACTAGGATTATGTGGACATTGAGCAATCAAATTATCTATGCCACAACGATTACATGTAAGTACCGGCATTCCCGATATGCTCCCTTGATTTGGTTGCATCTGAGTAGCGATCTTTTGTAGCCTATTAGGGCACTCCGCTACACGATGCGGTCCACCACACTCGTAGCATTGAAGAGGTGGTCTCCTCGCCAAGGTATTAAGGTTTTGCCCTCTTGTGGCGAGAGCAACTGCTTGATATACAGGCTTGACTTGCCCGAAATGATCCTCCATGTAGTACTGGGGAGTAATTTCAAACGTATCAATCCCGTATGGAGCAGTGGGGTCTATCTCCTCTTCATAATCCCCACATGCACTATGTGACTCACAACCCATCTGGTTTTTTGGGGTAATCTTTGGATGTGGAGGTTGTGGTCCTAGCACTGGCGGTGGTAACGGCACAGACTCGACTATATTTGGATTCCTTGGAACTATATGCTGTGACGGTTGCTCGACAGGTTGTGCAGGCATTAGCGCGGGTACTTGAGGTGTGTTTGACCAGGCTAGTGGTGCCTGATTTGCCAACATTCGCTTAAGTCCTAGACAATCTTTAGATTGATGGCCATACTTACCACATGCATTTCAATTCCCATTGAATTTGACTCTGAATGTGGGACATTCACTCCTGCTATGTGGTCCTAAGCAAACCGAACACCATTGTTGCTCTCTTCTCGGGTACATATGGCTATTTTGAGGAGCTCGATTACCCCTAAAGTATACTTGGAGAGCCTTAGTAAGTTCGGTCACAGACATTTCGGATATCTTGGGCTCCTTGGCAATAGGTTTTACCGTCATTGGCTCGTGCCCAGATACTTGAGAAGTAATGGATTTTGTCTCCGAAGACACCTTTTTATCTGCAATCATCAAGTTGTCTTCTAAGTGGATTGCATTGGCAGTGTGACTGCTTCCCACGTTGTAAGACCTCTAATGACTAAGCCATTGTATATGTCCTCGTGGCACAATCCTTGGATGAATCTATCGAGCAGTTGGTTATTATTGAAGCGCTCATCGGGAGTGCAGCGAGAATTTAGATGCTTTAATCGACTTATAAAGTCTCTCACTGACTCCCCTTCCTCGCGTTCAGCTTTTTGGAGTTGAGATGCTACTCCCCAAAGCACACCCTCACGTATGTATTCTTTCAAGAACAATCTCTTGAGAGTGGGGTAGTGAGTGCGCTCTTCAACCCTTAAGGTTCGATACCAATCTCCGGCCTTCCCACTCAAGGTTAAGCCTAAGGCTTTACACTTATGCAGCTCATTGTGCTCTTCTAAGGAATCACACACGTGTTCGAATACTTCAATGTGCTTCTTAACATCCTCGTTACCACTGAAGTTCTGAGTGAGCTTAGCCACTTGTACTGCCTTGCTTCTAGGTTCTCTCTCAGGCATGCCCCGCATGTTTTCCACAATAGATCGTCCGATCGTCTTAGCAAACGCTGCAAGATCACCTAGGTGAGTAGGCATAGCTGGTGGAGGCACTTCTGGGATAGCCTGACTGATAGGAGTTGGCGTTGGTCTGGGTATGTTGGCAAATGACGTAGGATATGATATGTGACTAGGCCTAGCTCCCCTTGGATAAGGGTTGTGAAAAGGCGGTCATGGAGCATACGCCATTGGCATACTAAGAGGCGTAGGAGCTACATGAGCATGAGTAGCGATAGGTACATATGGTCGATAGGCACTGGCACGCACTGTTGTATGTACTGTTCTACTAGGTAGCGGCGTCCTACTAACTACAGCAGTAACAGGTGCACTTTCCATTATGCTTATCATTGGGGTAGGCATTGTGGATTCCCTAATGGAAAGTTGAGCCAAGGTTGGAAAGCTAAAGTTACTGCTCGTGGGCTCAACCTGCATTGAGACTCCAGGCGAAACAACATACAAAGGGTCTATGGGACTCATCGAGGGAGTCTCCAATTGTGATAGGGTTGGTTGTTTGGCCTTACCCGTATCCAAAAATCTCATAGGGCCAGTGGAAACTAGATTCACTCCCTTATTTTGCCTCTCAAATTGGATAATTCTATGAATAACCTCACATATCATGTGCTGTTGCTCCTCTAGATTAGTGGCACTAGATGTAGATCGTATGACTTCTAACCAACCTACATGGTATGTGTAACCCATGTATAGGTCAGTTAGAGTTTCTGTGTGTAGATCATATTCCCAATTTTCATTGAGAAATATCCCATCCAGACTTGGTGTGCCAAATGGTTCTCTTGAAGTGGACGCAATGTCACTTCTTATGGGGATTGACTTCTAGGGACCTCTACTTTAGGAAGAGCATCGGAAGGTGGTAGCTCAGTAGGGCCCTCATTAAACAAAGTGGGTAGAATATCCACATGGACACTCTTTGGGAGGGTAGGGTCTACATGAGATGTGAATGGCGAATCCACTACCCCTCCTTCTTCATTTACTTCGCTTGTCGCATGTTCAGAGCGTGTAGCTCTACTAAAGGTCTCTATTAGACAACTAAACATGCTAGATCCGGGTTGTGGGGCCCAAACTGGCATGTTTTGGCTTGTCTCCTCAGGGTTCTTGGTAAGGTGCCCTTCCATGGCTTCTGAGTCAGAGGACGAATCACTATCCGCTATTCGTGGATCTTGGGTTGCACTCCCTTGGGTTCCAGCTGAAGGCCAAGATGCCAACGTGGAGGGATAGTGTGAGCCTGCGTGAACGCTTTCTAGTGGCTCAGGCTCTAGTACCCAACCAGAGCATAGATGCATGTGACGTGGGTACCCTACGGGCATTGGTAACTACCCTTGAAGTCCACACAAGTGGTTTCTTAAGTGTTTCACACCCAGTTTTTACTTGTTTTTGTATTGTTTTTAACCTGTTTCTAACCCCCTTACTTATGGTCGAACTTGAACTAGGGCGTGTGATAGCTCGAAACGAGCGTATCATTTAAAGGGTCCTAGCGTGCTTTACAGCATAGTGTTCGCCTATCCAGAGCTCCTGTGGTCCTCAAAACAGTCTGTTTCCTTGTGGGGGAAGGGGTGCAGGCCTATTGGCTTGTGGAAGAAAGGGTGAAGGCTTTATCCCACATGCTCACTTCACTCCTTGGGGGGTGGGCTACATATAGCGCACAACTTCCCATAAGCTCTCACTTGAAAGAAAGCTATGGAGGCTCACTCTCCTATATATATATATCAGAAGACCGAGACCGAGGCCGGGGTCGGGGTTAATTGGGGGTTTTTCTTTTCAAAAATCTTTTCTCCAAATAAAAAATCTTTCCTCTCCACACATTGTGACGTTGGCGGTGTTACTGGGAAAGTGCGAGACTTTTGGCTGTGAGAGTAGCTTCTAATCCAAGCAAGGAAACAGAACATATATCTCTTCAAGGGGCATCAGCAGAAGCTGGAACCATAATATTTACATACCAAATCTCGGCAAGACATATGAGTTGTACCAAAAACCATCATAAGCATCATGGCTCAAACCAAAATCCAAGGTTGATAACATTATAACCTGTCATAAAACTCAAAACATCAAACCCAGAAAAACATCTCATAGGTTTTTGCACTCCAGAAAATCAACTCATGGCATATACATCCAAGACTCATGGCCAATCATCATATGGTTCCAAAAACCAACTCCACATGATATTGTGTTCCTATGATCCTTGCAGTAACAATTTCCACCTTGGGCCAGCCAAGTATCATTATAGACATCCTTGTATATTGATAACCCACAAAACCAGCCTTTCATTAAACACATAGACAAGAACCCTCACAGGTTGCCATCCAAATTTTAATTCACACTCATACCCACTGATTACGGCTACCCTTATAGCCTTGGAGGAAAAGCATACTGCTTGTTTCCAGCCGCGCACACATATATGTATGTGGGCTGCCTTACAACCTTAGAAAGAGTACATGATGCTTGCTCTGGCAGCTTCTGTGTATTCGTTCTACAGATACCCGTTTACTCCTCCTCTCGACCCTGTGCATACTCTCTTGGATTTTTTTGTTGCAGGCTTTCCACCCACGGGAGGTGCTTCTTATGCACCCTAGATCAAATGCGAGGCCTCTTCTTATGCCTTCTTATTTTATGTCTCCACCCGCCAGAACAGCCTGCGCAGGTCCTAGTAAACCCCTTCCGTCTCTAGGTGGCTCCCTTGCTCTTCGCTAGCCTCCACTTGTTGCCCTTGACCCAGCAGCTGCGCCCTGCACATCCACCCTTGCCAGTCTTCTCTGCTCAGTGTTCCCTTCACTCACACAGGCAGATCCAGTTGTGAGTTCTCCACAATCCCCGAGAGCTTGCAGCTACGCCTAGCCACAAGTCGCCCAGCTCCTCAGTTGTCAGCGTTACCTGCGCATCTCGAGGCCTGCAGCTCTGTAGCGTTCCCCTCCCAACGCTAGAACCCCCCCTTCTTTTTCTGCTCATCAACCCCCCCAGTATTATCAACCTGGCCTTCTTCTTCAGAGCACCATCCTTCTTCACACGGCTGCACTCTATATCCAGTTGTAGCCCATCACCAAGTCTCTACCAGCCATCAGTTTTTAACGCCCACTGCAGCTGCACTTCTGCTTCTTTTTAACACATCCTCTCCACGCTCAGCAGCCCGTGCTCCAGTCATGCCCGAGAGACCCCTCCCTTCTCCACCCCAGCTGTTTCACTCTTACCCAGGCACACCCCTCTGTCAGCAGACAGCAGCAGCAGCTGCGTTGCTCTTCACACTGGGAGGCTCCCCTTCTTTGGTTGCTGCATAGCGATTTCTCCACGCACAAGGCGGCTCCCCTCTCTACTCTTCGCAGCGCTTTGCCACCTTCTCGAATATTTGCTGGCGGCAAACCAAGCTTTCCATGTGGCTTTGCACAGTTGGCCATGTTTTTATATCTTTTTTTTAAATTATTTCTTTTAAGGCCTATAAGATGGCCTCCCCAATACCTTCCAATTCCCACCAATTTAAAGGTAACAAAGGCCTTTTAACCTTTAAATTGCTCCCCATGCCTTCATACCTCTTCAAACACGACCTTCCGAGTGCCCACTCCATTTGGACGTGTACACAATTCAGACGACCGAGGAGCTGAAACCACCTGCATCGAACCTTACTCCGGATAGGCCTGCAACAAGCTCAACACAAACCATTCCACCCTGTACATCTGGCAACGCATTCCAAAGCAAAACTCTCCACACGCCATACTTCCGAGTGCCCACTCCATTTGGACGTGTACACAATTCAGACGACCGAGGAGCTGAAACCACCTGCATCGAACCTTACTCCGGACAGGCCTGCAAACAAGCTCAATACAAACCATTCCACCCTGTACATCTGGCAACGCATTCCAAAGCAAAACTCTCCACACGCCATACATCCCATATGTACACAGGCACTTAATCCCATGCATCTGGATTTGCATTTAATGGCCTCACATGCATGGTTTCACACCATAGACGTGCCGTGGCACGACAATGTTTGGTTTTTTTCTTTAAAAATAAAATTTAATTTTTTATTTTTTTTTCGAAGTTAAATTTTTTTTGGGAATAAATTTTCTAGGGTTCAGCCTTGGCCGCGGCACAGTTTGCACACACAGTGCAGGCTGGGGATTTAGAAATCCCCCCTCGCACGCAGAAAAACTAGAGAACAGAACGCACGCCCACACGCGGAGCAAAAAAATAACAAAAGAAACAGAAATGCAGAAAACAAATTGCAGAAACAGATTGCAGAACACGAAAACACCTCAACAACAAACACACAGTCGCCTTTCCTACAGTGTAAATTTCACTTCACGCAATAGCCCGAGCTGCAAACTGGAGCTTAGTGCAGGGCCCGGCAGCGATGCCAAAAATGTGCGCTTTTGCCGCACAGGTCGTAGCTGGGGACTACCATATGCGAGCCACGAATGGCTACAAGCATACAACCAGGAAAGCAAGCTCAAACAGAATGCAAACATGTGTCACTCACCACTCAAACTGCCACCGTGAAGGATTCCCGCATCGCAGCCGTGAAGGAGGAGCTGCCGTCGTCGCTCTACCGCCTTATCGCCACCGTGCCGCTACACAGTGATCGATCGCTCTCTCACTCTCTCTCTCGCACACACACGCAGGAGAAGGAAACCAAGAGGATAAGGCAAGAGTACTCTTGTATTCAACACATGAGAATTAGGGTTTTAGGGTTACATTTGACTCTTGACTTGGCCGTTGTGCGCTTTTGCCGCACAGGTCGTAGCTGGGGACTTGTCGGACACCGTATGCGAGCCACGAATGGCTGCAAGCATACAACAAGGAAAGCAAGCTCAAACAGAATGCCAAAGGGTGCGTCACTCACCGCTCAACCGCCGCCTTGAAGGATTCCCGTGTCACAGTGAAGAAGGAGCTGCCGTCTCGCCGCTCTACCGCCTCGCCGCCGCCGCCGCCGTGCCGGTACACAGTGCGCTCGATTGCTCTCTCACACACTCTCTCTCTCTCTCTCACACACACGCAGGAGAAGGAAACCAAGGAGATAAGGCAAGAGCACTCTTGTATTCACAACACATGAGAATGAGGATTTTAGGGTTACATTTGACTCTTATAGGTGACTTGGCCGTTCACACTTGGGCACCCATACATGGCCGGCCGACCCTAACCTTTATCCTTCTGATATTCAAGGTGCGCCTCTCATCTCGGCGATCACCCAATCCCTTTATCCTTAACATATGGTGCTGACAAGCCCGGCCCATGACTCAGAATATTTAAATTAATGACGTAAAACATAGTACATCTCAATGTCCGTCATGGGTTAACATGCCCCCCTTCCTGATGTAGATTCCGTCCTCGGAAGCTATGGTATGGTAAGCTCGAGAGGGTTGTTGTTGACCGTCTGCAAAACAGGGAAGTAGAGTGAAAGTATGCTGGAATTCAAAGGATATAAAGTGTATAAATTCAAGCATGTTAGACCACAATGGATGTTGTTATGAGAACTTAGTTTAAGGGTCACATGAATGAGCTAGTGTAGCAAATTAACAGGAGTTTAAAATTATTGAAAGTAAATCAAGAGTAAGCAAGGTGTCAAAGGTTAATCAAGGTTTATAACTGGCCTAAGTCAAGGAAAATAACCAAGCTTAATAAATAAACAGATGACCACACTGTGTCTACTCTAAGAACAAGTTAATACCACAAGCCTAGGGACACAAGAAACATCGGAGTTACAGGAGCTTTTTGCCTCTTTTTTAAAAAAAAAAATAATGCACGTGACAATTTTTATACACAATGGCGACCTTCCTAAGGCAAAACTAACATCGATCTTGGTACCATGTTTAACACAAGGCATTATCCAGGAATCTATTAGCTTACTTTAGGCAAGGCTACCCCCTACCAACCAAGGCATCGGTCTGGAGTAGACTACTCCCCGCCTACCAAGTATCAATAAGGCGATAGGCCAACATTAAAGCACATCATAGACTTGTATTGCCATTTATTGTAGGCTTTTTTTTTAATCTATTTCTTTTTTATCTTTGCTCTTGAACTATAATTTGTCTTGCATCCTTTCGACAAAGGGGTAATAGCTATGTCCTAGAGAGGTCAACACACACATGGCCAAGTGTCAAACATTAAGATGGTTTGACCCTAGACCTAAGACAATTGTATTCCAAGGTTAACTAAAGACGTCATGCTGCCTAGGAATATTTCCAATAAAGTTAAGCTCATTAATGATTTACACTAGCATGCAAGCAACTTCAAAAACTAAGTAGTACATTAATGATTTACACTAGCATGCAAGCAACTTCAAAAACTAAGTAGTACATTGACAATTTCCGTGCGGTCATGCATTATAGTTTATGCAATTGATTGAACAGTAAAAACGAAAGAGAGTGGGTATGGAAGAATTACACCTGTAATTGGAGATCTCCTTGATTCGATGAGATAGCTTGCGATTTGATGTAGATATATTTTGATGAACGTTGCGTCAGTCTCAGGACTTGAAAGCGAACGCACCTCAAACTTTTTTAACCTGTACAATCAACTAACAAGCACTATACCTCGAGAGGCACATCAGTGTGAAAATTTCAAGACTTGTTTAAGGAATCTAAACTAGAAAAAACTTAAAAACACTAACCTACCTACCAGTCACCACACTACTACTGAGGATACGGTAAGAGGATGTTGTAGAGTCTTGGCTCTAGCCCTAAGGCTAAGCCTCTATCCGCATCATCCAAACAAATAAAGTCAACCTCAGTAGTGCCATGAGTTTCATCCGTCCATTCATCATTGTCAGATATTTCCTTTTCATTTTCCCATCCACATAAACTCATCAAGAATGTAACTATGCGAGGATAGTCATCTTGTGGAAAAGGAAAGCATTGGGCTATCGAGAATATTTCCTCTACGGAGTAGGGGTCAGTCATGGTCAATAGGCGAATTAGCCATTCTAATTCCTCAACATTTTCCTCTCTGGCTAGTACATCCATATGATCCTAGTCAGTTTCAATTACAGGATAGCACATGTGAAATATCTGAGAAAGGTACAGATGATACCTCTCATCAAAGGTGGGAGTGGATGAAGTGTATGATGATCGTGCATCTGCCATATCTGCAAACACAGAGATAGCATCAGTAGGTTTATGACAGGTCAATCTAGTTCTTGATTGTATATACGGATATTTCTCTTTTTAACGTGCTCTTGCTCTTTTTACTATTTTTTGCTTTTCTTTTATTTTCTCTTATGTGTATGAAGCTATATATATACATCCCCTTGAATTTGGCAATTACATGGTCAGGGGAGAAGGCTAAGGAGGAAGCATTAGAATGTCAAGCGTGAGTACATGCTCCCCCTTTCCTTGGGTGGATCATATTATTTGCAATGATGTTGCAGCCTCTTGGAACCAATTTGTCCAATAGGTCATAGGTTGTGATGTGGGCAGATAGCTTTTTATGACCCTTGTGGCCACATCCAATTGCAGAGATGGTAGTGTACGCTCCCATTGATGAATGGAGGAAATGGTTTCCGACGATACCAGGGGAGACGTAGACTCATCGATTTTTTGTTGGGTGTTGACAAGAGTAGGTGTAGAGCATGTAGAAACTTCTATATCAATGTGTGTTTGGCATGAAGAGCTAGAAGCTTCATGTGACTCCCCCCTTCCTGAGCTAGGTGGTAATGATCGATATCGTTCGGGAATCCAAACTAACTCTGGAAGAAGTGGTGTGGAGCACTCTGTTACCTTTCCCTTACCACGATCTTGAATTATCATTGGGGTGGCAACAATTGGTTTGCAAGGTTTTACAGGTGATGTAGAGGGATTCAGCTTATGTTTAGGGACCCAAATCTGGTCATTTCCCTCGTAGTACCCTTGGGCTACTAATAATTTTTTAGGGATCCATCGCGATGTTACATTTCCCTTTCTCGGGTGGGTAGCTGCTTTTCTTTTACGAGGCTTCTTGGTGGCTGAACGAGATTGAGCAGGGGAAGTAGCTGTTAACGAAGCTTTGGGGACCCATTTGTATGTACTCTTTGGCATAGTAAGCGAAGCTTTAGGGACCACCTTGCTTGTTTCCAGTCTTGGCGTTGAAGCGTTAGAGGGGTGGCAAACAATCAAAGATGGTTTCGCCACTGGACTTGGTGATTTTTCGTTATCCATCATTTTGTCCAGAGTCGATGGCTTAGGAGCGAGATTTTGAGCAGTCAGACCTAGTGTTGGTTCTTGCGTCGTAACTCGTCTGGTTGCCCAATCGATATTGCACTTGGTGGCCATCATCCATTTGTGCCCTAAGATTACAGTCCCTTTCATGGTACCACCAGGCATAACCAAAAAGCTTTGAATTATGGTTCCCTTGTCATAAGCAACCGGAGTGTGCAGAATTCCTGAGACAGGGGTTTTCTTCTTGTTGATTCCTTGAACTTGGATAGAACTCTTGGTTAAAGGTGGTTTTCCCAGTTGACACCACACGCCATATGATAGCAAATTGTGTTGAGCTCCTGTATCCAATAATGCATTATACAGCACCTCCCCGTAAGGACTCTGTAACTCAATTGGGTATCTTAGAGGTGGGTCAGATTCCAGTGCATCCTCTTCTGCCTCCTTAAAAAATACTTGCGTAATTCCCAAGTTGACTTCTCGTTGTCTCCTAGCACGCTGTTGACATTCTTTGGCTTCAACTCTCGCTTGTATCTTTTTAAGCTCAGCTTGTTCTTTAGCTGCCTTCTTTTGATGGATTGCATGTAACTCCTCCTGGCTCAGGGGGTCATAGTATCGTTTGAATTTACTCCCATTAAGGAATCCAATGGTTTCAACTCCGTCGAGAGTCTCCACTCTGATGGTACCTTGCGGGGTAATTTCACATACTCTATATGGTCCCTTACCAGCATATTTGAGCTTCTTCTTTTTGTTTCGCACTCCATACATCAGGACTTTATCCCCAACCTTGATGTCCTTGTCCTTTAGATGGCGATCAAACCATTTTTTCCTTCTATCCTTCTCCACAAGGGCATTGTACACAGCCAATTGTCTTTCTTCGTTTAGCCGCTCAAGGATATACAGACGCTCTGCTAAGGGATTACCATCCCAACCTTCTTGAGTAGGAACACGAAGACTAGGAATGACAAATTCCCACGGCATGACTGCTTCTTGGCCATATACCATTTTGAATGGTGTGCAATTAATAGCCACTTTGTACGCAGTACGATAGGCCCATAAAGCTGTCGTAAGCTTTAGATCCCAATCCGTGCGATGAGCTTCAACTGTCTTTGTCAAAATAGAGATTAAAGTCTTGTTGGTACTCTCGGCTTGGCCATTCGCTTTTTGCGGATAGTAAGGAGTAGATTTATGATGGGATATCATAAAATTTGTTGTGAGCTCCTTAATCACTTCATTTATAAAATGCGTACCATTGTCGCTCACAAGTTCAAAAGGACAACCGAATCGTGTGATTATATTTTCAAAGAGGAACTTTGCTGTTGTCCTCGCATCTACCTTACGTGTCGCTTTCGCTTCAGTTCATTTGGTCATATAGTCAGTGGCCACAATAATATAGCAAGATTGTGTGTTGCGGGCCGCTGGGCTAATTGGACCTACAAAGTCTAAACCCCACTTTTCAAATGGTTGGTTTACTTTGATTGGATGCAGGGGCATCTGATCTTTCCTCTGGGGTTTCTTATATCGTTGGCATTCATCGCAACCCTTCACAAAGAGTGATGCATCTTGGAACATAGTGGGCCACCAATACCCTGATTGTAAGATCTTTTGCGCAGTTAAGTCTCCTGAGAAGTGACCACCGGCTACGCCCATATGTGCCTCTTGCAAAATGTATAGATACTCATCCTCTCGAGCACAACGCCTAAGAACGTCATCCTTTTCTCTTTTATAAAGAGTCCCTGCTATCAGGCAATAGGGTTCGCATTCTTTGATTAGCTTTCGAGCTAGATCTTTACGAAGCTCCTTGGGTGGAAAGCCATTAACCAAAAAGTTAACAATCTTCTCACTCCATTCAGGCATTGTCTCCACCATGAACAGGGAAGTGTCCGGTAAGTCATCATCAACCCCCGTAGGAGCCTCACCATTAGGTATGCGAGACAAATGATCAGCCATAACATGTTTTTTGCCAGGTCTCACAACAACAGTGAAATCAAACTCAAGAAGAATCAATAGCCATCGTGTGATTCTTCCTGTGGAGCATGGTTTGTTTACCAGATACAACAATGCGTGATGATCCACATAGAAAACAAACTTGGTGGCAAGGAGGTAATAACGAAATTTCCTTACTGCATATATCATTGCCAACCCTTCTCGCTCTGTAGTGGTGTAGTTCATCTCAGCATCGTTCAGCTGGTGACTGGCAAAGCTAATGGGGTAGTCTAGCTTGTGTTCTCCAGGCTGAGTCAACTCACACCCAATAGCAAAGTTTGATGCATCAATATGCACATGGAAGAGTAAATCCCAGTTAGGCATTCTCAAGATTGGAGCACTCGCCAAGGCCTTCTTTAATAGCTCATAGGCACGGTCATATTCTTCGGTCCAAATAAACTCGATGAGAAGCTTATACAATGGTCGAGCTATCTCGGCGAAGAAGAGAATAAACCTTCGATAATAACCAACGTTGCCCATAAAGCGTTGGACTCCCTTATAGTTGGTGGGTGGGGGAAATTCCAGAATGACCTTGATTTTACTCTCGTCAGTGGAAATCCCATTTTTGGACACTATATGCCCTAAGACAACTTCGTGTTTAACCTTGAATTGGCATTTGAAAGGATTCAAGGAGATGCGATATAATCTACACCTTTCAAATATTTTTCGTAAACACATCAAGTGCTCATCCCAAGAGGAATGAACACAAAGATCGTCTAAGAATGCTTCACAGAAGTCCCTTAGATATTCCTTAAAGGCCGTGTTTATCAATCGTTGGAATATTGCAGGTGCATTGGTCAAGCCAAAGGCCATGACGCGAAAGGCAAACACTCCAAACTTCGTGATAAATGCTGTTTTAGCTTGGTCCTCTACTGCAATTGTGATCTGATTGTAACCCGAGTACCCATCTAAAAAGCTATATGCCTCCTTGCTTGCCACTCTTTCAAGCACATGTTCAGAATATGGCAAGGGGTAATGATCCCTTCTGGTGGTTGCATTAACCTTTTTGAGATCAACGCACACGCTGAGTTTCCCATTCTTCTTTGGCACGATGACTATCGGAGAAACCCATTCCGAGTGCTCAATTGGGTATATGAATCCACATTTTACCAGCTTTTCGATTTCCTCTTGTACAATCTTTGCGTACTTAGGATTCATTGGGTAGGGACGTTGCTGGACTGGTTTAGCAGTGCTAATCATTGGAATCGTGTGTTGCACCACCGAGGGTGGAACACCCTTCATATCATGATATGTCCAAGCAAATATGTCCTTGAATTCTTTAGGAAGCTTCGTAAGTGCAGCCCACACGCGGAGCAAAAATATAACAAAAGAAACAGAAATGCAGCAAACAAATTGCAGAAACAGATTGCAAAACACAGAAACACCTTAACAACAAACACACGGTCGCTTTCCTACAGTGTAGATTAAACTTCACGCAGCAGCCGAGCTGCAAATTGGAGCTTGGTGCAGGGCAACTCCCCGGCAGCGGCGCAAAAAATGTGCGCTTTTGCCGCACAGGTCGTAGCTGGGGACTTGCCGGACACCGTATGCGAGCCACGAATGGCTGCAAGCATACAACAAGGAAAGCAAGCTCAAACAGAATGCCAAAGGGTGTGTCACTCACCGCTCAACCGCCACCTTGAAGGATTCCCGTGTCGCAGTGAAGAAGGAGCCGTTGTTAGGGGTTAACTTTACCTAAGTTGGAATATCCGAATTCTATGTATGTGAATGATCCTTTTGGTTAGTTGCTTAGGAATTCATGAGAAGTGATAGATATGAAGGGATGTAGTTAGTTGATCAGGGGAAGGCGCATAACGGATATTCAGAATTACAGAAGATGAAGAAGCGGAATGTAATCCCTTGCATGATTATGACATGAATGAATTCTGATCATCTGTTCAGGGTTATTGTGTGTTAGCGGATTTGCTATATGATGTTTTGTATTCCGTTTTACTGTTATGACTTTCTGCTAAAGGGAATGTCTTTGTGCTAGTGTTTGTTCTTGTATGAGATTTCCATTACCAAGTATCAGGCATTTAGTGCCCAGGTACACATTGGCGATCCTGCGGTGTTCGCATACTCAGCATTGTCTTGTATTTGTTGGGTATGGGGTTGTGTTGTGCTGTGCTGTTTGTGTCTCGCATGAATGTCAGATAGCGAGAGGCACACTAGTCCCATTCATTTCACGAGGGCACAAGCCAGGAAGCGCAGATATGACAGGTCGGAAGCTTCTAGCAGTGGAAGCGATGATGCTACGGAAGCGCCACCTGTGGCAGTTACGTCGGTTTTTGCTGGCGTAATTGAGGGCCAATTGGCGCAGGCCGGCGTGGACGAGGCTGACGCTGTCGAGCATACAACACCACTTGCAGAAGGGCCCGGGCAGAATGTCGTTAGCCCGGAACAAGCCCGGCGGCATTTGCATCAATTTGTTGGTGCCCTATTTCTGTCCAGACTGCCTGTTCGGAGTTAGAGACGGTTGCAATTTGATCCATTGAAAAATTCGCCACCAGCTAATCCACTACCAAGAGTTGTGAACATGGCTGCACCACCACCCACCAATCCAACGGTTAAGGCTGCCAAATTTAAGGCAAAGCCTAAGGAAGACCCAGACTGTCACGTGGCTCAATTCGAGACCCGATGGCAAGCCACAGTGGGTACCCTGCCCATTTTGGAGATCCGGTGAAATTGCAGCAGTTTGCCGCAACCCTGGAGGGGGTAGCAATGAGTTGGTTTAGCCAATATGGCTTGGCCCACTTTGAAGATTTCAATGCTTTGAAGGATGCGTTTTTGGCCCGGTTCAGGAAGGAGAAAACTCCTACTGATATCGTCAAAAAGATCAAGGCCATGGAACAGAAGCATCTGTTAGTGGAGGATTATGCTCAGAAGTTTCGGGGATTGGCTGCCAGACTACAGGGTAATGAAAGACCCTCGGATGAAATGCTTGCCAGTTATTTTGTCAAAGGATTGCGGAGGAACTTGAAGAGTGCTGTCGCAAATGTGGATATTGCCGGCGGCTTTGATAACCTCGTGACAGCTGCCTCTCGGGTGGAAAAGCGACTGGGCATTCAGACGGGCAAACGGAAGGGCAGGAAGCAGGATGACTCAGAGTCGGATAGTTCGACTGAGTCAGACTCGGATAGTGAGGCCAAGTCGGCATGCTCATCTGATGAATCGGAGGATGAGAAGCATAGTGAGAAGAAAAAGGCCTCAAGGAAGGCTAAGCAGAAAAAAGATAAAGAGAAACAGGTTAGGGAGGAGAAGGAGAAAAAGCTTCTTCACAAACTTAAAGCCTTAGGGTATGCAGCAGTCTTGCCCAAGGAGAAACAGTACTGCCATATCTGTGAGAAGGAAGGCCATCTTACGGGTGCCTGTTGGTACAACCCCAACTACAGAGGCAAGGTGCCACCCAATGTGGTTCAGAGAGCACCACCTCAGCAAGTTGCAGAGGCTAATTCGGTGGTTCCGACCGTTCCGCATGTTCCCTATAATAGGCCTCCAAGACCATATGCTCCAAGACCTAATTGGCAGGGGCAGCAAGGGTTTCAGAGGGGACCTCAGGGTGTGCCACTGTGTGATTACTGTGGAAAAGACGGGCATCGAATTGGTCCGGCCTGTGAAATATGGTGTAAGCATAGGGAGGAAAGAGGGAGACCTGTCATTCAATTCAATGAGGGGAATCGGGGTCAGGGACCTCCCCACGACCAACAGCAGCAGAGACCTCCAGCTCAAGCAAATGCCATCTTGATAGAGATGGTGGGAGATAAAGCAACGGGGGCTAGCACGGGGGTTTCACATCTTCAGGGTGTGCCGCAGCAGTTCCCAGTGCTGAAAGCTTCTAGCTCTGTTGATGGGCTTCTTGCTGGCTCGGTGAGTGCTCCACGGGTATGCTCGTTGGGGATTGTAAGGGGCAAGATTTAGTGGATACTTTGGCTGTTACCCATGCAAAGGGTAAGGGACCTATCAGTTGGGAGGACCAGGAGGTGGTTCGTGGAAAAGTTTCCAGTCAGGTTCAGAAACTCCAGCAGAAGCAGCTCCCGGTGGAACCGATGGAGCCACTGCTAAAGGCACAGTTGTCGGAGGAAGCGATTCCAGCCCAGCCACCTTGTGATCCCCTTCCAGGAAAGATTGCAGTGGTCCATTCGGATCCAGTCCCTAAGGTAACTGAAACCGTACCAGGTTCTGGGGATCTATTTGATGCACTAATGCATGCGCCTATTCAGATTTCCTTGGATCAGCTGTTAAGCATGGTACCGGCTTTTCGGGAACAGCTGTTGGGGAAGCTGCAGGAGCCAGTTCCAGCAAAGGTGGTGGAGGATCAAGCCCCGTTTGTGGGAGTTTCTCAAGCTGAGTCCGCAGATGTGGATTTTAAAGTCCCAGTGATTAAGGTGGCATTCCACGGGCACAATTTTGAAGAGGTTTTACTGGATGGGGGTTCCGGAGTCAATATTCTACCGGAGACCGTTTACCTCCGTATGAAGTTGGGAGCGTTAGCACCAGCACCTTTTCAAGTGAGGATGGCAGATCAGAGGCGACTTCAACCTTTGGGGATTCTCAAGAATCAATCTATTAAGGTGGGTGGTCTGTCGTTTCTTGTGAATTTTGTGGTGCTCCGGATGTAGGATAGCGGGTCTGCCTATGCCATGTTGCTAGGCTGCCCCTGGTTTAAAATTGCCCGAGTCAAGCAGGATTGGGAGGATAATACTGTGGTGATCAGGCAGGGCAAGAAGACAACTCGCTTGTCCATGTTATCCAAAGTTCTCTTGAAGCAGGGGCAGAAGCCTTTATGTGCTCAGGGCATTCATTTGGCAAGTGATGTAGGTGAAGATGAGGAGGAGGCATATATGCAAGCAAATCCAACGGTAGTACCGGTCTTTGATGTAGATGTGGAAGCTATTGTCACCAGATATCAGAATATTGGACACCCTGTATCGGCAGTTCCGCAGAGTGTCGAGGGTTTGGAACAATCATCGGATGTTCCGACTGAAGACAGTGTGGTGCCCGAGCAAGAGATCCAGGTGGTACCAGGCCAGATCATGGAAGGCCAGACTTTTCAGCGGGCAGTGGAAGAAGCTTTAGCTGCCAAGGCTCAGCAGGTGCATTCTGTAACCGAGCAGGAAGCCATTATAGCAGCTGAACAACAATATGAACGGCGTTTGCAGAAGTCCATCAGGGTGGAGGAAGATGAATTACAGGACATGAATTTAGGTACTGCATCCGATCCCAAGGTGGTCCAAGTCAGTGTGCATGTTGAAGGTCAATTTAAGGAGGACTTGCAGCAGCTGTTAGTGGAGTTTCGAGATGTATTTGCCTAGGAGTATTCTGATATGAAGGGCATTGATCCAGCTTTACATCAGCACCGCATCAATTTGAAGAATGATGCTGTTCCTGTCATCCAACAGCGGTATCGAATGAATCCAAATTTCGCCAAGCAGGTCAAGGAGGAGCTGGATAAGCTATTACGGGTAGGGTTTATCAAGCAGGTCAATGAGGTGACTTGGCTGTCTCCCATTGTGGTCGTGCCAAAGAAGAATGGCAAGATCAAGGTGTGTGTGGACTACAGGAAGTTGAATGCTGCCACAATTACTGACCCGTTTCCGTTACCGTTCTGTGATACCCTCCTTGATGTTGTGGCTGGTCATGAGATGTATAGTTTTTTGGATGGTTTCTCAGGGTATAATCAGATAAGGATGGCACCGGAGGATGTGGATAAGACGGCCTTTATCACTGAGTGGGGAGCATTTTCTTACACGGTGATGAGCTTTGGATTAAAGAATGGCCCACCATCATTTTCATTTGTGGCTCAGAAGGCATTTGAGCCATATCTGTTGGATTTTATGCGAGCCTTTCTTGATGATTTTAGTGTCTTTGGTAAAATGGCTTTGCACTTACAGCACCTAAGGCTCTGTTTGGAGCGCTGTCGGATGTTCCGCATAGCTCTTAATCCCTTCAAATGTGCTATTGCAGTAAGGCGTGGGATTCTCTTGGGCCATGTGGTGTCCCGGGAAGGCATCTTGATTGATGCTAAGAAGATTGAGGCCATTCAGAAGGCTTCCGCACCAAGTACTCTTAGGGAGACCAGCAGGTTTTGGGGCAGGTTAAGTGGCATAGTAGGTTTTTGCGATATCTTTCAGATGTGTGTGCACCCCTTACTCATTTGACCAAGAAGGGAGTGGATTTTGTGTGGTCTCCAGTTCAAGAAAAGGCATTTCAAATTCTGAAGAAGATGTTGGTGGTGGCACCGATAGTGCAACCTCCTGATTGGGGGTTACCGTTTCATGTTTTTGTAGATGCTTCGGACATTGCCATAGGGGCTGTCCTCATGCAGGAGAAGATTAAGGGCTGGTTTCGACCAGTGTACTATGCTAGCAGGATGTTGACAAGTGCTGAAAGGAATTATACCGTCACGGAGAGGGAAGCTTTGGGGATAGTGTATTCTCTTCACAAGTTCCGGCACTATCTATTGAGCAATAAGGTGGTTTTCCATGTAGATCATCAGGCCTTATTGTATTTGGTAAAGAAACCACACTTGACGGGTAGGTTAGCTAGGTGGATGCTTCTACTCCAGGAGTTTGACTTTCTGATCATACATACCCCGGGAAAGGAGCATGCTGTAGCGGATTATCTGAGTAGGTTGGAGATTGGGGAAGTAGTTGTAGGGGTGGATGATCACTTCCCTGATTCGGTTTTGTTTTCAGCTACTGTGGCGATATTGGATTCTTGGTATGATCAGATGTTGAGTTTCTTGACAGATGGCACCATGCCAGTGGAATTTTCCACTGATCAACGGAGAAAGCTGGCACTCAGGAGTAAACCTTTTTTAGTAATTGCAGGTGCTCTGTACAAGAGAGGGATAGATCAGATTATCCGTCGCTGTGTCCCAGAATTTGAGCAATCAGCAGTTCTGCAAGAGGCTCATGGTGGAATTGCAGGTGGGCATTTTTCTGGAGACATTACAGGTAAGAAGATTCTTCAATCTGGGCTTTGGTGGCCTACCGTGCTAAAGGATGCACACAATCATGCTAGGAGTTGCTTGGTATGTCAACAGTTGGGGCAGCCTGGAGCTTCAGACCGCATGGCGGATAATCCGATTCTGCCCTTAGATCCTTTTCAGAAGTGGGGTTTGGATTTTGTTGGGCCAATCAAGCCTAAGTCCAAGCGGACAGGTTGTCGTTATATCTTGGTGGCTACTGATTATTGTACGAAGTGGGTGGAAGCTGTTGCCTTGAAAGATAATACCACCAAGAGTGTGGCTAGGTTTCTGTATCACAACATTATGACCAGGTTTGGGTGCCCAGTGGAATTGGTTAGTGATCGGGGTACTCATTTTCTCAATGCTGTCATTGCGGAGTTGACCAAGACTCATTTGATTATGCATAAGAAGTCTACTGCCTATCATCCTCAAGCCAATGGTCAAGCTGAGAGTTCCAACAAGATCTTGGTGAAGATTTTGAAGAAGACAGTAGTAGAGAATAGGGATGACTGGGATGTGAAGCTTGATTCTGCTCTATGGTCATTCCGTACAGCTTTTAAAGTCACTACAGGTCTGACACCCTTCAAGCTGGTGTATGGCTTGGAGGCGGTGGTTCCAATGGAATATGTAGTTCCTAGTTTGCGGGTGGCTATTGCTGATCGGTTATCACCGGAAGAATCTGTTCAGTTCCGATAGCGGATGCTGTATCAGCTCGAAGAGGATCGGATTGTTAGTGGGTATATCATAGAGGTGATTCAGCAAAGGCGGAAGGCTTGGGTCAGTAGGCAGATCAAATTCAAAGTTTTTCAGGTTTGGGATTGGGTTTTGTTGTATAATTCGAAGCTTGGTCCTCATCCGGGTAAATTAAAGCTGAGGTACATAGGGCCGTACAAAATCATGGAGGATTGTGGTCAGGGTACTTTTTGACTTGCTGATATGTTTGGGACTCTGGTCGAGAAACCGATTAATGGATTCCGACTGAAGAAGTTTGTGTCAGCCACCAGTAGTCGGAGTATCCGCAGAGGTCGGAGTTTTAGTAGACGGAGGAATATCCGCACCAGTGGGCAAATCAGGCGAAGGTGTAAGTGGGGATGTGTTAGAAAATTTGGGAATGTCCGCTAGTGTACGAGTGGAGGATATTGATGGAAAGTCGGGCATGTGTGGTAGATTTGGCCGACTGGGTGACGTTGTGTTTTATATCACCATGCGTGGGGGTTGTTTCATGCACATTTCAATTTTGGCATGCTTTGAGGAGTCTTTTTGCATGAATAACGCAGAGTGCTTAGCAAAGCTGAATTCCCTGCGTCAAGCACTGGCTGAGATGGGGCGTTCGATGCCGCTTAAGGTGGTTCCTGTGGAGCGCTCTTCTCCCCGGCGACTGCGTCTGCAACCCGCCGCCAGTAAGGAGATTTCTGTCCGTCTGTCTACAGAGGCTGATGAAGATTTCGAGCCTGAGGATGCGCTGTCTGTTGAGATAGGGGGGTTGGAAGCTACTACTTTGCAGGCTTTAATGGATCCTTTCTTGGATTTTGGTGTTCATCTGGATCTGTCAGAGGAGGTGACTACTCAGTGGTTGCAGACCATTGGGTTATGGGAGTTTGCATCTTTGCCGTGGGACAGATGGCGGGAAAATGTTTATGCCAAGATGCAGTTGGAGGTGATTCTTAAGAGGAATGGTTACCTCTCTGCGACTGTGGGTTTGACACCTCAATTGATAGTAGAAGTGTTTCATCTCCATTATGAAGACACTGTGGCTGTGGCAAAGTGTTCGGATGTGGCCATGAGGAAGGAATTTGGGCTTCCACAGGGGTCTCGAGCCTATTACATGGTGAAGAATGTCGCTGAACCCCGTCGTCAGCACTTAAGATGGTACCTTGAGCGAATTTGTCAGGTAATTAAATTGGAATACATGTCAAAAGACAATTTTGCACCTTTGCTGTATGCTGAGAAGGAGGGGAAAGTTAGTTGGGCTTCTTTGGTGCACACTAGAATTCTGCAGGAGGTGGAAATCACTGATAAGAGGAAGTCTCAAGTGACTTCTCAACTGTCGGCGTTCTTAGCAGCTTTGTTTGAGAAGGTTCCTATTATGTCTGCCAGCAAATTGCCTCTTTTGCCGCCTCAACCAAGTTTTTCTGGGGGTGTGCATGGTGATCATGAAGAACCGGGTCAGGTTGACGTTGTCCCGGAGGGGGCAGTGAATTCTCCATTGGGGTTTGAGCATCAGCCTGACAAGATGCATGTGTTTCAGTCTTTGGTGGAAGCAGGCTATACTCGCTTCGAAGCCAAGGAGGTGTTGGTCTCACCAGATGTTCCGAAAGGGCTGGATTTGTTGCATCAGGCCACAGAGTCTGTTGGTACTGATCCATCACTACTTTCAGTGGGTAAGAAATTCACTTTTAGCAAGAAAAGAAAATTGGATGTGGATTCATCTGCGATCAAATCTGTGGTTCAGACGATGGATTTTACTCCTGTTAAGTCAAATCAGTGGGATTCCGTTTTAGTCGTAGCCAAGGAAGCAGAACAGAGTGTTTTGAGTGGATCTATTTGTGGGGGAGAGTTGCAGGATGTGCTCTGGTCTTTGACTAAGGTCCAAGAGTATGTTCGGAAGCAGGAGAGAAGTATTGCAGATTGGAAACACCAAGTTCGGGTAATCCAAGAGCAGTCGAGATCGGAAGCTACTTATCAGCTTAAAGTCAAGCATCAGGAGGAGGAGTTAGTGAAAACTAAGATGTTGTTAGTTCAGGCTCAGGAGGCAGTGGTTAAAGAGAAAGACCAGGTAGCAGAGTGTCAGAGAAATTTGGTGAAGACAAAGATGTCGTTGGGATTGTTTAAAGAATGGACAAATCAATTGCAGGAGAAGATGCATATGGAGTTGGCTGTTTTGTCTGAGCAAAATGTGGGTTTGCAGGTGGAGAATCAGATGTTAGCCCAACGTATTCAACCATTGTTCGCTATTGAAAGACAGATGTTATCTCAGAGTAATGAAGATGTGGAGGGAGTGTTAGTTTCAGAGTCTGATTTAGCAGTGATTAGGCGGAGCTTAACTGAGGTGGGAGTCAAGCTGTGGCAAGGTATCCGAGATCGGATTGAAGCCTGGGTGATGAAGCCATTTAATACTTTAAGTGGAGCTTTCATTTCTGAATCTGAGCAGATATTGTTGGATCAAGTAGCAGGTTTACAGTCTGAAAAGGGTGCTTTGATGTTGAAATTGTTGGAGATTGAGAAGCAAGTTCAAGCCATGTGTTTTATGGAGTTGCCTAATGAGGGACAGTTGGATATAGAGCAGGTTACTGTGGGGGATAATGGACAAACTGTGGAGATTATGTCGGAGGTTGAAAAGGAAGCAGTTGGCCAGGCTGAAGTCATTCAGATGGTGTCACAGGATATAATGCCTGCAGATCAGATTGCTGTTCCAGTGGTCAATCTGGAGCCGGTGGAAGATTCAAAGACTAAAGATGATCCGCCGAAGCTGTTGGAGCCGGTGGTGTTACCTCAGTAATTTACGCGCTTTTCTAGTGTTTTAGGATTTCCAGTTTAGTAGGATTTTGCTTTCAGTTTGCAGTTGTGTTTTCTTTTTGAAGCAATGTAAAGACAATGGATGGTTTGATCAGGGATTTATGGGTCCGAGTCGGGTTTTCTTGAAAACCCAACCACCGGGCTGTGCCATGTGTTAGGGGTTAACTTTACCTAAGTTGGAATATCCGAATTCTATGTATGTGAATGATCCTTTTGGGTAGTTGCTTAGGAATTCATGAGAAGTGATAGATATGAAGGGATGTAGTTAGTTGATCAGGGGAAGGCGCATAACGGATATTCAAAACTACAGAAGATGAAGAAGCGGAATGTAATCCCTTGCATGATTATGACATGAATGAATTCTGATCATCTGTTCAGGGTTATTGTGTGTTAGCGGATTTGCTATATGATGTTTTGTATTCCGTTTTACTGTTATGATTTTCTGCTAAAGGGAATTTCTTTGTGCTAGTGTTTGTTCTTGTATGAGATTTCCATTACCAAGTATCAGGCATTTAGTGCCCAGGTACAGTCGCCGTCACCGCTCTACCGCCTCGCCGCCGCCGCCGCCGTGCCGGTACACAGTGCGCTCGATTGCTCTCTCACTCTCTCTCTCTCTCTCTCACACACACGCAGGAGAAGGAAACCAAGGAGATAAGGCAAGAGCACTCTTGTATTCACAACACATGAGAATGAGGATTTTAGGGTTACATTTGACTCTTATAGGTGACTTGGCCGTTCACACTTGGGCACCCATACATGGCCGGCCGACTCTAACCCTTATCCTTCTGATATTCAAGGTGTGCCTCTCATCGGTGATCACCCAATCCCTTTATCCTTAACATATGGTGCCGACAAGCCCGGCCCATGACTCAGAATATTTAAATTAATGACGTAAAACATAGTACATCTCAATGTCCGTCATGGGTTAACAGCCGTTCACACATGGGTGTCCATACATGGCCGACCGATCCTAACCCTTATCCTACTGATATTCAAGGTGCGCCTCTCATCGGCGATCACCCAATCCCTTTATCCTTAACATATAGTGCCGACAAGCCCGGCCCATGACTCAGAATATTTAAATTAATGACGTAAAACATAGTACGTCTCAATGTCCGTCAAGGTTAACAGTGATCTACCTCCACCATGTTGTCTTCATTATTTCTAGCATTTGAATCATGAGAGTTGATCTCCCTAGTAGGGCTCATAATGATGTTCTAGTTGAGCAATGTTATCTTCGTCTTTTCCTTCTTTGTATATATCTGTAAGATTAAAATAAAATGCTATTACTTTTAGGATTTAAATAATACACCAAGCCTAATATAATACTAGTCATTTTTATATCTACACATATACTTTGTATCCAAACTTACATTACTCAACTTCGAGTGATGTACCATAGTGAATTAGGAACCATAACATAAGGGTCAAACTTGAGTTTGAGCCTCACTTACAAGGGCAACGTAAAGATTGCTCAACTTGAGAGATTGTGCCTTGTGTTGGAAGACATCCCCAAGGTTGGACATAAGTGGAGGTACAGCTAAAACTTAAGTTTGAGCCTCACCACTACACTAGGATATGGAGTAAGTGTAATTTCTTAATAGTAAGTGTGCGTCATCATTTGTATTAGGCTCAAACTTAATTTTGAGCCTCACTGCTACACTAGGATATGGAATAATTTCTTAATAGTAAGTGTGCATCATCATTTGTACTAGACGTTGGCATGAAATAAAGGATAAATAGAATAGAAATATTCACTTTAATAGAAATATTCACTTTAATAGAAAAATGTTAAAAGTGAATCCAAAAAAGCCAATGTATTAATCAAAAGACTAATAATTATTTCAACAAATCCACACTTTGAACAAAACCTATGCTAATATTAGTTGTTGATAAGCTCCTTTCAATGATCACCATTCGTTGTACATTCATAATAATCAATGCACTTTTCTACCTTTCTTTGGTTGAGAGCTTGATGGGCTATGAGCATGGAAAGCCTTGTTGACATCTGTATCCCCAATCTTCTCAACGGCCATAGCAACCCCAACATTTGTAGCTTCCATGGCTTTTGCAGTATCCAATATACCATCACCATTCGCACCTTCATCATCATTTTTATGCCTTCCAATATCTTCAAAATTGTCTTCGGCATCCTCATTGAATAGAGCATCATTCCCTTGGTCCTCTTCATTCCTTTGCCTTGCATCTTCAAAGTCTATAGCATCCCCAACTTTCGGGTACTATGAGCTAGGAACTATCAAAAAGGCCCCTCATCTCAGTGATAGTAGGTGGTGAGCGTTCTAGTTACCAATGACGCCATAGGTACACCAATGAAGGAATGAGTGGAAATTAGGATTCAACCGGATATTTTGGAGATTTATGACCAATGACACTATGATTTCATTAAATGATTGTTTTAAAGACAACTGAATCTGTGAAAAAGGTAATTTCATATTGGGTGTGTAAGTGGTGTGACTAACTTTAAGTTTGCATGAATATCCAGCTAGGGGGCCTGGGAACTCTTTTCCGTGGTACCTGGGAACAAAACCTAACCAAATTCCTAATTGGATCCCATCACTACAGTGGTTGGGTGGTTGGCTAACCCATGGGACTCGATGGGGTTAGGCTAGACTGATGGATCCATAAAATGAGATTTAATTCTGTTATTGTATGATAGATGAAGTAAATCTCGGATAAAAATTACTCTATGGAAAAGAATCAACGGTTGTGCCTCTTAATGAGGAAAAAAGCGTTGGTCTCTATGATCCAAGTGCAAGTTTCTTCCTTGATCTGAGTGAGTGTCTTTGCATGTTTGATTGGATCAATTTGGTTAGTGAGATCACCTTGACTATGTTAGAGTAAAACTATCCTGGATGAATCGCCGTGCTTTTCAGGCGAGGGAAGTTTTTCCAAGTTCGGTTTTGGAAGAACCGAGGAATTAGTCTATTATCCCGATATCCGTGGTGGGTGAGGCCCGGAGTGAGGGACCCTGCTCCATGCAAGAAGTGCTACTTCCACTACTAGCACCCGTGAATCCATTGCGCAGAGTGGGTAGGGATCATTCAGCTCTACTGGTATCAGAGCGAATTGACTAAAGTGGATAAACAGAGAAGCCAAAAATGTCAAAAATTTATGAAGTAACAATAAAAGGTTGGAATTGTGTGATTAAATTCATACAAATTAATATTCAGACTAAAACTCATAAATTGGTAATTCAGTCTTCAGATGGAAGTATCACAATTATATGGAATCCTTGACTTGCTTGAGGCCTAGACATGATGGTATTTAACTTATAATTCCAAGGACCATGACTACCCATATATACCGAGGGTATAACTGCAGCTCTGTACTGGTAGTATATACCAGTAAATCTAAGACCTTGAAATTATAAGAAAAAATGCTATCTAGATGATGAATTCGAATGATTTTAAAATTTTGGTTGAGAATTGATGAGTTGATTTGGATTCTGATTCCTAAATTTTGGTTGAAAAGCAATAAGTTGAACAAAACCACATTGAGGAGGATGAATGGGACAAGTCCCTGTGATGATGTGCGAAACTAGAATGACGATAATGACTTCAGCAAATTACTATGAGATTAGTGGACTATGTTCATAGATTGCTACTTTTTACACTTGACTCAATGGATCAAGTTAAGGGATGAGAAATTAAAAATCTGTATAATTGAAATGCCCATGGAAGGACTGGAAATTTCGGTCTAATGGACCATTATTATGTTAAGGATATATGATTTGAATGAATTGTTATCTGATGATCAATTCTATATAAGGGATCTTTATCCCAGGATTTATTTGGGTTGACCAGGCTATAAGGAACCCCAGAATCAGTTGGATCTTAAGGGAAAGAGTTGTCCTCTACTTTGCGAGATGAGGACATCTCGCATTTTTTTAAGTGGGATAGAATGTAAGATTTCTCCCTCCAGCTTTTGAGGTGTGAAGGTGTAAGAACCTCCCCTTCTTATCTTATAATTATTCCCCTCTCTCAAATAAAAGAAAGATCATGTTTTATCCTGTTTTGGCCTGGAGAGAGAAAATGTCTAGAGGAGGGAGGTAATCCAAAATTGAGATATTTTTGGATATAAAAATCCTCCTAGTGTCTAAAATGGTTTCCCCTAAAACAAAAATTCAAAAAGAACTTTCCAATGTGCAATTGGAATTAATTAAAAATGGGTATAAAGGACCTTAGCCTAAGGGTCTAGATTTTTTGAAAATTTTGGATTATGGTGCAATTAAGGTTCCTATGGGCCAATAGGATCAACAATCTAAGTGTGGGGAGGAGATAAGTCCAATTTATAAAAGAAAAATACCTTGGTTAAATTAAGGTACAGGTAGTACAAGTCTCCCTGCCTTGATGCTGCCCTGTTCTTGTGCTTGTATAGCCGGACGGCGAAGACGTTAGTAAGGCCCAGAGTTGGCCCATGGTATCCTTCATACCATTGGGAGAATGAGGTTCGTCGCCAATTGAGGCGAGTGATTGTGATGCTACCTAGTTTTGAGGGCCTAGGCTAGTGCGGTGAATTAGCCCACCATAGTGCGTAGACATCCCTCTGAGGGGCGGGATAATCAAGCGACGGAGCTTGAGAGGGCGATAGGCCCGGCTTGAGTCCTTGCCGATGAAGTGTATGGTCCTGTAGGGTTTTGCCTAGCATGTAGAGGCTGGAAGGCCGAATTCTAGATCATCTGCAGTATAAAGGAAAAGAATAAGAGAGCCGGTTTGGCTTGTATGGAATTGATTCATGTATAAACTTTTTTTATGAATATTATCTTTGGCATTATTGTACTATGGAAAAAGGTTGTTTTAATAAACCTTGTGAAAAGAGTCTTAATTAAGGAACATATATAATTATTTATGTCAAACAGTGTGGTAGGATTAATTCGAAAACAAATTGATGTGTCAGTAGGGTGGAAAGTGGGAGGATGGAATGCCCCAACGGCACCATCCTACAAATGGGTGGACCTGATTAGTCGGGTAGCTTTCCAACATATTAAGTGAAAGCCCTACACTAGTTAAATAGGTTCTCAAGCAATTCTATTCTAGAAGACTAGGCTAGCTGCTGTGCCTTGCATGGATGAGGAAAAATGCATTGTCTCTAGGAATCAAGGCCAGTAGTTGCCCAAATTATGATCAATTACCCTATGGGTGATTTGATTTTTAGGAGATCACACTCCCCCTGCGGGATAGGACTAGGTCTTACCTATGAATCGTATCCTTGAATCTCTGCATGGTCAAGGTGTTGATGAATAGGAAATTTTCTCCAAGTTAAGTCTTAGTGGACTATCTTAAGTGTTTCCCCCATTTTGGAAGGAGGGAACCTTACAAGTGGTATCAGAGCCGATCTTAGCTCCTAGCATTTATTTTTCAAAGGTTAACTGTCAGGGATTAAAACAAGTGATTGTTTATCATATGAGGACGAATCAATCATCTCTACTAGACATAGAAGTGATTTCAATATCCTCACATGTTGAGACAATCATCCTATGAAATTGTGCTTGTATCTTGGGGGTGCACACGCAAGATATTTGTACAATAAATTTGTGAAATAATATTGGGGAGGAAACTTTTTGAGGAAAAACATAGGGCAATCAAATTAAGAAACTAGTGAGAGACTGAATGACTAGAAGGATAGACCAAAACTTTGTTTAGAGAAATTTTTAAGATATATCTCATTAATTTGCATATTATAAATTATTAAGATTATAACTCCATTAAGGTTTGAATAGTTGACGTGTGAATGCCATCCATTAGATGCTTTACACTAGGACAATCATCCAAGATCTTGAACTCATCTCAAACAAACATGGGTCTAACTTTGGATGTGTAATTCCTAGAGGATCATGCTCTTAGATGTGTTAATCCCAAGATACTAGATGTGTAATTTTTAGAAAACTAATCATCTCAGACGTGTTAATCCTAATAATCTTTGGATGTGTCAATCCCAAGGCACTAGAGGTGTAATTCTCAAAAGATAAAGATCTCAGATATATTAATCCAGAGTGCCTTTAGATGTCATGCTATGATAAGTATTTGATAGTTTTTGAACTTTTCATGGATACAATGAAAGAAGCAAGTTCAACCTTGCTCATCTAAAAATCGTAAGAAATGCCAAATTAGTTGGAAGCACTGTTGTCAATCTAACCACCACTAGAACCAGAATCAGTTATGGGATGCTATGAAAGTGCACCTTTGTGAAAGGTTTTGTCCTCCACGATTTCAAGAGGATTAAATGAATGAATTTTTGGAGCTAACCACCCAAGAAAGGAAGACCCTAAAAGAATACCACCAAACTTTTGTTAAACTTCTCCAATTTACTCTAGAGATGGATGAGGTAACTCTTGTCCCCATCGATTCATTTGGAAGCTTAATCTACCATTGAATTGTCACCCCTTGCCCCCGTTGCTCCGGCCACTCCAGGCACCCGGCTCTGCCGGGTGCCTGGAGTGGCCGGAGCAACGGGGGGTAAGGGGGGAGATCATGACCACCTCCACCTCCACCTCTCCCTCACCATCGCCGCCACCCTCCACCTCTATCTCTATCCACATCGCCCTCTCCCTCACCATCGCTGCCGCTCACCCCCATCTCTAAGCGCCTGGGCCATCTTCTCCACCGCCGCCACCTGCACCACCGCCACCGGCCCTCAAATTTTCAGAAAGAGAACAGCAAGAAATTTTCAAAAAAGAGAAGTAACTTACCTGTTCGAAGTTCACAGATGCGTTCGCCAGCACAGCTGAGTTGAGAATATCCACACCACCTCTTTTCCTTCACAGTAATCTTGAGATTGTAACAAAAGATGTTTCTTTACCCATTTCATTAAAGATGGTTGGGTCTTTGACTTGGAAGGTATTGTTTTGTGTTTCTTCTTTATGGAGAGGCTTAGCACTAGTTCTATTTGTGGTCGAGATGGTTGGGTCTTTGACTTGGAAGGTTGTTTCCTTTGTGGGTTTCTTCTCTATTGGGAGGATTAGCATTAGTTCTTGAGGCTCAGCACTAGTTCTATTTGTGGTTTCCTTAATTCACATGCCTAAAGGTTTTAACTCTTTGCAAATTCACTAAGGCTTTAACTTAGTTTACTTTTCACTTGGCCCATCCTATTTCTTTACTCTGGTTAGATGTAGATACATATAGGAGATAAATATAGGAACTCCTTAATTCACATGCCTAAAGGTTTCAACTCTTTGCAAATTCACTAAGGCTTTAACTCAGTTTACTTTTCACTTGGCCCATCCTATTTCTTTAGTCTGGTTAGATGTAGATACATATGTAGATACATATAGGAGATAAATATAGGAACTCGAACTATAAACCTTGATGTCAACAATAATAATAATCATCTACTATTTAAATAGGGCCTATAGACAATTATATATTATTTTTATTTTAAAGGTTACTTACATATAAAAAACTAATATAAAAAGATACATATAATAATTAGAACTAATAAATGTATATATTTGTATTATTTTTTATATATTTATAGATACATATATATTTGTATATTTTTTATTAAAAAAAATTTATCGTGACCATTCTCAATCGTGATTGCTCCACCTTGTTTTATCATTTCAGTCGCCTTCATTCTCAATCGTGATTGCTCCACCTTGTTTTATCATTTCAACCGCCTTACCTGCTGATAATGATTGATTCGGCTTAGATACCTGATCTTCTATTTTTGTTTTATAAAGTCCACCTGTTCCTTTGTTTTTATATTTTCATTTCACATTTTTGTCTCTCCTGTCCTTTATGCATCTTCGTATTGCCTTCCCTATGGAGCACACTATCGCCTTTGAGTGAGAGCTTGATGGCTGCAGCAAAAAATCTCAAACTTTAATACTTCTCCACCAGACCACGCTTGTCAGTCATGGATATGCACAAGGGTTTCTGCCTTCATCACATGCCCTTTTTGGAGTGAAAGCTACTAGGACCAATGGAAGCCTACAAGAAATCATCGCTCATTATGACATGGAGGGCAATAAAAACTACCTTGTAGATATTACTCGAAGTAAAGCATATATGCTACAATGTAGCCCTCTCTATGCTGCTGATAGTCTTGATTCTAGTGCTAATGACATTGCCCAAGATGTCTGACATTTGGAGACCTCAGTGGAGAAAGAATTAGGGACACAAAACACCCATGTTCATATCTCCAACTCCTCCTCTGAGAGTGACTTGAATGGCTCAGCACCTCTGGTGAAGGCACAAGCAATCCAAAAGGTTCGAAGCATAATATCTTTGAAGATGAATGTATTGCTTCAGAGAGTATACTTTCAGTTCTTCGTAAGAAGGAGCAACCTTCTCTTCTACGTTCATTGTTGGTTTAAGTTACTCGAGTCATCCAAGTCCAGGAGGTGTCAAGACATTATGATGGTGATTCCATCCTAGAGTTTCCACCAACATATGGCAAAATAGGAAATATGGATGGAATGGAGCAAAAATATGATGGTCACCTATGGACACGTCCAGTCACATCAAACATGTCTGTAAGTTGTACCGTGCATATTAGCTATTGTGTTGGTACTTTGGAGTGCCATAGGCTCAGCTGTCGTTTTTACTTGAACAATAAAAGGTATAACAACACCTTCTTTCATGGACATCTAACAAGAAAGATTGCAGTTGGACTTCTGACAGAGGATGAGAAAACTAAAATAGTTTGTCACTTTTGTCGCAAAACTGCACAACAGTGTGTGCAAGTGTGTAGATGTGTTGTGTATTATGTAATGCCTCGTGACACAACTATTACAAGAATGATGCTCCACACTGGGCTGCATGAACATCCAGTTCAGCCCAGAAACTTCAAGGTCAATGTTGGAGCGCGTGAAAATGTTTGTTTCTCAAGTGTTGAAAGCCCAGAGAAGTGCAGGTCCTCGAAAAATACAGATGGATATTATGAAGGATATGCTATTTTCCTCCATGATGAATCAAAATGATGAGCTACCTACAAGTATTGGGGATCATGAGCTTTGTAATTTTTTGGAGGAGTTGAGTCCTCTTGTGGAAAACCAAAGGTGAGTATTCATTCTGTAACTTAATTATATTTGGATGTATTTTTCTACATTCGGTCCTCTCTTTATTGTGAAATTATGTTTTTTAGGTTTAGATGCATTGTATCCCAGGAGAAAAGAAAATTGATGCAGGCAGGAGAGGGCTTTGATACCATCCTTCTTATACAGAGAAGATCTCGCTATTCATTTATACAAGGTAGCCGTTTCCCAGGACAAGGTGGCCCTGATGACAAATGTTATGTCTTTAAGATGTCTTTGCGAGGACCAGCATCAGACGTGGTGAATCACATGCGGTGTGATAGTGGAGGTGACTTGGCAAAGTCTTGGGTTTTGTTTGATCACACTCATCACGTTTTTGGTTGGTCAACAATGGCTTGTCATGTTTACGACCCAAGGTGAGACTACGTACTTCTATTTTTTCCTTTCTTTCATTTACCTTGAATGATAGCTGATTGAAAAAAATTCTCTCCAAAATCCTATAGTGTTCAAGAGCTATTGACAATTGCCACATGCGAAATGAAGGAGGAGGATACAAAAAGCCAAGTACTATTTTGGGAAATGCTGAATAGCATAATGGAGCAATGCGGTTATGCACCCGCACACTTCTATGGGTTTATGGAGCTGATGAAGCAAGGTCAAATTAGTGTGCAGTTAGGACCATTTTCAATGGGGGTCCGCACAACATTATGGAGGACAGGGAGCGAACGTGCTTATTCCATTGGAAACAAAGTTTGATGAAGCATGCTAAACAATGCGTGAAGGCAGAAAGTTGACAACACCATATTGACTTGTGTGAAGAATGGAGATTGGCAGCCAATAAGGAGTCAGCTTTCTTAAAAAGTAAAGAGATTCTTGAGTGGTGGAGAAATGGACATGTTCATGAGGGAAAACTATCAGTAATGGTGGGAAGTACGAATAGCACATTGGGGCAACCTCATGTCAAGGATGAGAAATTTTATGGAGAAATGATATGTTGTATGGATGTATTTGCATTGGAGTCAATTTTGTGAATTCATGTATGAAACCTCTTGTGTGCAAGTGGTCTTAAGCTTGGTGGATTTAGCACAAACCCCTTGAACAAACTTATCTGAAAGTGTACACGGGACTGGCTTGCTGGGATATTAGGAAAAGGTTAGCTTGTATGATGCGTGCTTTTCAGATATGGCAAACACTTTACTACAAAGTGCAAACAATATGCATATCAGATGGGGAAGCACAAAGGTGAGGGTCCAAGCTTGAGCAAGTTGCTGGACAGGGTGGCACAGCAAGGTCAAGACTGACACATTAGGGGAAGGTTGAGGTCTATAGGGGCCCTTTAAGATGCCATGTGATTAAAAGGTTATTAAGGAAAAGGGCCAATCATGTGATGCCATGTATACAAAAATGTTGGGTGATTAAAGGTGGTCAAAAGATTCTCTAGAAGATGCCTTTTTGTACTTTTCATTCCCAAAAAGTGGGGGGAAAGTTTTTGAAATTTCGGACATCCATAACTTCTACATATGAGCTCAAAATTTGTCGAAGATTAGAGATCTAGAATCTACTCGTTGAGCTCTTTCCATAGATATGTCACATGATATGGTTTTGCCTACTCAATTTTAAATTTAATTTTGACGGGAAACTTTAAAATTCAAACTTCTAGCCGTTTGAAGAATAAGAAGGTATCTAAAGTCAAAGAAACTTAACATTTTAACAAAAAGTCATTAAAATCATAATATGGCAGCTTAAAGGGCCCCTATAGACCTCAACCTTCCCCTAATGCCACCACAAGTGGCTCGCATGGTCCATGAAACAGTGCTAATACTCCTATGTATGAAGAATCAAGGCCTCTACATGGAGATAAGGAGACTATTCAATGGAAGAGGGTGAGGAAAACGGAAGTAGACCAATGCTCACATCGTCTAGGTTATGTCATGCAGAGCAAACATCGTCAAAACTGAGGAACAGCGAGAAGAGTAAGTTTTGGAGATAGATCTAGAACAAACAGTGCAGCAAGTCACGCTTTAAGGGGAGGACCAAAAAGTGTCCAATGATGTCCAATGACTAGAGGAAACAAAGATGTTGGACATGAAGAGCCTAAACAACAGTATTTCACAATGAGCGGAGGACAAATGCATGTTAAGGAAGAGGCCGTTGGATGCACAATGTGGGCCATTAGACGAACCCCATTGAACTCAAAAGTCAAATGTTTGGGAGGTATTGATGGAAGACTTAAGTGCAACTCATACATACAGGGAAGCTCTATTGGAGTTGTTGCCCCTAGATTCTACTTAGAGAGACGACATCTTGGTCTAGGAGGGACAAAGGCTCAAATGATGTGGTTTTGTCCTTCAGATGTTTCACACACATGGCATGTAGATCCAAACATAATATACAAGCCATCATACCCAGATATGTGGAAAATGGATGTTGGGACCAACATAACCAGCCAAGAGGTAGACAAATTAGTAAAGGTAGGGTTCAAGGTTGATGTTACTCATGAAGAACCTTTTGTGTCAGGGGTGGGAGAAATGTCCACACAAGCAGCGGGCAACAAAGAAAGTGACAAGAGGCCACATGATGCTACATAGAATACAAAGAGATCAACCAAGTGGCAGCATTGGATTTCCAAAGAAGCAGAAAAGAGGATTGGTAGTGCTGAGGCCATGACAGCGACAGTCCTTAATGAGAGTGCAATGCAGCCGTCCCCCTACTCTATTTTTCATTTGGCATGTGAGATGGAGAGAACTATTTTATACACATCAAGGTACAACCTTGGTGTACATGTCTTGATTTCATGCAAAGAGAATCTAGAGGAAAGCCTTACGTTGTATGTAAGCATATCTATTTTGTCTTCTTGCAAGTTTTGGGAGGATATGGTAATGCATCAACCGACATTATCACCAGAGGATGTGGGCAATATACTATCACGTCCTCAAAGCAAGGATGTTTGTGCCTATACTTAAGCTTTAATCAAGCCTCTCATGTTTGTGCTTACTTAAGCTGTAAGGAAATGTGAAGTCAATCTTTTTGTAAGAAAATTTGAACCTAATATTTTTGTCTTGCTTTGGGATGGAGTATACTATCACGTACTCTAAAGTCTTATTGTAGGTAGCTTGCGACGCTATGGTAAAGGAGTTGTACCAACCATATATCTTCTTATAAGGAAATGTGAACTCAATCTTTTTGTAAGAAAATATGAATCGGGTATACTTGTTTTTACTTGTGTTGAAATAAATATTGGTCTTTTCTTTTAGTATGCATGAAAAGTTGAAGTATCCTTGTCATAAATTGTATGTATTGGAAGAAAGGTACATAGATAGGTATGTTTGTGCCTATATGTAAGTTTCTTTGACATAAAATGTGTGTTTATATGTAGGAAGGTAGGTAGGTAGGTATGTAGGTATGTATGTATGCATGCATGCATGTATATGTTTGGGAGTATGCATGCATGCATGTATGTATGTATGTATGTATGTATGTATTGTACAAATGTATGTATGCATGCATGTATGTATGTATGTATTGTACAAATGTGTGTATATATGTATGTATGTATATATGAATGTATATATGTAGGAAGGTATGTAGGTAGGTAGGTAGGTAGGTGTGTTTGAGAATATGCATGTATATATGTATGTATGTATGTGAATGTATTTATTTCTCTTTCATAAATACTTATTATATAAAAGCTCACAAAAATGTATCATTTTTCTTACAAGCTCGCATAAAACTATCCTATCTCCAAAAAGCTCGCCAAATAAAGCTCGCAAAAAAATCAAACTCCTTCACATGAATCTTGCACCAATCCTCTTCAATTTACTCATAGAAATACTTGTTGACTTTGATTATCTTTAACCCTGCTATCCCTATTTCTTGACCTAATTTTTCTCTATCTCATGATTCCTTGTAGCCTAGGGTGGAGGGCTTGACATTCCTCTTGAATTAGGGGACCTCTTCTTGATTAACATGGAAGGACTTATATCCTTCTTGACACTTTCTATATAAAAAAACTTTATCATAGTCTCTAGCTATAATTATGGCTTCTGAAATAGAGAGATGTGCAGTGGGGCGTTCACATTGATGGAGGTGGCGATTTGAGGGCTGGAGGCGAAGGAGGTAGTGGTGCTGGAGGCAGAAATGGAGGTGGAGGGCAAGGTGGATGGAGATGGAGGTGGAGATGGAGGTGGAGGTGGAGGTGGTCCAGGCGGTCATGATCTCCCCCCTTGCCCCCCGCCGTTGCTCCGGCCACTCCAGGCACTCAGCAGAGCCAGGGGATGGTCCGCAGACCATCACCATCCCCGGCTCTGCCGGGTGCCTAGAGTGGCGGCGGCACTGGTGGAGGCGGGGGAGGCGACGGCACTGGCGGAGATGGAGGTGGAGGGCAAGGTGGATGGAGATAGAGGTGGAGGTGGAGGAGTGATCTCCCCCCTTGCCCCCCGTTTCTCCGACCACTCCAGGCACCTAGCAGAGCTGGGGGTTGGTTTGCGCTAGACCAACCCCCGGCTCTACCGGGTGCCTGGAGTGGCCGGAGCAATGGGGGGCAAGGGGGGAGATGTGCAAGATGGAGATGGAGGTGGAGATGGAGATGGAGATGGAGATGGAGAATGGAGGATGGAGATGGAGATGGAGCTCTGAGTATCATACAAAGACGTGCCTCCAGTTTCTAATTGAAAAAATAATAAGAAAATGGAACGGCAAGTACAAAAATCAGCAATAGTCCCAAGTAAAGGCTTGTACGATGCAACTCTACACTCTATTTGTGAGGGGGAGGAGATGGCGGCATTGGAGGCGGATATGGAGGTGGAGGGCAAGGTGGATGGAGGTGGAGGTGGAGGTGGAGGCGGTCCAGGCAGGTGTGATCTCCCCCCTTGCCCCCCGTTGCACTGCTTGCCCCCCATTGCACTGGCCGGCGGTCTAGGCACCTGGCAGAGCCATATCCCCTGGCTCCTGCCGCGAGTGCCTGGACTGGCCAAAGCAATGGGGGGCAAGGAGGGAGATGTGCAGGATGGGAGGAGTCACCGTCTGTGCAATAGTAGTAGAGCAAGATTCATGACCTTTCATCTCCTATCTATCATTCAGCTGAAACTGCTTGCTACTCATATTCAAGGCAAAAGAGAGAGAGATGGCTCCAAGAAAAGCAGGAAAACAACAGGCAAAGACTAAGAAAGGTATATGATGTGAATAGCCAATACTCTACTGAGATTATGTTTTAATGTTTCTAGATATACTTACTTGGGCTTGGTGTGTGTGTCTTACAGACAATAGGGGATACTCACTTAGATCTGGGCATGTTTGTTTGACTCTTATAGCGAGGAAGCTCACGGACACCTGTGTCCTCACATGTATCTCCTGTTAGAGAGGAAATATAAGCGCATAATTCTCTTTTTCATGAGGAAGAAGCGCTTGTGTTGGAGAACGAAATTGGCTCAATGAGCTCACCTCCTCCAACTCACATGAAGATGCCTGAATCTAGTACTGGTCAAGGGGAGACCATAGAAGGCTTCTTGGAAAATCTATTGAATTGGGATTGCTTGGTGATGTATTCACTAAGTTTTTTGTGCAACGCAATTCCTCTACCCGATTGGTGCCTTTATGCAGGCTGATTCCAAATGAAGCCATCCGTACAGTTTCTAGCCAACTTGAGGTGTTTCGTGATTCCTTTGACTGCCATGGCTATGTCAAAGCATCTCGTTCTTTTTTAGTTTCACTTACACGTCCCGGAAGCTCTATGTATTTCGCGGTCACACAAATAGACTTGCAAGAATGGGGACCATACTGGGTGGTACAACATGACAAATTTGAGGATGAAATCAGAGGAACTGAGTATAGGAGGATCTCAGTGGTAAGAAGTTTCTCGTTTGGGATGGCAATCATTGTGTGTGAAGGCATGGATGTCTCGAGTGCAAAAAGGTATGTTCTTTTGAATGCCATAGAGTGATTTTATGCAACATTAAAAGTAATATATTGTAATATCTTTATTTTGTTTTCTCTAGCTTGGTCTCATAGCCCCTCACACCATGTCCGGGTCAAATGTCAATTTTTGGTTGTGGACAAGAAACAAGAAGGAGAATTGCTATTAGCTTTGCGATCTCAAAATGAGTAAGTGATCTCTCTCTACTTAATTACGGACATTGTGAAGTAATTGTGAAGTTCTTGGCTCATTGTGACTCTTTACACAACAGATTGGTGCGCACTAGTGTTACACCCACATTGTCACATGAGATCTTCATGTTTCAAACGATTTGGAATGGCGGACAAATCCTCCATATTGGACTACCTTGGTGAAGACATAAGGAGGTGGGCTTTAATGGAGCTTAGTTTGGAGCGACGAAGTGGAGAGCAATGGTACAATGCTCCAGCTACAATCTTGGCACAGCTTGTGTGGAAGGTAGTGTTTGCATTTCCCATCTTTTATTAATAAACGGATTATCAATGTTTTTTAATTGTGTGAGTGATAATGAGTCCTTTTCGTTATACGTAGACATCATTTGAAAATGCGGTGAAGCAAGCTATATCATGCATTGATAGACATGCCATGGGGTTGCAAGAATATGAGACAAAATGTGAGAAAGCTAGACGTGGTGTAGAGCAAACATTTCGAGATAAAGTGTACAAGATGCTCATAATTGCAAACCCATCCAATGGTGATGCATTCTTTCAACTCGTATATAACTATGATTGGTCTAAGAAGGGATTGGTTGCTCAGACCAAAGAAAAGCTCTACACAGTGGCCATATGTCGGATTTCAACTCAAAGGTATGTCACATGTCAATAAACCTCCCTTAACATAAACTAACCTTAACATCTAATCTCTTATGGCTTTGGTATGATGCTGAAATAGGAAGACATAATTGCTTCAAATGCTTATGACCGGGAGGGCGAAGGACAAGGTAATTTCGTCAAAGATGTTTGGGGATAACAAAAAGACATTGCTGCATATGAAGAAAGAGTTGTATTGGGAAGAGCTAATAGGGGAGGCAGACTCTATTTTGGAGGGTTTATTGGTATATGATGATGTTATCTACATCCCACCATTTATGCAATGGTGGGTGCAAGAGGAACGATCGAAACACATACCATGGGTCTTCGATGAGGTGTGGGCAAAGATTAGAAAAGTGAAGGAAGGCCAAAAGCAACTGAGGTGGAGAATGCCGCAAAGAGGGTTGTCTACAGGTATATATCTTCTAATGCCATTCTATTTTTGCAGAAAATACATATACGCATTAAAAAAAATATTTTAGTGCTATTTGTTTTATTTTGGATATGTAAGTGGGTCCAGCTACTCATTGGTCAAGGTCTAATGGACAAAGAGACGGAATCAATCAAAGAATGGGAAGATCCAAATTCGTTGGAAACAATGTACCCGAAGGAATGGGTTGAGAGAGGGGTTTCTGATTAGGAATATAAGAGATGTCCTTGGTGGTTGGACTGTCCTCTAAATCATGTGCCTCCAAGTGAGGAGCTCCTAGACAAAGGTACTTTTTTGCTTTCTACTAAATTATATGCATGTAAATGTACTTTTTTGCTTTTTTGCTTTCTATTGAATTATATGCATGTAAATGTATATGTATATGTATGTGTATACCTTCCTACCTATACAAAGACATACCTATACATACATATAAATATATATAAACTATCCATATGCATATACATATTAGATACATATACATACATATATATACATATACAAATACATATGTAAACATATATGTACATATACATATGCATACATAAATACATACCTACATACATACACTAAATTATATACTAAATTCCTACATACATACAAAGTTCATGTTACATTTAAGATTTGGCATGTTAGATTTTAAAGAAACATTGTTAAGTTTTGAAGTTTATTTTGGAATTTTTTAGAAAATGCAAAGGAGATGCTGTCCAAAATTTTTACAAATTTGTACATACATACATACATAGTTCATGTTACATTTAAGGTTTAGCATTTTAGATTTTAAAGAAATGTTGTTAAGTTTTGATATATATATACCTACATACATATACATATACATATGCATATACACGTACATATACATATACATATACATAGATACATATACATATGTTATATATATATATATATACATATACATACATACATATATACACATATACACATATACATACATATATATATACATACATATACACATATACATACATATATATATACATGCATATAAACCTACATACATATACATATACAAAAAGGTCTGGGGATTTCTACCTTTTTACTAAATTATCTTGATCTATTTCTTAAAGAATTTAAGAATTACCAAATATGAGCTAAAAAGAGAGCCCCCAACTCAAAAAGACTCTAGAATACCTTCCCTACAGCCAACAAACTTGACCCAGTCTCCAATAGTTGGATCCTCGCGCATGGCCCCAAAACCATCCACACCACTGTCACGAGTGCCACAATCACACTAAGAGCATACATCTAAATCGTCTCAAGTGCAACGTGAGAGGCGAACAAAGAGACGTCTTGACATTATGCTTGATGTTCAAGAGGGAGACCCCACAAATGAAGATCAAGAGAGAGACCCCACAAATGAAGATCAAGAGAGAGACCCTCCAGAGCATCTTCAAGATTGGGAGGTGTCAAGACAACGTGACATCATGGACATGACTAGTAAGAGTACTTTCCATCGCAAATTTATTTTGAGAAGTGTGTGCTTTCAAAATGCATCTCATTTTTTGTCTTGTTTACTTGCAGGTGAGAGATGTTCTTCACACATATTGCTGGTAGATGTCCACACTCTTTCGGAGGACTCAGATAGGTAAAAAGAATAATTTCACCATATAATTAGTTTTCCAAGTTATACTTACCAAAACCAAACATCATAAATCTTTTATGTAGTGTGGAAGAATTCTTGATGAAGATTTGCAAGGCTCTATCTCATAGAGGTGCTCCCTCACATAAAGTGGCTTGCCTCGTATAGGCTGACTTTCCTACAGGTTTATAGGTTGTTGATGTAGATACGGATGGGTGTCCCTCATGGAATCAAGTTTCTTCATCATTGATACGTGCCACACTCAGTTTTGTTGGTTTGTTTGTGGTGGCTGATGAGGGTTGGTTTGTGTGTTTGAGTCTAATGGATCAACTTCCTAAAATATATTCCATGGGAAAGAAAGTTGGATTGGTCATGCATCAAACAATGTCTATTCATGTGGAATCAAGTTATTTGTATCATTAGGGGAAGGTTGAGGTCTATAGGGGCCCTTTAAGATGCCATGTGATTAAAAGGTTATTAAGGAAAAGGGCCAATCATGTGATGCCATGTATACAAAAATGTTGGGTGATTAAAGGTGGTCAAAAGATTCTCTAGAAGATGCCTTTTTGTACTTTTCATTCCCAAAAAGTGGGGGGAAAGTTTTTGAAATTTCGGACATCCATAACTTCTACATATGAGCTCAAAATTTGTCGGAGATTAGAGATCTAGAATCTACTCGTTGAGCTCTTTCCATAGATATGTCACATGATATGGTTTTGCCTACTCAATTTTAAATTTAATTTTGACGGGAAACTTTAAAATTCAAACTTCTAGCCGTTTGAAGAATAAGAAGGTATCTAAAGTCAAAGAAACTTAACATTTTAACAAAAAGTCATTAAAATCATAATATGGCAGCTTAAAGGGCCCCTATAGACCTCAACCTTCCCCTAATGGAGAATGGAGACCTAGTAAGTCATAATCTCTCAAATATTTCCCTTTATGTATACATGTTATGTGGTATGGATATCCATATTAAGAGACAAAGATTATGTAAAAGGGAAAGAGAAGGGTGTGAGTGTGAAGGGACTTAAGGTCCACTAGCTCATCTATTTAAAGGTGGAGCTATGAGGCATTTTGTATTGAGCAAGGCCTAGTTGTATTCATAAACAACTTAATAAAGCAAGATAGTTTTCTTGTATTCTTTGATTCAATCTCCTCCACATGTCTCATCCACCACGTTTTTCTCAATAGCTTATTAAGTTGTTTATGAGTACAACTAGGCCTTGCTCAATACCAAATGCCTCCTAGCTCCACCTTTAAATAGATGAGCTAGTGGACCTTAAGTCCCTTCACACTCACACCCTTCTCTTCCCCTTTTACATAACCTTAGTCTCTTAATAAAATAGATGAGCTAGTGGACCTTAAGTCCCTTCACACTCACACCCTTCTCTTCCCCTTTTATATAACCTTAGTCTCTTAATAAAATAGATGAGCTAGTGGACCTTAAGTCCCTTCACACTCACACCCTTCTCTTCCCCTTTTACATAACCTTAGTCTCTTAATATAAGGGACTTAAGTTCCACTAGCTCATCTATTTAAAGGTGGAGCTAGGAGGCATTTTGTATTGAGCAAGGCTTAGTTGTATTCATAAACAACTTAATAAGCAAGATAGTTTTCTTGTATTCTTTGAGTCAATCTCCTCCACATGTCTCATCCACCAAGTTTTTCTCAACATGATATCAGAGCTTTGGTTGAGTAGGTCACATTTGTGGTGTAGAATAGATCAAAATCTTCATTTTTTCTTATCTTCTCTTGTGTGGAGGTGAACCCCCTGGTAGTGAAGGCTCTCTAGCTACTTGTGGAGGCCACATCTTGGTTTGACTTCAACTAGGGAGTTGTAGCAGACCTCTGTGCACTCAGGATCATATGACCAATTTGTGGATCTACCCTCTCTCAGAGCTGCGCCATTATGCTACTTGTACGTCGGCGCATTTCTCTGCTTCGTCGACTGTCGTACAGCCATTCGATGCCTACAGTCGATTAATGGCTGCGTGGGCTTAGGGCTTTTGAAGCCCATAGTATCCCCTATCCACAGCTCAAATTTGAGCTCAAATGGTGGCATGAATTGGCTGTGGTGGGAAGCAAAATCCAGGCGGCTGTATTTTTTTTCCATGGAATCTTGCTCAAGCTTTTGTTAAAAGTGTTCATAAACACTAACAAGTGTTGATTAACACTAATCATGCTATTAATCCAACAAAGGAGAGACTCGTAAGAGTGTTTTTAAACACTAAGTATGTTCGTGAACACTAATGGTGGATCTAATCACCAACACAAGTATCATTAGATACTAATCATGTGCTTTTAAGTGCTAATAGTGTTGCTAAACACTAATGGTGATTTTAAGCACTAATAGTGTTGCTAAATACTAATGGTGATTTTAATCACTAAAGAAAGTGTTCCTTAACACTAATTAAGCTCTCTAAATCAGTATTCATGGTTGGGCACAAACCCTAAATGTTAAACCATATATTTACAATCTTAATCTCCTATTTATGAAACATCCTTGACTTGATTAGGGTTGTTGCACTCTCACAAGCCTCTTTCTTTCTTATTAAGCCTAAATATTATAAATAAATCTCAATGTAATCACACCTATATTCCAAACCTTGTACACCTAATGTTATAAAGGCATCCTATGTCCAATACCACCTATTTCATTCTTTCATAGTTAGTATTGAGGGGGGTATTAAGAGACTAAGGTTATGTAAAAGGGGAAGAGAAGGGTGTGAGTGTGAGTGTGAAGGGACTTAAGGTCTACTAGCTCATCTATTTAAAGGTGGAGCTAGGAGGCATTTTGTATTGAGCAAGGCCTAGTTGTATTCATAAAAAACTTAATAAGCAAGATAGTTTTCTTGTATTCTTTGAGTCAATCTCCTCCACATGTCTCATCCACCATGTTTTTCTCAACAATCCAAGCATAATGTTTTCTCATTATGGTAGGTGGATACATTGGCGCTTAGTATGTTCTATCGAGTAAATTGCCATGTCCCTATTATTGATCATGAAGCTGGGAAAATGTTTCAAAGAAGTTATTCAATGCTCAATGAAATTTCATTTTTGAGAAGAATAAGAAGCATCCATTCCAACGCACGATGGTCTTGCAGCTCTAAATTTGAGGTGGTGCAGAAAGATCTCCTATGTTCTTTAGGTGAGACAATTTTCATTCTGTTCATTTTCATAGCTACTTTTTCAAAATATTTAGATGCACGTTTATGATTGCATTTCATTGAAGGTGGCTAGTGGAGACCTTCTCAAATGAAGGAGATGGTGTCTTGGACGTTTTTGCAGGATGTGGAGGCTTGGGACGTGCATGCCAAGAGTTAAAAAGGCACTATATAGGGATAGAGAATGACATAGAGGTAGCCAAAGCATGTCTGGGAGGGAGATTTCTCATTAGGTCGGGATGACACGTAGAAGAATGCTATAATTTGTGGATCAAAAGACTTTGTAATCAAGATTGTCATGGTTTGGAAGTTTAAAGATCGATATAAACAATTTTGATCTTTAAAAGATTGTGTTTTATATTTAAGTAAGAAAGTATGTATGTAATGTATGTATATATGTTAGTGCGTAGGTAGCTCTTGTATGTATGTATGTATATGTATATATATGAGGTGTATGAATTTAGGTAGATATATGTATATATATAATTATATCAATAAGTATGGTGTGGATCAAAAGACTTTGTAATCAAGATTTTCATGGTTTGAAACTTCAAAGATCGGTATATACATTTTTTATCTTTAAAGGATTGTTTTTTATATTTAAGTAAGTAAGAAAGTATGTATGTATGTATGTATGTATATATGTTAGTATGTAGGTAGCTCTTGCATGTATGTATGTATATGTATATTTTGTATGTGTATATGTATGAGGTGCATGAATTTAGATAGGTATATGTATATATGTAATTATATCAATAAGTATGATGTGGATCAAAAGACTTTGTAATTAATATTTTTATGGACTAGATCTTTAAAAGACTGAAATTTATATTGTTGATCTTTCAAAGCTTGTTATTTATATGTAAGTAAGTTCTTGGTCCTTTACAAAGCTCATAGTAAGTTCTTGCTATGATAGGTTAGATTGCGTAAAGGATTGATTCCCTTGCATTTTTCCATGACAATTTGTTAAGTACCATATTACATGGGGATATAGAATAAGGAATTTGAAGGTTCATATATATCATATGAGAGGTATATAGATGCAAAAACTTAGGATAATAAGGCCAATGAACCTTAGAATAATAAAGACCTTTTGGAGGCACAACAAAACAAGACAAACACATGAAATAAGGGACTCGGAACAATGTTTAGATAAAAGATGATTTCTACCTAGTGGGGACACCACTTTGAAAGAGACAGGAGGATTTACTTAGATACTACCCCAACTCGTGAGATGAGGAGATCTCGAATCTTTTAAGTGGGGGAGATTGTAAGGTCCCTCCCAAGCCATGTATGTGTCTCTTTTAATATAGATTTCAATAAGGAAAGAGAGTACATTTAGAGAAGAGTGAGACAATAAGGCTAGAAACATTAGGAAAGTGTTAGAATAAAAATATTAGCTCCAAAAATCCTAAAAGAAATACGAAGACAAGAATAGTTCTATTAAGAGATAAGTATCTCTAAAAATAGAAATTCAAATTTAGGTGTTAAGAGGACATATTTTGAGTACTTTTACATATTTAGAGTCCATGCATACTAAAAATGTGGAAAAGCAATGCGTTTCTAATGATGACACGTCTGGCTATATACATATGTTTTTGCCTATTCTACCCACGTTAGCTTGTAGACTAGATGCCTTCCAATTCTTTTGACGTTCTTTTAACTAGTTTTACAACCATATTTTGAGTTTTTATCAGAGAGTTATGGCCAAACAATTTGCAGATTCTGCCAGGGTCTCTACACACAGGGAAAACTGTAAGAAGGCAGCAAGTAGCCTCAAGGTAATCCTAGAGCTTGAGATGTATATATCCCTTCATTCTTATCTAATATCTTAGAAGAGTAGGTTAGATTGCTATGGTCTTTTGGAGGAAGAGACCAAAAACTCCATAGCTTTTATTTTAAAGAAAGAATAATATGCCGTAGCTCTGCAAGAGAAGGTTATTTTGCCATAGACCTTTAAAAGAGAGAAAAGTACGAGTTGTTGAGATATCGAGCTCTAGTGAGGCGGTGGACACTGATGACCCGCCTGGGGGATAGGCCCTGCACTTACACCACTGGCATGATTGGTGAGATCTTGGGTGATATGCGGCCAGTGGGATGACAGGCTGTGTGACAGCCATTCTAGAGACTGGCATAGTTATAGCGCCAGCTCATTTAGTCGGGTTCACACTATAGAGAACCCGTGTATGTATTTGGTTGAGTACCTTTCATATTGTGTGTACTCTTATCTTGTATATGGGGTGTTGAGTGTTGAGTAGAGAAGAAGAAGATTTACAGCCTCTCACCTTGTGTGTTCTCTATTAGGGTTTTGTGAGTGTGTGTGTGTGCTTGCAAGAGCTCAAGCTCTCTTCTCCCCTGCATCTTTTCATGGTATCAGAGCCTGGTTCGTGCTAAGGGCTGAGCTGCAAGCAAGAGAACCACAGGAAGCGGTACGAGGGTAAGAGCTGCAACTACTCTTCCCTATTTGTGTTGGTGACTACACCCTTGTCGGGAGCTCTACGGGAGGCACCGGCAAACGATCTCCGATTGAGGAGCTTTCTTCGCGGGAGTGAAGCAATAGGGCAACTATATAGTCCTGACTGAAATTTTTGAGCCGAAAACGCGTTTCGGGCGCGTCTGGACCTCCGTTTTTCAGAAAGCAGGCGATTTCGAGCACTGCGGGTAAGTCATCGATTCTCTGCAGAACTCTGTTTTAAGAACTGCAGGAAGACAGATTGACTGTGCAGACACTGTGGGTGCTGCAAAGAGGTCTACAGTTGCCATTGGGTGTATGTATGCACATTGAAGTCACTGGTTGTGACATTTGAGTGGACTGCAGTACCGCTGTGCAGAAAATACAGCATTTGTGCAGAAAAACCAGAGTGCAGTTTCTGGTAAAATTGTGTGTTTGGCAAATGTCTAATGATGGCATAACACAGATTGTGGCTGAGAAGCTGGACAAGAATAACTTCCATGCTTGGAGGTTCAGGTTGACTAATTTCCTGATGGGAAAAGGCTATTGGGACTACATAGAAGGTGAGCATGAAGAGGCACCGGAGATACCGGATATAAATCCGACTGCTGCAGATGTAAAAGAGTTTAAAGACTGGAACCAAGGAGCCAGGAAGGTTATGTATTGGCTTTCCATTAGTATACAGGACACCATGATTGGGCACATTCAGGATGCCAAGTCCCCCAAGGAGGCGTGGGACACCTTGGTAAAGCTTTATGAAACAAACACCAAGGCACGTAAGATACAGTTGAAGAATGAACTTCATACTGTGGAGAAAAAGAGCATGTCTGTGAATGACTATGCGCTGAAGATAAAGGGTATTGTGGAATCCCTTGCATCTATTGGTGTGTCAGTAGATGATGATGACAAGGTGGAAGTCTGTTTACGTGGTCTCGGGCCACAATACAAGGCGTTCAAGACGTCTATTCAGACTCGGGAAAACATTCCCAACTTTACAGACTTGGTGTCTATGCTGATTATCGAAGAGAAGAACTTGGGTGAAGACCAACAGTCTTCACAAAGTAAAAACAGTTCAGAGCAACAGGCCTTCTACACAAGTTCAAGAAGAGGACGAGGTAGAGGAGGCCGTGGACGCGGTCAAGGAGGTGGCCGAACAGGTAATCAGAATTATGGCCAGCAGCAGCAGCAACAACAACAGTCCCAGAATCAACAACAACAACAACACACAGGTGGAAGAGGCAAATTCAGAGGCAGGGGGAGTCAAAGAGGCCGTGGAAATTGGCAAAGGCAATATAATGATGCACGTGAATGCTATTATTGTGGTAAGCCTGGACATGTCCAGTCAGAATGTTATAAGAAGCAGGCTGACATGCAAAATGGGAAAGTGCAGCAAAACAATTATGCATCCTCAAGCAGAAATAATGAGGATAATGAAAGGTTGTTTGTTATGCAGCATGTTGTGAATGCCATGTCTGAAAATGTTGATGCAGCACAAAAAGATAATGTATGGTATGTGGATTCAGGCGCTTCGAACCACATGACGAGTCATGGGGAGTGGTTCAAGGAGATGAAAAACCCGGAAAGACCAGGTTTTGTGGAAACAGGGGATGACACTGCTCATCCAATTGCCCACGTTGGAGATGTGCCATTATCTATGCAGGATGGCAAAGTGAAGTACCTTGCAGATGTACTTCATGTACCGAACATAACAAAGAATCTGGTTTCAGTTGGCCAGATGATTGAGCAGGGGTTGCAGGTTCGGTTTAACCCTGATGGGTGTTATGTTGAAGATTTCAAAGACAAGTGCAAGTTGGTTGCAAAAGGCAACAGAGTGGGCAGAATGTTTACGTTGGATGTAGACATGCCTGAAATGAGTGCTGCGATGTTTGCAAATGGTTCAGGAGTTGTTGCAGACACAGACATATGGCATAAAAGAATTGGACATGTAAATGTGCAGAGATTGAAGTCTATGCAGACAAAAGAAATTGTGACAGGGCTGCCAAAATTTAAAGTGGAAGGTATGCAGAAAATATGTGAAGCATGCCAATTTGGGAAGCAAACAAAGCATGTGTTTCCACGTAACAGATATGTGAGCAGAAATGCACTAGATGTTGTGCATTCAGATGTATGGGGTCCTACGAAGACCGTGTCTATGGGAGGCTACAGGTACTATGTCACTTTCATTGATGACCACACAAGGAAAGTGTGGGTATATTTCATGAAGGAGAAGAGTGAGGTTTTCACTCACTTTCAGAATTTCAGAGTTTTGGTTGAAAAGCAAACAGGAAAATATGTCAAGTGCCTAAGGTCAGATGGAGGGGGAGAATACTTCTCCAATGAGTTCTCTGAATTTCTGAAGAAGAATGGAATTCGGAGACAGTATACATGCAGATACACTCCGCAGCAAAATGGAGTTGCTGAGCGGAAAAACAGGCACATTGCTGAGATTGCACGGGCATTGATTGGAAGAGAAAAATATGCCGCATTGCTATTGGGCTGAGGCTGTTTCTACAGCAGTATACATCATGAACAGGACTCCAACTGCAGCCATACATGATGTAACTCCAGAGGAGAGGTTTACTGGCAGAAAACCAAATTTATCTCATCTGAAAGTTTTTGGATGCATTGCATATGTGCATGTGCCAGATGAGCTGAGAACCAAGCTGGATCCGAAAGCTGAAAAATGTGTGTTTATTGGATATTCCCTTGAGCAAAAGGGATACAGGTGTTATAACCCTGCTACACGTGAGTTGAGGGTAAGAAGGGATGTTGTCTTTGATGAGATGAGCAGCTGGTATGCTGCTGAAAAAGAAGCTGTTGGGGCTGATTTGAGTGGAAGTGTGGTTGCACAGAATGCAGGTCAGCAATCACAGTCTTTGAGTGGACCAGGAGAGTCCTCATCTAGTGGGTCTGTTGATAGACCATGGAGTGGCAGGCTGTGTCATAATACCAGCCCTGCAAATGTGATTAGTACATCATGTAAAGGAAAAGAGAAAGTGGTTGAGCCCCTTGGTATGCCTGACATTTCTGCAGGGCATTCTCATGTTGATGGAGAGTCTAGTGGCTCAGATATGAGCCTTGATGAGGAGCTTGGGATCCCAGCTATGAGAACACCTGGTGTAAAGAAGGCTATGGAAGCCATGAATGAAAAGCTGCGAAGATCAGGGAGAGTGAAGAACCCTGTGCAGAGATTTACATATGATGGTTATGTGGCACATCACTATGCATATATGGCAAAGGTTGTGCAGGTTGTAGAGCCCACATGCATTGATGAGGCTGTTGGAAATGTGTGTTGGGAGAAAGCTATGGATGAGGAGATGGATGCACTATATGGAAATGAAACTTGGGATTTAGTGCAATTGCCTGAAGGCAAGAAAGCCATTGGATGCAAGTGGGTGTACAAAGTTAAACATAACAGTGATGGAAGCATAAACAGGTATAAGGCTAGATTGGTAGCCAAAGGATATGCGCAGACATATGGGATTGATTATGAGGAAACTTTCAGCCCAGTTGCCAAGATGGCAACGGTGAGAGTTGTGATAGCAGTGGCTGCGTCAAAGCAATGGTCTTTACATCAGATGGATGTAAAGAATGCATTCTTGCATGGGGATTTGCAAGAAGAGGTGTATATGTTGCAGCCACCTGGTTATGAGGATGTGGGTCACCCCGAGCATGTTTGCAGGTTGAAGAAAGCCTTGTATGGCTTAAAACAAGCACCAAGAGCATGGTCTGACAAGATTTCTGAATATCTTGTCACTATTGGCTTTCATGTAGCCAATGCAGATTTCTCATTATATGTGAGACATGGTGATAGAGGGGTTGTGCTTGTTGTCATCTATGTAGATGACTTGATCATTACGGGGGACCATGATGCAGAGATCTTTGATGTAAAGATCTTGCTTAGACAGAAGTTCGAGATGAAGGATCTGGGGGAGCTCAGATATTTCTTGGGCATTGAGGTGATTAGGTCACCACATGGTATTGGATTACTGCAGAGACAGTATGGCTTGGACATGTTGTCCAAGTATGGTATGACAGGCTGTAAGCCTATTTCTGTGCCATTGGATCAGAATGGCAAGTTGAGTGCAGATTCAGGAGAGATCTTGGAGGATCCTACTATGTACAGGAGCATAGTAGGAAGTTTGATCTACATGACGATCACCAGACCAGATTTGAGCTATGCTGTTGGATTGGTGAGTCAGTTTATGCAGGTTCCACGGAAACCGCATTTGGATGCAGTGAGACGCATACTGAGGTATGTGAGGTCTACTCTGCATTGTGGACTATTCTATGAGACTGGGACAGAGATATGTGTACATGGGTACACAGATGCTGATTGGGCTGGTAGTATCTCAGACAGAAGATCTACCAGTGGATTCATGTTTTCTTTGGGGAGTGCTGCTGTGACTTGGAGCAGCAAGAAGCAGCCTACGGTTGCTCTATCGAGTACAGAGGCCGAGTACAGAGGAGCTGCTATGGCAGCATGTGAGGTAGCTTGGTTGAGGAAGCTACTTGCAGATTTGGGTCTATCAGTGGATAGACAGGTTGTCATTTTCTGTGACAACATTAGCAGTATACAGTTGGCCAGGAACCCAGTCTTTCATGCTCGTACGAAGCACATAGAGGTCCACTACCACTTCGTCAGAGAGAGAGTCTTGGCAGGAGACCTTGACCTTGTTTATGTCAGCACAGAGGATCAGGTAGCTGACATCTTCACCAAAGCATTGGGTACAGAGAAGCTCCGCAGATTCAGGGCTTCGCTTGGTGTACATGAGATGGAGTTGAGCTCGAGGGGGAGTGTTGAGATATCGAGCTCTAGTGAGGCGGTGGACACTGATGACCCGCCTGGGGGATAGGCCCCGCACTTACACCACTGGCATGATTGGTGAGATCTTGGGTGATATGCGGCCAGTGGGATGACAGGCTGTGTGACAGCCATTCTAGAGACTGGCATAGTTATAGCGCCAGCTCATTTAGTCGGGTTCACACTATAGAGAACCCGTGTATGTATTTGGTTGAGTACCTTTCATATTGTGTGTACTCTTATCTTGTATATGGGGTGTTGAGTGTTGAGTAGAGAAGAAGAAGATTTACAGCCTCTCACCTTGTGTGTTCTCTATTAGGGTTTTGTGAGTGTGTGTGTGTGCTTTGCAAGAGCTCAAGATCTCTTCTCCCCTGCATCTTTTCACGAGTAAGAGGAGATAAATCTTGGGAACGATCGAATGATTTCAATCATAGAGAAGGTATTAGAAGACTCTCTATTCTCATATATCACGTTTTGAAACTCTTATTAATGAGCAAAGACAATGATAAACGACACATTTCCATAAGGTATATATATTTTATTCAATTATATATCATTCTTGGGGGTTGAGGTATGGCCCCGGCGGGCCCCGGCTTCTCTATTAATTGTTAATAGTGATCTATTTGATTGCTTTACTAGTTAAAGTTTGTATTCTTTTAAACATCATATGCCTTAATAAATAATGTCTTATCACAATCTCAAGTTGAAATGCTAAAATCTTTATGAAAAGGATTGTTTTCTTAAGAGGGTAACATGGATTCTAGTCCTATGGTTTAGTTGAGTGAATGGATTGTTATCTTGGTTAAATTAAGGTATAGATACAACTCTCCCTACCTTGACGCTACCCCGTTCTTGTGCTCGTATAGCAGCCAGACGACGGAGATGTTAGTAAGGCCCGGAGTTGGCCCATGGTATCTGTCATACCATTGGGAGAATGAGGTTCGCTGATTGAGGCGAGTGATTGTGATGCTGCCTAGTTCTGAGGGCCCAGGTTAGTGCGATGAATTAGCCCACCCTAGTGCATAGACATCCCTCTGAGGGGCGAGACAATCGAATGACGGAGCTTGACAGGGCAATAGGCCGCGACTTGAGTCCTCGCCCTACCAGCAGTCGACGATGAGGTGTATGGTCCCGTAGGGTTTTGCCCAGCATGTAGAGGTTGGAAGGCCATCGGCAGTTTACAGGAAAAGAATAAGAGAGCCGATTTGGCTTGTATGGAATTGATTCATGTATAAACTTTTTTTATAAATCTTGTCTTTGGCATTATTGTACTGTGGAAAAAGGCTATTTTAACAAACCTTGTGAAAAGGGTCTTAATTAAGGAACATATTTATTTATGTCAAATAGTGTGGTAGGATTAATTAGAAAACAAATTGACGCATGAGTAAGGTGGAAAGTGGGAGGATGGAATGTCCCAACACCATCCTACGTACGGGTGGACACGATTAGTCGGGTAGCTTTCCAACATATTAAGTGAAAGACCTATGCTAGATAAATAGGTTCTCATGAAATTCTATTCTAGAAGACTAGGCTAGTGGCGGCTCTGCCTTGCATGGATGAGAAAAAAAAGCATAGTCTCTAGGAATCAAGACTAGTAGTTGCCCAAATTATGATCAATTACCCTATGGGTGATTTGATTTTTAGAGGATCATGCTCCCCCTGCGGGATAGGACTAGGTCTTACCTATGAATCGTATCCTTGAATCTCTGCATGGTCAAGGTGTCGATGAATAGGAAATTTTCTCCAAGTTAAGACTTAGTGGACTATCTTAAGTGTTTCCCCCATTTTGGAAGGGGGGAACCTTACAAAGGGCAAACCATTTATAACATGAAAGGGAACAAACAAACAAGGCTCATGTAGAGAAGATCAAAGCACTTAATGAAATAATAAGTGAAAACTAGGCCGAAGCACAAAGAAAAGAGTTGGCACACCAAGAGGCAGTGCAGCTTACACAACAACTACATGACAGTTAAAGGCTAGCTGCCCAAAGGCTCCAATAGATTACCTAAGCTCAGGACATGGAAGTAATGGCCCAGCGGGCCCAAGAAGATGCAACAAGAAGATTCAAAGAATTAGATGCTACAAGGATGACGGTCGGAGCTTAGACAAGATCTCCGTCTCCTCCTTGAGTACACCTCCGCCGAGTTGGGCTAGTAGTTGGGCTAGTTGCCAGTAACTCCTCGGGCCGCCCTCCTCAAACTCTTTCCTTTTTTTTGTCTACACTAACACTCTATCTACTTCAATATAACATAAATCTATCTGAGGATATAGGCCTAGGAGAACTAACATTAATCAAACAAAATATAACATAAATCTATCTGAAGATATAGGCCTAGGAGAACTAACATTAATCAAACAAAATACTGAAAGAGATGCTAATCCAACCATAATAATGGAAATTTTGAGGGGAGACTTAATATTACCTAGTCCCCAAGACATTTTTTTCTACCCTCTACATCCTATAGTGCTAAACCTTTGTAGTTGGTGTCGCATTCTCTAAAATTCAAAAATTTTAGACAAGAGTGTCAAAAAATTAGACTTGTTTGTCCCAGATGACATTCTAGAGATGCCCGTCAACTATGAGGTAGTAGCTCATAGTTACTAATGGGTTATAAGTCATGGGTGGCTAGAGGTCTATCACACTCACCAACATCTAAATTTATGTGAGTCCACTCTATTTTTGGCATTCTAAAGCTCTACTCTAATATTGATAAACATTTAGAAGCAATGCTAACAAATGTACAATACAATTTTGATGCTACCCACATAGAATATCCCACTATCAGTGCAAAAGAAATTCCAAACTTACAAGCGTTTATTAAGTCTTGTAAGCCTAGCCACCCACCCCCCAGGGTCAAGAAGAATCCTCTTATTTATTTTCAACATCAACTTACCCTGTCTATTCCAATGTTGCTAGTAAGATACTTGACCCATATCTTAACACACCACCTACTAACACCTCTCAAGAGCTGACTGCATTTTCTCATCTTTCCATTCTCTTGATATAGATTTTTCCACTAACCCTCACCCTCGAGGAGGTACTAGCACCTCACCCATCTCCACCACCACTGCACTCTCAAGAGGTACGACATCCTATCCCGCAAGATAATTTTGAAGCATTTACTCATGATACCATTTTGGATTCTTTATGAGCTATAAAGTACGGGGGGTTCATTCGTGCAGGCAACCCTCTATTGAAGCTAAAGTTAATGTTTAAAGTCCTCATGCAGATAATTCCATTTGAACCCGCAAGACGAATCATGCCAGAAGCTTATTCAGAAATCACTCCAATAAAATAGCTTTGGACAAAAATGATACATGGGAATTGGTTGAGTTACCGCAAGGAAAGAATGCAATTGGTTGCAAATGGGTGTATAAGGTAAAGTGCAAGTCAGATGGCAGCCTAGAGAGACATAAGGCAAGGCTGGTCGCTAAAGGATATGCACAAACTTATGGTCTTGATTATGATGAAACTTTCAGCCCAGTGGCTAAGATGGCTACAGTGAGGTCTATCATTGCACTAGCAGCACAAAAAGGTTGGGCTTTACATCAAATGGATGTTAAAAATGCTTTCTTGAATGGTGAACTACAAGAAGAGGTGTACATGGAACAGCCAGAAGGATATGTACATCCAAAATATCCGACTTTTGTTTGCAGGTTAAAGAAAGCAATCTATGGTTTGAAGCAAGCACCTCGTGCTTGGAGTGACAAGATCAGTAGATATCTTGTCAGTATTGGATTTGTGGTTGGAAATGCAGACTCTTCACTTTATGTGAAGAAGACACATGATGGTATCGTGATGATAGTCATTTATGTTGATGATTTGATTATCACAGGTGATTGTGGGAAAGGCATTGATGAGGTTAAGGCCTCTTTATGCAAAGAGTTTGATATGAAGGACCTTGGTGATTTAAGGTTCTTTCTTGGCATTGAGGTGATTAGAACAAGCAAGGGTATATGGTTGGTGCAAAGGCAATATGCACTTGACATGCTGGCAAAGTATGGTATGACAGCATGCAAACCAATGTTGACACCATTAGAGCAAAACATGAAGCTTAGGGCTGATTTGGGTGATGAGCTTGATGATATCACCATGTACAGGAAAATGGTTGGTAGCCTTATCTACATGACCATTACGAGGCCAGATCTCAGTTATGCAGTTGGTTTGGTGAGTCAGTTTATGCAGAGTCCTCGTAAACCTCACTTGGATGCTGTGAGACGGATTCTGAGATATGTCAAAACTACCGTGCATTATGGTCTTTTCTATGAGGCAGGAAAAGACATGCATGTCTATGGATATACAGATGCAGATTGGGCCGGTAGTGCATATGACAGGAGGTCTATTAGTGGCTATGTTTTCAGCCTTGGTAGTGGAGCTGTGAGTTGGAGCAGTAAAAAGCAACCTGCAGTTGCTTTATCTACCACAGAGGCAGAGTATCGTGGAGCAGCCATAGCTGCATGTGAGGCTATGTGGTTGAAGAAGTTGCTAGATGATGTCAGGTTATAGAGTGATATGAGAGTTGTCATTCATTGTGACAACATGAGTAGTATTCAGCTTGCTAGTAACCCAATTTATCATGCCAGGACCAAACATATTAAGGTCCACTATCACTTCATCAGAGAGAAAGTGCTAGATGGGCATGTTGATTTGACATATGTGCAGACAGATGAGCAGGTTGCAGATATCTTTACCAAAGCACTTGGTAAGGATAAGTTCGAGTATTTCCGTACTAGATTGGGAGTCCTAGAGATGGACATGTCGAGCTTGAGGGGGAGTGTTGAAATGTCAAGCTCATATACAGCTGGAGAATAGCACATGGGTGCTGACAGAGTGACAGTATGGTAGATAGATATCGTGTGGTGTGTTTATGACCGCGTCCAGCTGGTCATGTGTGGTGTGGACATTACATTAGGTTTACTTTGTAGTGTGGACATAACACTATGTTGTGTTCTCCTTTGTGTGCGTGAGAGAGATGGTGACTATGGCTTCTCTCCTTCTTTATGATTGATGGATATGGATTAGGGTTTGCTTCTCTTGTGTGTGCTCCCTCCTACATCTGTTTTTTATCATTGGAAAGCCTTACCAGAACATTTTAAGCATTGCATGGTAGACATTGGTCAGGCAATGTTTTCTTGTAAAACAAGTGCAGAACTTCTTAAGGAAAAGGTCTTCTTTTACTGGCAGTCCTATTTGGTGCCAAAGGAGGATGGACGATGGGTTTGGTAAGCTACAGATAATCACATCTCCACCCTTATCTTCTATAGAATGGCCAATTCTAGATGCTTGGATTGTAATGGTCATGAAATTAAAGATGCTTTGTGATATATACAAGGGTCTTTAAAGTTTGCAAAGCCCTCTTGATCTGTGAGTCTTAGTTGGGTTTGCAAAGCCCTCTTGATCTGTGAGTCTTAGTTGGGTATGCCCAATACATCTTTTTTCCAAGATGTTCAATCAATTTTGTTTCTCACAAACACCTACCATGTTTGTGTGCAAGAAGGTATTAGGTGATGACATGGTAGCCTTACTTGGAGACCAGTGGAGGATAAGGGATACATAAGGATGACACATTCAAGTGCAATATAGTAGAATCTAGTGTCTCATTTTGGTATCTCAAAGCTCGTGCCACACTACACACATGCTTCTATTATGAGTGGTGGATAAAAAAGAATACTTAGGTCCCAATGTAGGAAGTTGAGCAAGTTGTTTTGCCTCTCGACATATGGGTTCGGTTGCCGAGTGGTGCAGTGGAAGTTGTAGGTGCAAAGTAGACATTGGAGCCTCCTAAATATTAGAGAGCACCTTAATATCGTGGGAGGTGAGGATATTAGCAGAGCACAATTCAAGGTGAATAATAGGAAGATTTGAAAATGACTAGATCCAAAGACCTTGGTAGATCCTGATAGGGATGTTGATGGTATATCGCTCAGGGATTTTGAATTTTGTGAATTTTGAAGCTACTTCAAGTATGTTAATTTTGTAAAGTCCTTGTCCTCCAAAAAGTGTACTGAGCAATGAATGTTTGTCTTATAACAGCTATGAGTTTAGATTTTTATATTAAAGTTATAACTCAACAAATTTACTCTAAAGCTGTCTTGTATGTGCACAATAATGGTCAACTCAGTGTAGGTACTAGGGTTCCTATTCCAAAATGGTTTAGTGGCACACATATTTACAACACATGGTTTCTCGATTAAGTTGTTTGTGCACCCGAGTGTGGTTAGGAAAAGTCGATGGTTTTGGAGTCCATCCAAATAGTATATAAAGACCAATCCATAAGGGAATTGAGAACATAATAGCTTACAACTTATAAGCTCTATACAAAAGCCGCCCATGGATGCAAATTCTTCTAATGAGAGGATTGTTCCTAGCAAGGTTGCTAGGCCAACTATTTTAGCTGTTTCTTCTGATGATAACTCCTATTCCTTTGTTAGGGATACAGATGATCAACCTATCCAGATATCTGAAATCTTGAAGAAAGACCTTGAAGATGTAAACAAACTGATAGATGAAGCCAAAGAGGTGCATCAAAGAATTCTTCAAATGAACAACCCAGAGAAGAAGACAGAGGAAAAATCTATCGTGCAGAACTAGAAAGGTCTTGTATCATGTAACATATCTATGGAAAGCTCTTGATGCGTAGATCACGGATCTGTAATCTCCGATAGACTCACAAGGTTTCCCACTCAGGGCCTCGCCCTCAAATGTCTGGGCCACGAGACTAAGCTGGTGGTCATTCCGAAAAACCAAAACTAGGAAAATTTCCCATGCTCGAAAAACGGGGACGATTCCACCATTTTGAATTTCTTAACAAATTTTTCTAGCGAGGTCAAGATACTGAACTAACCTTCATCTTAATAAACCAGATAGAAGGGAAACTATTATAGACTTAACTTGAGGGGATCAAAGCTTTTTTCCTAATTGAATTAGGCACAGCCGTTGATCTATTCATTTGAGAAGTCTTTAGGCTTTTATTTAACTACTCAAGTTCTAAACGCATTCCTATTAATCAATTTTATTATTAAAACTCTACTGATTTCAGCCTCCATCTGGCCCATGGGTTAGCCTAACCCCATCCGGCCCATGGGTTATTAAAACTCTACTGATTCTAGCCTAACCGCATCCGGCCCATGGGTTTGCCACTGCCTAACCACAGGAATGGGTAGAACCAGACAAGTACTCACCCACCCATAATTGAATGCCTTTCTTAACTTTTGCTTTAGAATATATATACGCACACATCTACTTTAAACTTTAATTTATAAAACAATCCATTAACAAACAATTATTGGTTACAGATGTCATAACTCAAAATTTCCATTTAGTAAACAGTATCACTCTGGACTCTCCGTTGAGACCAGTAGTTCAGCACAACGAGATCTAGTAACATATTACAATAATTTTCTTGTCATCATACATATATATATCTTCCATGGCATACGCATGGGTGTCCTAAGCACCGCGAGCCCATGCATCGCCTGGTCAGTACCCTCCAGGATCCTCCTTAGGTGTCCTGGCACTTCACTCAGGGACCGCTTCGTTGGCCCTCGCCCATCATACCTAAAGCACACCATTTTTCACCATACCCAGGCTGGTCAAGACCTGGGCAGGCTTTGCCGTATGAGCTGTCCTTTGAACACTCCCCGACCGCTAGCTGTTGCAACCGAACTTCCCTTAGAAAATCACATATACCAAATGCTCCCTCCACCAACATTCTGGCATAAAGACAGTCCTTTAAGAAAACAGGGTTTCTATGTAAGTTTTCAATTTTTGATTTTCTTTTGAATACAATGAGTATATCTTAATTCCGTATCCCAAGACTTCTAGATCACAGGTCTGGACTCCCAAGCAGAATTCCTCGAATTCTGAATTCTTGATCCTAAGATCAAGATCAAAGGTCTCAACTTAGTTTCAGATTCGGTGGAAGATTTGAGTGTAGATTATTGAACTGGTCACATTGTCTTTCTTGAAACTGACGAAGGAGTTACGTCTTGGTCATAGTCTGATTCAGGGTTTGAGTCTGGAAGGGTTCTCCCTGAACTATCTTTCTCGAAGGGTAATATTTCAATTACTATTTTATTGAATTTCATTCATTGAGTATTTTACTTCACTGAATTCAAAACTAGTCACGAATTCCTATGAGGAATAAATTAATCATTTATCTAAAATTTCGACTTCGATAGTTTTTCTGAATTTTCTCATTACCATTCTAGAGAATATGAAACGGTATAATTTTCCTTCACTGAGTATTTACTTATTCATTTTCCAATATTCATGGGATTTAAACATAGGATTAAAGAGAACTCTTATTTTGATATAAAAATTCTGTATGCATCTATTTATGCATAAAATCCAACTTCTATGGAAATAACACTTTTATATAAAAGAAAAATCCTTTTATGCATTACAAAAAATCAATTTTGATGAAAGTAACACTTTTATAATAAAAAAAATCTTTTATGCATCATTTTATGCAAAAAAATCAATATTGGTGAAAGCAACACTTTTGCAATAAAAAAATTCTTTTATGCATCATTTTATGCATAAAAATCAATAATGATAAAAGTAACACTTTTATAATTAAAAAATTCTTTTATTCATCATTTTATGCATAAAAAACAAATATTGGTAAAAGTAACACTTTTATAATTAAAAAAAACTTTTATGCATAAAAATCAATATTGATGAAAGTAACACTTTTATAATAAAAAAAATCTTTTATGCATCATTTTATACATAAAAATCAATATTGATGAAAGTAACACTTTTATAATAAAAAAATTATTTCCAATATGCATCTTTCTATGCATAGAATTTAAATTTTATTGGAAATAACACTTTTATAATACAAATATTTCTACTATGCATTTTTCTATGCCTACAATGAAAATAACACTTTTAGAATACACAAATGGTGGGGATTACTCTTTTTGAATAATAAAAGATAAAAATTATTTCATAAAATTTAAGAAAATTTTGCCATAACCTCCTTTGTATGGCTGACCATTTTTCAATTTTTTCTATCCTCAAATTACTTAAAAATTATCCCAAATGGTTTTAAGCATTCTAAACTAATCAAATTCCACTTTTAAAAGAGAAACAATATGAAAAGTTTAATTCTATCAATTTGATTACTTATCTAGGATAAAGAAAGGCTGATTTAAGAATGAGAGAGGGGGAAAGCCTTTCCAACAAGGCATAGCATCAATTTATCATTTTAAAGATAACAAAAATTAGAAAACCATTAAAAGAATAAAGAAAAAGTAGGATTTCTAACTTACATGAATTTCTGGGAGCTTTCCTTTGGCTTGATGGTTTGAGGGATCTACTCTTGTTTGCAACAAGAATGGCCACCAATTCTTTAGAAGAGGGAATGGTCACAGTTTTTGGCTTGGGGAGGAGTAGAGTAACAGTGCATAAAACAATATTAAGCTTCAACAAAGGGGGAGGCTTTTATTTATAGGAAAAAGCGAGTTTCTAACAACCAAGAAAAATGATTCTAGAATTTTCCAGATCAGTTTGGTCAATTTTTGACCATTTTTGGGTGTCAGTTTAGCTTACTTTTTGGAACTAGACTTGAATTAGGAGAGAGAAGAGATGAAATATCTCAATATTTGAGAATTTAAAACTTCACCACACATGTGAAATAGGTGCCTCCTTCATCAGGGGGAATCCCCACTCTGAGGTGTCAAAATTTTATTTTTTTAGTATTTCCTTTGGTCCTTAGTTCACTCTTCATCTTATGTGAGTATTTACTCATTTTTGGGGGGATTTTCTTTATTTCTTCTATTTATCTCCTACTCACATTGGGATGAATCTGATTGGCCCTCAAAACCTTAATTTAAAATTTTCAGAAAATCTAGACCCCTAGGATAAGGCCTTTTGAACAGATTATAATTGATTTCTAATGCACCTTCTAAAAATCTTTTTGAGCTTTTGTTTCGGGGAAATTTATTTTAATAAGAAGATATATTTTTTCATCCAAAAATATCTAAAATCTGAATAACCTCTCTCTAGAATATTTTCTCTCTCTAAGTCAAAATAGGTAGAAACAAGATCTTTTATATATCTAAAGAGGGATTTGATTACAGGGGAAGATACTGGACATCTTGAGAGGCTGGGGAGGAATCTTACATTCTCTCCTACTTGAAAAACGTGAGATGTCCTCATCTCGCAAACTGGGGGTAATCTCGTAATAGTTCGGCTTCTTTCTCCCAGGTGGCATCTTCAAAAGGATAGAACTTTCATTTGACCAATAATTCTCTCAGAATTTTGTTCTCCTGAGAACCTTTTCTCAAACATCAAGGATTTCTTCATGTTGGAGTTCCATCTGCCCTTGGGTTGAAGAAGTTAAGATTTCATCTCATCAAGCAGCACATGATTTGGACTTGGTATATACTCAATGATAGCATCAGGAACTAATACTTCTTCCTCTCCTTCAATAAGAGGTGGTTCCTCATATGTTGGGAAGTGTTCCTCGAAAAGGTTTCAAGAGATGGATATGAAAAGAATTGTGGATATTCCAATTAGATGGAAGCTCTAGTCTATAGGCCACATCATTAATCTTTTGAAGGATTTTAAATGGCCCATAATATCTAGGCGCTAGCTTCACTGTGCAGGGAATTTTTCCACACTCTTTAATCGGCGCTTTTCAATTCTCAAAAGTACATAATCACCTTCTTGAAATGAAAAATCTTTGCGCTTCCTATTTGCTTGAGATGTATACTTCTCTTGAGCTCTTGCAATACAATTACGCACTTCAGCTAGAATGCGATCAAAGTCTCTAACATATTGGTCGGCTGCTTCAATCTTATGAGAGAGTCTAGTAGCCGGAATAGGCAATGCTCTTCCATAGATAATCTCAAATGGTGCTCCACCAGTAGCAGTATGAGGAGTATTATTATAAGCAAATTGGAGTAGGTGTATGTACTTATCCCATGCACTAGGTTGCTGGGAAACATAGGCTCTAAGCATATCTATGATAGTGCTATTTGTGACTTCGGTTTGTCCATTCGATTTCGGATGAAATGCCATGGAAAAATCTAACTTAATGCCTAAGTTTGAGAAAAGAGCAACCCAAAAGTGACTACAAAATTTAGAATCTCTATCAGAAACTATCACTTTGGGTAGACCATGATGAACAAAAATTTGCTTAACAAATATGTTCGCGGCTTGCTGAGAAGTTAGTGTCTTTTTACATGGAATGAAATAGGCTTGCTTACTAAATCTGTCCACTATTGTCCAAATCATGTCATGGTGACTGGAAGTAGTAGGGAAGCCAGTAATGAAATCCATAGACACTTGTTCCCATGGTCTATCAGGAATAGGTAGAGGCATAAGCAATCCTAAAGCTTTGCCTTTGTAGCTTTTAATTATTTGGCAAATGGTACATTCAGCTACAAATTTAGCTACATCATTCTTCAAATGAGGCCAATAGAATTCTCGAGAAACTACTTGAAGTGTTGCGGAAACTCCTCTATGTCCCACAAATGGTGGTTGGTGCATCTCTTCCAAAACAAGCTGTCTGTAAGGTTGAGTAACACACAATCTTTTCTCAAAGAAAAGATAGCCATCATTATATGAGAATAACTTCCTTGAGGTGTCCAATTGTTTTCAAGAAATTTGATCCATATTTGAGAAAAATCTGGATCAACTTCGTAAGTTTCTTTCATGAGGACAAATGGTTCACTTTCAATTATGGAAATGTTGTTGATATTTGGTCTTCGGCAACAACATTTTCTTTTCTAGGTTGATATTGAATCATAGGTTGGAAACTTTGAATGAAAGCTACCCATTTGATATGTCTATCTAAAATAAGAGGTTGCGTAACCAAATGCCTAATGCTTTGTTGATCTGTCTTAATGAGAAATTCAGAGCCCATTAGGTAATGCTTCCAGATTTTCAAAGCATGCACTACTGCTGCTAATTCCTTGTCATAAGTGCTATAATTTTGCTCTGCACGCTTAAGCTTTCTACTTTGATAAGCAATAGGATGGTTGTCTTACATAAGAACAGCTCAAAATCCTTTGCCACTAGCATCAGTCACTACTATAAAGAATGGTCTTTGAAAATCACGTAGTGTAAGAACTGGTCCTTGTGTTAAAGCATTCTTGAGTGTTGCAAAAGATTTATCTTGCTTTTCAGTCCAATTGAAATTTGTAGCTTTCTTAAGGAGTTCAGTCAAAGGATGAGCAATACAAGCAAAATTCTTGACGAACTTCCTATAATAACTACATAAGCCAAGAAAAGATCTAAGATCATGTATGTTTCTAGGCGTAGGCCAAGAAGCAATACTTTCAATTTTCTTAGGATCTACACGAATTCCTTCAGTCGACACTATATGACCTAAGTATTCAATCTCCTCTTGAAAGAAAGAACTCTTTTCAGGATTGACATACAATTCATTTTCTCTCAAAAGATTGAACACTTGTTCCAAGTGTTGTTCATGTTCTTGTCGATCCTTGCTGAAAACAAGAATGTCATCAAAGAACACTATAACAAAACTTTGAAACTTAAGGAATATACGATTCATCATACGGCTGAAAGTAGTTGGAGCATTGGTCAAACCAAATCGCATAACCAAAAACTCATAATGACCAGTTTGGGTTCTAAAAGCTATCTTGAAAATGTCAGATTGAGTCATACGGACTTGATGATACCCAGACTTTAGGTCAATCTTGCTAAAGACCTTTGATCCTCTAAGCTTATCAAGAAGATCATCTACCCTAGAAATAGGATATCTGTTCTTGACAGTAATCTTATTCAATGCACGATAGTCTACACACATTCGGTAAGTTCCGTTCTTCTTCTTAACAAGAAGTACTGGAGCTCCAAAAGGTGAACTACTAGGTCGAATAAGGCCTCTCTCTAGCAAGTCTTCTATTCGGCTTTGGATTTCTTTTTGCTCTAAATTGTTGACTCTATAGGGAGCTTTACAAGGTGGGGAATTTCCAGGCAATAAGTCAATACTATGATCCTCAGGCCTAGACTTAGGTAATCCTGGAGGCAGATCTTCCATGAAACAGTCACTAAATTTGGAGATAAAAGAATTAAACTTTGGTCTTTTGGATGTGTCCAACTCAGCATCAAGCTGGTTAACCCATACAATATAAGTCTTGTCTCTTTTTCTTAGAGCTCTCTTTTCTTGAGTGTGACTCAACAAAGGACTCATTTCTCCTTTGAAGGATAATATTTTCATTGTCCTTCCTTAGAGAAATGCTATGATTGTCATCGTCTATAATAGGATTGTATCTATAATAGTCTATAATAGGATTGTATTTATCTCTCCAAGGCATACCCAAAATTATATCTACCCCTTGTAAAGGTGCAACTAAGAAATCCCTCTATTCTGTTAAAGGTTTGATGCATAAATCCAAATTTTTACATGCAATTATACTTTGTTCCAGTAAATGCTGCTTTGACTTTATAATGCGTAGGTGAAGAATGAAGATTTAATACTTTAAGTACCTTTTCAGAAATGAAATCATGTGTACTACCATCATCATGCAAAATAAGAACTTCATGTCCATTTATCATTCCTTTTATTTTAAGCAAAGAATGAATATGAGGTTTACCTTCTTGTTCTGAGTAATCTGGATCGGAATTACCCTCTTGCTTGAATGATTCTTCTTCATTGTCGTCTTGTTCAATCATGTTGACTCGAGCTGCTACTACTACTGGTGTTGAATTCTTGGTACGCTCCGGACAATTCGGTGCTATGTGACCTTCTTTGTGGCACTTGAAACGTTTGATGGGAGATGTCTTCGGTTTGCCACCATTGACTTTCTTATTGGTACTCATGTTGCCTTTAGCTTCGTCCTTGCCTTTGTCATAACCTGGTTTATACATCTTCTTTGAAGCATAAAAAGATTTAGTAAATGGTTTAGAAGAAGTACCCTCATGTGCTTTAATCTCTTTAGGAAAATCATTTTTATGTTCTGAATTAGTTGCCAAAGATATTGCAGAAGATAGTGAATGAGGTCGAAACATATTCACATCGGCCCTAATGGTAGATCTAAGGCCCGATATGAACTTCCTTTTTTGATCCTTCTCACTAACTCTATCCACAACCTGCACCTGTAATAAAGTATTCCAGAACTTTTCTACATACTGTGACATAGTTTCCTTTTCCAATTGATGCAAAGTGTCCCATTGGTGCCTAACTTTGGACTTGAATTGTGAGGGTAAAAAGTGCTTTTTAACTAGCCGTTGAAATCTTTTCCAAGAATCTGGCTTGTCATGACCTTGCTTAATTACACTCCACCATAAAGCTGCACTGTCTAGTTGACTGCACATTTAATCTTATCATTCTCTGGAAATCTTTCTCCAGAAAAATAGTCATCTAGTTGACTAAGCCAAGCTAAAATGACCCTAGCATCCTTCTTTCCATCATAATTTTGAAATGTGAAAGCTTTCCGAGTAATCTTGGATTCTTTTTGTGACCTTTGTGCTTGCAATGTAGCATTTACAGCCCTTTGAATAGTGTCATCTTCGTCATCAAAAGATAGCGAAGAGTCACGCTTGCGTCTACGATTCGAGAGCTGTCTCTCCAATTCAATACGCTTCTCTCTTTCTTCTACAATTTGATGTTGTAAAGAAAGGAGTTTCTCTTGAATTGATGGCGAGATAGGCAAATCTGCCATAGTGCTTGTGCAAATGATGTAGATAAATAAAATTTTACTTTATTTGATGTAAATAAATAAAGCAAAAATGAGTACTTATCTTGTTTTTCTCTCGCAATTTGATCTTGGTTGAAGCTGAACAAGACGTTGTTCAATGGCTGAATTGAATTCTATTTGCCTCAAACAAATCCCGAACGATTCCGCGTGATTCAAGAGTCTTGGGCTAGTCGAATTGTTGATGAAATAATTTTTCTGCACTTTGAAACCTGCTGAAACAGTCTTGTAAACCTTGCCCAAACTCTGTAATATTTTTCTGAAATTTTTAGAATTTTTCAAAAGCGATTTCAGAATTTTTTGGCCTTTTCTAGGCAATTTTCAAGCTTTTTTAAAACCTGTAAATCACTTTTCTGCACCCAAAAATTTTCAGAATTAGAAACCTTTGAATTTCTCTTCAAATTTGAAAATAGGAAAAAGTAGAGGTTCAAAAAGTGATGTGACTTGCATGGGAATTGGGAAAAGTAAGAGTAGATTAAGATTAGGAGTTGATTAAGCTTATGGAGTGATTAGGCCTTTTTTTTCTACTTCAAGCCGTTTTGCGCTTTGGCAGGCTGCCGCCGCCGTGCGCCGCCTCCTTGGAATTTCTTTGGAGAATTTTTGTATGGCTTTTACACAAATTTACTTGCTCCATCCATTATAGATTTACTCATGCTTGAAGCTTTCTTATTTCTGAGAGACACCCGTGAGGTTTTTGGCTATGAGGATTTCATCCATACGGTCAGATTTTGATTTCACTGAGTATTTGGAAAAACTGCTTTTTGATAGAGAGGGATGGTTTTGCAGGGTGGTGAGTGGGTTTGAGAGTAGATCTAGTTTTGAATCTTTGACCTTCGGGTAAAGACCTACAAAACACCCTTCTGTCCACTGGATAAATTTCTGCACTTTCTTGATTTTTGAGAAGTTGAAGCCCTTTCCTATCTTCTCCACAAATCTCCTAGCCCAAGCTCTGATACCTCTGCAACAACCGGAATCTTATTCTAGGAATTGATTGTGGAAAAGTAGAGAATTAATTCAATCATAAAAACCATTGCTTGTAAGCTTCAACTAAATCAAATCAATTGAAAAATTAAACACTTAAACAAAAATACTTAGCTCCAAAAAGACCATATTGGGTGCAATCTTCCCCCCTCTTGTGCGTGGCCTCTCCCCACACAAGAGTATTTCTTTATTAGCTTTCTTTTTCACCAAAATTAGGCCATAGCCCCCAAAATACAAGATGTGCTTTTTAGAGAGCACGGCACTCTTCTTTAACAAAAATAGAGTGTCAAATTGGGACTAGGGTAAAGCCATAGGCTTTAATAAATTCCACATAAATAAATGTATCTTTCCTAAAGTTCAAAATGGAAAAATCATTTGATAAGGTTACAAGCTACTATGCTTGCCAAAAATGAAATGTGATGATCCAAGACATTTCTTCCAAAGTAAACTCTTCAATTCCCATAGTCTTCATCACCTGAAAATATAAGCCCAATTAATTATTAAATTAATTCCACAAATATTAAATAGGCACAAATCATCACCAACTCATGACTACCAGGCGTAAGTACCCCAAGAATCACCCTGCCATACAAACCTAACTGAAATAATCATAGGTGGCCTCAAACATACGTCATATACCGCACGTATTAATATTTATAGTGGTATCACCCACGATATTAACCTAGCCGGCATGACGCAAGAGTAATCTAGGCGTCCCCAAATTACTCAAGAGGGGATAAATAATATTTTTCTAGAGGACTTAAAATATATTCTCATGACAGTAACAACACCTATAGTCCTAACCTTGTACACCTAATGTTATAAAGGCAACCTATGTCCAATACCACCTATTCTAGTTCTTTCATAGTTGGTATTGAGGGGGGGTATTAAAAGACTAAGGTCATGTAAAAGGGTAGGATAAGGGTGTGTGTGTGAATGGACTTACGGTCCACTAGCTCACCTATTTAAGGCCAAGCTAGAAGACATTACGTAGAGCGTAAAGGCCAAGTTGTATGCATAAGCAACTTAATGAACAAGACTTATTCTTGTATTTTTGGGTCTCTCTCCTTCACTCATCTTGATCTAGAATAAGCACCACGTTCTCTCAACAACATACACATCCACATCCATTCTTTCACATACACATCCACATCCATTCTTCACAGACACATCCACATCCATTCTTTCACATACATCCACATACATTCTTTCACATACACATCCACATCCACATCCATTATTCACATACACATTCACATCCATTCTTTCACATACATCCACATTTATTCTTTCACATACACATCCACATCCATTCTTCACATACACATCCACATCCATTCTTCACATACACATTCACATCCATTCTTTCACATACATCCACATCCATTCTTTCACATACACATCCACATCCATTCTTCCACATACATCCACATCCATTCTTTCACATACACATCCACATCCATTCTTCACTTACACATTCACATCTATTTTAATCACATACATATCCACATCCATTCTTTCACATACACATCCACATCCATTCTTCATATACGCATCCACATCCATTCTTTCACATACATCCACATCCATTCTTTCACACATACACATCCACATCCATTCTTCACATACACATTCACATCTATTTTCATCACATCCACATCCACATCCACATCCATTTACTTCACATCTCATCTACATTCATTTTCATTACACCACATCCTATCACATCCCATTTACATCTTATCACCTCTCATTTACATCTTATTTACATCCTATCACCTCTCATTTACATCCCATTTACATCTTATCACCTCTCATTTACATCCTATCACATCCCATTTACATCTTAAGATCACCTCTCATTTACATCTTATTTACATCCTATCACCTCTCATTTACATCCCATTTACATCTTATCACCTCTCATTTACATCTTATCATATCCATTCACATCCTATCCCATCCTGTTTACATCTTATCACATCCATTCCACATCCTATTCCCATTTAGTAGCTTTTTCTACTTTGATACCGATAATGAGACTTTTTCTAAATTTTTACCAATTGCTTGGCTTAGATAAAGATTCTTTTTCTCGACGACTATTTTCATATTCTTTCTCAATTCCTCAATTGAATTTATTCAATATTCCTCTTTTGAATAAAATAATTCATAGGATTTACAACAAATCAATTCTACCCATATTTCCACTTTTGATAAATAATCATAAATTGAATTATCCTAAAAATTCCTCTTCTTTCCATTTAATTTCTTAGATCTCAAATACCATGGGAATTCTTCTTTTTGCATTTTATTATTTGCTTTCCAATGTCATGGGAATTCCTCTTTTATCATCAAATATTTCTCATAAAATAATTTCATCTAAACTAAAATACCCATTAATTCAATATGTTAGGAATTTCTCTTTTCCCGTCTAAATGATAGAATTCCAAATGTCATAGGAATTCCTCTTTTACCATTAAAATATTTCTCATAGAAAAAATAAATTTATCTAAAATTCATCTTTGAATTTAAATAAAATATCAAATAATTTCAATATGCTAGGAGTTTCTCTTTTTCCATCCAGATGATGGAATTCCAAATGTCATTGGAATTCCTTTTTTACCATTTAGTCATTTCTCATAGATAAAATAAATTTATCTAAATTCATCTTTGAATTTAAATAAAATATCCTATAATTCCAATATGCAAGGAATTTCTCTTTTCCCATCTAAATGATGAAATTCCAAATGTCATAGGAATTCCTCTTTTACCATTTAATTATTTCTCATAGATAAAATAAATTTATCTAAAATTCATCTTTGAATTTAAATAAAATATCCAATAATTCGAATATGCTAGAAATTTCTCTTTTCCCATGATGGAGTTCCAAATGTCATAGGAATTCCTCTTTTACCATTTAATTATTTCTCATAGATAAAATAAATTTATCTAAAATTCATCTTTGAATTTAAATAAAATATCCAATGATTTCAATATGTTAAGAATTCCACTTTTCTCATTCAAATGATTGGATTCCAAATATGGTGGTAATTCCTCTTTCATCATAAAAATGAATTACTAGAAATTTCTCTTTTTGCTATTTATGCATAAACATTAAGATCAATTTTTGCATGGTTATGATGAGAATTTTTCAACTAACCTAGGATGATTAATCCTAGAATATGGTAGGAAGTCCTCTTTTCATATTATGAATGAATATGATTTATGTGTTAATTTTTTTAAAAAAAATTCATAGCTTCGTTGCTATTACTCATAATTTTTAATACTATTTTGAAAGCGTAAAGTTTAGTAATACCATATGATATACTAACTATTATTTGGATCGATATCCAATTATGGACTTGATTCCCAAGTTTTCCATAAATTAAATAACATAAAAGCCACTTCTTTGGCCTTAAACTTGACAAGTATAGAAATCACTTTTAGATTTGAGAATTGCTTCATGAGAAGCATCATTTGAATATAGAATAGGTCATAAGAATGACCATTCTTTGGGGAGAGAGGGATATGCTTTAAAAACATTCTAATTTAAGCATAAATGTAAAATTTATAAGATTTATCACTAGAATTCATTAGAGTTTCAATTATATTAAAGAGCCATTCAATTGAATGCTTCTCAAGCTTGAGAGGGGTTGAGAAGTGAGAAACATTTTGAGATTTAAGAAAGAAGACCATAAACCACACTTTACCTCTTAATTTTCTTGATTCTTTAGTCAATGGAGAATCCAAATCAACTCATCAATTCTCAACCAGAATTTTAAAATCATACCAACCACATTCAAATTCATCATCTTGATAGCATTTTTGCTTATAATTTCAAGGTCTTAGATTTACTCGTATATACTGCCAGTAAAGAGCTGCAGTTATACCCTCGGTATATATGGGTAGTCATGGTCCTTGGAATTATAAGGTAAATACCATCATGTCTAGGCCTCAAGAAAGTCAGGGATTCCATATAATTGCGGTACTTCCATCTGAAGACCCAATTACCAATTCATGAATTTCAGTCTGAATATCAATTTGTATGAATTTAATCACACAATTCCAACCTTTTACTGTTACTTCATAAATTTTTGACATTTTTGGCTTCTCGATTGATCCACTTTATCAATTCACTGTGATACCAGAGCTGAATGATCCCTACCCCCTCTGCGCAATGGATTCACGGGTGTTAGCAGTAGTAGCAGAAGTAGCACTTCTTCTGCGGGGCAGGGTCCCTCACTCGGGGCCTCACCCACCATGGATATCCAAACAAGAGACCAATTCCTCGATTCTTCCAAAACCAAACTTGGAAAAACTTTCCTCGCCCGGAAAGCACGGCGTTTCCTCTAGGGTAGTTTTACTCTAACGTAGTCAAGGTCATCTCACTAACCAAATTGATCCAATCGAACATGCAAAGACACTCGGTCAGATCAAGGAAGAAACTTACACTTGGATCATAGAGACCAACGCTTTTTTTCTCATTAAGAGGCACAGCCGTTGATTCTTTTCCATAGAGCAATTTTTATCCGAGATTTACTTCATCTATCGTACGATAATAGAATTAAGTCTCGTTTTATGGATCCATTAGTCCAGCCTAACCCCATCGAGTCCCATGGTAGTGATGGGATCCAATTAGGAATTTGCTTAGGTTTTGGTCTCGGGTACCAGGGAAAAGAGTTCCCATGCAAACTTAAAGTTAGTCACACCACTTACACACCCAATATGAAATTGTCTTTTTCACAAATTTAGCTGTCTTTAAAATAATCATTTAATGAAATCATAGTGTTACTGATCCATAACTCTCTAAAATATCCGGTTGAATCCTAATTTCCACTCATTCCTTCATCGGTGTACCTATGGCATCATTGGTAACTAGAACGCTCACCACCTGTCACTCAGGGGGGGCGATAGTCCCCAGCTCATAGTACCCGACAATATATTCACTTATAAAAATCAAGATAAAATCTATGTTGAAGATCAACAAGATCAACCAACAGATCCATATAAAAGAGCCATGGACTCATTCGTTAAGGACTAGGTTGAGGATGAGCAAGGTCTATCAACTAGATCCATGTCTGGTTTCAGAAAACGACTCTTACTCCTTGTTCCAATATCTTCCACGATGCACGTGTGGGTATCTTCGGCGACCCAGAGCCCGAGCACTGTATAGTCAGCACCCTCTAGGATCCTTCAGAGGTCACCTAGCGCTTCAGTCATAGGCCGCTGCCTTGGTCCCTCATCCACCGTACCAGAAGCTCACCATTTAAATCGAACCGTGGGGCTGGTCAAGACCTCGATCCACCTTGCTACACGAGAAGTCCTTCGTTGACTCTCTATCAGCTATTGCAACTTTATCGGTTAGGTCTCCAACCACGATCAAAATGCTTCCCCAGTATTTTTGACATAAAACACTCATTTAAAAACAGGTCATAAATATAGTTTCTATAAGGAACTCTCGTCTTTCCACATTGTTCCACATCAATCCAACTCCATTTCATATGTATTCCCATTCTCATCTAATCACATCATATTCCATCTCATCCAATCACATCATTTTCCATCTCATTACATCTTTCCTCACTTAACCTTCTCAGATCTCATCCACTCGCATCTACCCATATCCACTCGCATCTACCCAGATGCCCAACATCTTCCCCTGTAATCAAATCCCTCTTCAAGAATATAAAAAATCTTGTTTCTACCAGTTTTGGCCTAGAGAGAGAAAATGTTCTAGAGAGAGAATATTCAGTTTTTAATATTTTTGGATAGAAAAATACCTCATCTTATTTAAATAAGTTTCCCTGAAACATAAGTTCCAAAAGATTTTCAGAAGGTGCATTAGAAATTAAGTATAATCTGTTCAAGAGGCATTATCCTGGGGGTCAAGATTTTTTTGAAATTTTAAATTAAGGTTCCTATGGACCAATAAGATTCATCCAAATGTAGAAAGGAGATAAATAGAAGAATAAAAGGAAAATCCTCCAAAAATGAGTAAATACTCACATAAGATGAAGAGTTGACTAAGGACAAGATTAATAGTTAAAAAAGAGAGATATTTAGGTGAAATGATGCATTTTTGACACCTCAGTATGGGGGAATTCCCCTCATGAAGGAGGCACCTATTTCACATGTGTGGGAGAGTTTTAAACTCCCAAATAATGAGATATTTTTATCTCTTCTCTCTCCTGTTTCAACTAGATCCAAAAAGTGGACTAAACTGACCCAAAAATGGTCAAAAATTGATCAGACTGATATGGAAAATTCTAGAATCAGTTGGCTTGGTTAGAAGCTCACTTTTTTCTATAAATAGAAGCCTTCCCCTTTGTTGAAACTCAATAGTGTTTTTGCACTATTACCTTGCTTCTCCCAAGTGCCAAAAACTGTGAATTTTACTCATAATTCATTAGTTTTTGACCTCCCCCCTCTTCTAAAAGATTGGTGGCCACTCTTGTTTCAAACAAGTGTAGAACCCTCAAACCATCAAGCCAAAGGAAAGCTCTCAAATTATACATGTAAGTTGGAGATTCTTCTCTTTTCTATTTCTTTTATGGTTTTTTATGATTTTTGTCTTCTCTAAAATGAAATGATGTTATGCCTCATTGAAAAAAGGCATTCCCCTCTCTTCTTTAGTAAATCCAACCATTCTTTATCCTACACGAATGATTAATGGATAAAATCAAGTTTTTCATAATGTTTCTCTTAAATAAGTAGAAAATGTTTAGTTTAGAATGATTTAAATACTCTTGGTGGACTTCTAATTAATTTTAGAGACTTAAAAATTAAAAAATGGTCAGCCATATAAAGGAGGTTATGACAAAATTTTTCAAAAATTTAAAAATAGGTATTATCTTTTATTATTTTAAAAGATAAATCTTTACGGTTTCTATATTCTAAAAGTGTCATTTTTTTTGCATAGAAGATGCATTTTGATTATTTGTATAAAAGAAATTTATTTTTATTTTAAAAGTGTCACTTTTATCATATTGATTTTTATACATAAACATATGCATAAAAGATATTTTTTTATATTAAAAGTGTGATTTTCATCATAAATGATTTTTTTGCATAAATGGGTGCATAAAAGATATTTTCTTTATTAAAAGAGTGATTTTTATCATAAATAATTTTTATGCATAAATGGGTGCATAAATGATATTTTTTATTAAAAGAGTGATTTTCATCATAAATGATTTTTATGCATAAATGGGTGCATAAAAGATATATTTTTTTAAAAGAGTGATTTTCATCATAAATGATTTTTATGCATAAAAGATATTTTTTTATTAAAAGAGTGATTTTTATTATAAATGATTTTAATGCATAAATGGGTGCATAAAAGATATTTTTTTTAAAAGAGTGATTTTCATCATAAATGATTTGTATGCATAAATATATGCAAAAAGAAATTCTTTCATGTTAAAAGAGTGATTTTCATCATAAATGATTTTTATGATGATAAAAGTGTGACTTTCATCAGAATTGGATTTTATGTATAATTAGATGCATATAGAATCTTTATAATTAAATAAGGCTTCTCTTTAATCCTCTATTGATTTTCGTAAAAATTGGAAAAATGAATAAGTAGATAATATATGAGAGGAGATTCTACCGTTTCATATTCACTAAGATAGTAATGAGAAAATTCAATTAAACTATCGAAGTCGGAGATCGAGATAAATGATTATTTTATTCCTCATAATAAGTAATTCATGTTTTAGAAATCTGTAAACAAATATTTGTCGAACGAAATTTTAAAAAAGAGAAATTAAAATAGTACCTTTTGAGAAAGATAGTTTAGGAAGAACCTTTCTAGACCCAAACTCTGATTTAGATTATTGACCAAAACCTAATTCATTCATCAATTTCAATCAATGACGATGTGCCCAGTTCAGGAAAAATGCACTCAAAATACCGACCGAATCCGAAACTAAGTTAAGACTTTTGATTTTGATCTGAGGATCAAGTTAACAAAATTCGAGGAATTCTCTTTGGAATTCAGATCTAGATCTAGAAGTATTGAGATACGGATTTAAGATTTTTCATGGTTTTCAACAGAATGGTGGAGGGAGCATTTGACATATATGTTTATCTAAGGGAAGTTCGGTTGCAACAGCTGGCGGGGAGTGTTCGAGGGACAGCTCACACGGCAAAAACATGCCCAGGTCTTGACTAGCCTGGGTATAAAAATGGTGTGCTTCCAATGCGATGGGCGAGGGCCGACGAAGCGGTCCCTGAGTGAAGTACCAAGACACCTAAGGGAGGATCCTGGAGGGTTCTGACCAGGTGATGCACAGGCTCACGGTGCTTAGGACACCCATACGTATATCGAGGAAGATATATATATGTATGTTGACGAAATGATTATTGTAATTTGTTACTGGATGTCGTTGCTGACCAGATGGTCCCAAATGGAGAGTCCAGATTGGTACTGTTTTTGTGAAACAAGGGATTGAATGGAAATTTTGAATTATGAAATCTGTGATTATATCTGTTTTGTCAATGGATTATTTTTATATTAAAGTTTTAAAGAGGAGTGTGCGTATCTGTTTTCTAAAGCTAAAGTTAAGAAAGGAATTTCAATTATGGGTGGGTGAGTACTTGTTTCGATCTACCAATTCCAGTGGGCAGTGTGGTGGCTAACCCATGGGCCGGATGGGGTTAGGCTGGAATCAGTGGAGTTTTAATAATCAAACTAAAAAATCTTAGGATTACGCTAGGATTCGAGTAGCTAGTTAATTCCCTGATAAATTTCTCAATTGAGTGGATCAATGACTGTGCTGTGCCTGATCTTGATTTAGGAAAAAAGCGTTGAAATTACTCAAATGATCAAATTATATCAGTGATAATTTCCTTCTATCTGGTTTATTCAGGTGAGGGATAGTTTAGAATTGATCTCGTTAGAAAAAAATTATATCAGCGATAGTTTCCTTCTATCTGGTTTATTCAAGTGAAGGATAGTTTAGAATTGATCTCGTTAGAAAAAAATTCATTAAAAAAATTCAAAAAGGTGGAATCGTCCCCGCTTTTCGGGCATGGAAAATTTTCCCGGTTTCGATTTTTGGAGTGACCACGAGCCTAGTCTCGTGCCCAGACATTCGTGGGCGAGGCCCCAAGTGAGAAACCCTACCCCGCGCATGAGGGGACTGCTTCCTTGTCAGCTACCAGGAGTCCGGGTGCAGAGGGGATAGAGGGATCTCACAGTTGGTATCAGAGCAGAAATTGCCTAAATTTTTAATAAAAATCTGGGAAAGAAATGTTTTTCACTTGTTAATACTATATGAACAAACTTCAAAAATTGAAAACTTATAAATTGAATTGGAAATTTATAGATGGACATCCCGAACCTATCTGGAATTCCTGGACTCTCAGAGTCAGGATATGATAGCTTTTGCGTTTGATCACCTCATCAACTCTGCAACGACTCGAATGAGCAGAGTAGACTCGCTCGCCATTTTGAGAGTCTTTACTTTCTTGATCCTCTTGAGCGATGTCGGTATATGTGGTTCTGTGTGGAGGGCGGTGTATTAACATCAGTACTAGTCAGCGTCAGAGGCTCAGGCAAAATATTTCCTTGGCCATGATTCTGATAAGACTAGGGCTTGTTGAGCACGTTCTACTCTGTGATCATTCACCCAGGAACTTCAGAACTTCATGCCGATTTTTTACACTTCTCAGCCGCTTTGTCCTGAGAAATAGAATTAGAGCACCTCTTTGTATAATGAATCATGATGGTATGTCTTCTTTTCACAGTTTTGCTTCTTTATGCGATTACGACTGAGGCGATGATTCTGGAGCCCGAGTTGCTCTATGTACATATTGCAACTTTTATATAAATATAGAAATGTTTTTGGAGAAAAAATCCCTGTTATATAAGTGATTGTTTATGAACGATCTGATAAAGAAAAATCTGTTATCGGACATATGTCATAGATCTCCAATAAGATCATTGTGTTGTTTAAGAAATTATTTTTCGAACCTCTTAAGTCTTAGGATCTCATGGATGATATCAAAAAAAAATTTAATAATATATAATATTTTGACAGAATCATGAGACGAGAAAACTGTGGCCGTCAGCCAGACCCTCTCTCTAAAGATTGTTGAAAGAACAGTAGAGAGGGAGGAGACACACAAACAGGAGCAAACCCTAATGTATATTGCAAACTCTAACCATAGAGGGAAGCCATCTCCACTCTCACACAAAGCATAATGCCATAATCCATAATACACACAACACACTATGAGTTGTGTCCACACTCATCTAACCCTAGCTAATGTCCACACACAATGACCAGCTGGACACGCGGTCATTTATGTCTCACACATGTTCCTACCTAACATGCCAGCACATAGCATAGCTGGCTCACACTGACATCGAGCTTGAATCTCAATAGCCCCTCTCAAGCTCATGATGTACTACCGATAAAGATGTATATGAGCTTGGGATATCAAGGCTCTCAACACTCCCCCTCAAGCTCATCCCATGTACTCCCAACATAGTACGGAAGTACTCAAACTTCTCCCTGCTAAGTGGCTTTGTAAAGATGTCTGCCACCTGCTCATTAGTCTTCACATACTGTAGATCAACTGTACCATCCAGCACCTTCTCTCTGACAAAATGATAATGGACCTCTATGTGTTTGGTCCTCGCATGAAATACTGGATTCTTTGCCAACTGTATACTGCTCATGTTGTCACAATGAATGACAACTTTGCCATCAATAGGCTCACACAAATCTGTCAAGAGACTCTTTAACCATATAGCCTCACAAGTAGCAATGGCTGCACCTCTGTATTCAGCCTCTGTACTGGATAAAGCAACTGTAGGTTGCTTCTTGCTACTCCAACTCACAACGGCACTTCCAAGTGTAAAAGCATAACCACTAGTAGACCTCCTGTCATATGCGCTACCTGCCCAATCAGCATCTGTGTAGCCATGTATGTCCAAGCTTTTACCACTCTCATAATGCGTCTCACTGCATCCAAATGCGTCTCATTGCATCCAAGTGTGTCTTCACATATCTCATAATGCGTCTCACTGCATCCAAATGAGGTTTTCTGGGGCTCTGCATGAACTGGCTTACTAGCCCCACATCATAACTCAAATCCGGGTGTGTGATAGTCATGTAAATGAGACTACCAACCATCTTTCTGTACATAGATGGATCATCCAATTCCTGTCGCCATAATCAGCCCGCAACTTCACATTTTGCTCCAAAGGTGTACTCATAGGCTTACACCCTGTCATGCCATACTTTGCCAACATATCCAATGCATATTGGCGCTGTACTAACCATGTACCTGCATGATCTTTGACCACTTCAATTCTAAGAAAGTATGTCAACTCACCAAGGTCTTTCATGTCAAATTGCCCACTCAAAGCTTTCTTGACATGCATCACATTTGCACCATGATCACCTGTGATAATCAAGTCATCCACATAGATGATGAGTAAAACAATCCCATGCTCTGTCTTCTTCACATAGAGTGAAGAATCTGCTGTAGAAATTTGAAAACCAAGTGAGATAAGATATCTGCTCATCTTATCACTCCAAGCACGAGGTGCTTGCTTCAGACCATACAATGCCTTTTCCAATATGCATACGTGAGTGGGATATCTTGGGTGTACATACCCTTCTAGCTGTGCCATATGATCTCCAATTAGAAATGCATTTTTGACATCCATCTGATGCATTTCCCAGCCATGAGCTGCAGCCATAGTAATGACTGCTCTCACTATGCCCATCTTAGCCACTGGACTAAAGGTTTCATCATAGTCCAAACCTTGGGTTTGTGCATAACCCTTTGCTACCAATCTAGCTTTATGTCTCTCAATAGAACCATCAGATTTGCACTTCACTTTGTAAACCGATAACATTTTTGTCCTTTGGTAGTGCAACCAAATCCCACGTGTCATTATGGACCAATGCATCCATCTCAACATCCATTGCTTTCTCGCATACATGCTCTCCAATAGCCTCTGTATAGCATGTAGGTTCCACATGCTTCACCATAGATGTCATATATGCATATTGCATAGCAAAATCTCGATATGTCAACCTGTCACATATCTATCCTGCCTAGCACCAGGTGTGCGTAAAATAGGTATGCCAAGCTCCTCATCCAAACTCTCTGAACTAGATGACTCATAACCTTAGATTCCAATTCCTTCGACTTTCTTTTTGCCTTTATCCATAGCACTACTCCCAGTGTTCACACTCTCATGCCTCAAACGTCCTGACCATGGACGCACAGTACTACTCTCAGCTTTTGCTCTGCTGGCCCAGACATAGTAGTAGAACTAGAACTTGCTTGTGGTGGCAGGTTCACATGCACATCAGCCTCAAGTGACTCAATGACACCCTCATCTTTTGCTTTGTACCAACTAGCAAGCTCATCAAACACCACATCTCGTGAGATGACCACTTGTCTAGTTTGTGGGCTGTAACATTTGTATGCCTTTCGATCCTATGCATATCCAACAAATACGCATTTCTCTGCCTTAGGATCCAACTTCCTTCTTCTTTCATCAGGCACATGTACATAAGCTATGCATCCAAAAACTTTGAGGTGTCCAATGTCTGGCCTATAACCTGTAAGCTGCATCTCTGGCGTGCTTCCATGAATGGCTGCTGTAGGTGTTTTGTTCAGTATATACACTACAGTAGCACATGCTTCTGCCCAATAGTAATCTGGCATGCTCTTTTCACATTGAGCATCACCCTAGCCACTTCACATATGACTCTATTCTTTCTCTCAGCCACACCATTCTACTGAGGTGTATACCTGCAAGTCAATTGTCTTGTTATTCCATGCTTCCTCAAGAAATGCTCAAAAGCCTTTGAGGTGTATTCACCACCTCCATAAGTCCTCAAACATTTAATCCAACAGCCATATTGCTTTTCTGCAAAAGCTTTGAAATCCATGAACTTTTCCAACACTTCACTCTTCTCTCTAAGAAAGTATATCCATGTCATCCTGCTGAAATCATCTATGAATGTCACATAGTATAAACTGCCTTTGATAGATGGGTTTTGTGCACGACCCCATACATCACTATGTACGATCTCAAGTGGCCTGCTACTTATATTTTCTTCTCTAGGAAACCTCAACCTTGCCTGCTTTCCAAACTGATAGGCTTCACAAACATGCATATTCCCATCATATTTAAATCTAGGCAATCCACTGACAATGCCTCTTGTCTGCATGTTCTTCAATCTTTGTATATTGACATGTCCAATCCTCTTATGCCACATATCGATGTCCTGTACCACATTCCTACTTTTAGAGAACATGGCTGATTTTAACTCAGGAATTCCAGCATCCAGCTTAAACAACCTGCCTTCTTTCTTGCCTTTAGCAATGATTCTACATCCATGTTTGAAATCCTCAACGAAGCAACCATGCTTGTTGAAATGAACCTGTAATCTCTGTTCCACCATTTGACCAATTGAGGCCAAGCTCTTTGTGATAGAAGGCACGTACAATACATCAGACATAGATTTTGTTTGACCATTGTGCATAACCAATGGTGCACTACCAACATGTATAATGGCATGCTGAGTATCATCTCCTGTTTCCACATAGCCTTTCACTTCCATAGGCTTCATATGCTCAAACCATTCACCATGACACATCATATGGTTTGATGCTCCTAAGTCCATATACCATGTATCATCATTCTCAGCATTTGTCATCATAGATCCCACAACATGTTTCATGGTGGCAAACAAGTGATTTGCTGTGCCATCATTACTGCTTGATGCATAGTTTCCACCACCATGTTGTGCATAATTTCCACCATAATGACCACCACGTTGTGCTCTACCCCCTCTCAAATCATTCTGTTTGCGGAAACAATCTCTCGCCATATGACCATATTTGCCACAGTAATGGCATTCCACATCTTGCATAGAATTTTGTTGGCCTTGCCAACGTCATCTACGACGGGGGTTACCTCTGCCTCTCTGAGGTGTATATCCACAACCACCTCTAGCACCATATGTGGGCTGAAAATTCTACTGTTATGACCTGTCCTGCCATCCACGACCATTACCACCACGTCCTCGTGATGCAAATCTCCCCCTGCCTCTAAAACCTCTCTGCGAGTAGAAAGCCTGATTTCTGCCATTATCATCATGGCTAGTAGATGCATCCAGAAATGAATCACTGAGTTTGATTTTCTCAACAAGCAAGAGGAAAACCAACTCATCAAAGTCTGGTAAACCTGTACTCCTCACTGAGATAGATGTATCAAAAGATTTATATTCCTTGCCAAGACCATGCAAGGTAATATCCACCAAATCATCATCAGGCATGGGGGCATTTATTGTTGCCAATGCATCTGCAAACTTCTTTATTTCTTGCACATAATCATGGATTCTCCTTTTATTCCGCTTCACATTATGTATCTGCTGTCACAACTGAGACTTGCAAGCACTCGTGTCTGTATCAAACATCTTTACCAAAGTATCCCATGCATCTTTTGGATTCTCAGCATCCTGTATGTGTATGAGCATAGCATCAGAAATACATATAGACAGATAATGCAGCACTTTGAATGCTCTTTCTAACCATTGCTTATGAGCAATAACCTGCTGGCTGTGTAGGTTGTCAGGGTAGCTCAGGCTCTGGCTCAGCACCTGTAATGAGATTCCAAAAACCTTTTCCTTTCAAGAAACTCTTGATCCTGTACTTCCATGCCTGGAAGTTCTTCCTATCCAGTTTTTCACCAACAATCTGTACTGGATTATCCGACATGTTTGCTCAATGCATACACCTTCCACACACTTTAAATCTTTAAATGAGCCTTCCTCAGCTCAACCACACTCCAATGAATGTTCCAAATACTCCAAAGTAGCCAACAATCTTCAAATTTGATGTAGAAAATCAACCTGTATGCATCCAAAATGAACTAGCTCACGCAGTCCGAGATACCCTATTTTGATGCGCTTCCAAGCCTCCAAATCACAATGTAGTGTTGCAATCAAGTATGGAAAACTTGTATTGACACCTGAACAACCTCAATGTAGAGTATCAACACCATCTGACATGTGTACATATCAATTTTTGAAAACCTCTTTCTCTGTTTTGGAAAAAACAAAAAAACCAGAAAAACCAGTAGCAAAATGGCTCTAATTTCTTCAATATTTGTCCAAATTGAGCAACCACGCATTCATTAGCTTGGCAATAGTGTTCACTAACTCCATGTAAGAGGAATTTGTCCAATTGTATAAGACCAAAGATTAATTGCTCAATTAAAATTGCTCTGTTTCTCTGCAACCAGTGGGACAGCCTGTTTAATCAGCTCATTCCCAGCTCAATTAAGCATAATTGATCAAACCAACCATGTATCCCTCTTCTCCAATGTGTATAGCAACCAATTGCTAACGCAATTGTGAAGGTAATCAAGCAACCGAGTAATAATCGGCCTCCTCGTAGCAAAAAAGTCAAAAAACTGCCCTGTTTCTCTGTAGGAGCTGTGCCACCTGCTCTATAGGGATTTGGGGATGATTATAATGTTAATTGATGAGGTATTTGAGTCCCCAACACACTTGGGTATGTGTGCAACCAGTCAAAGGTTGGATTTTTGTCAAAAACATGCTCCAAATGCATCAAATCTTCACCTCCTTTTCTCTGTTTTGTGAGAGCTCAAAAACCAGAGTTTTTCACACATCCAAATGCTTCCAAAATGCTCCAAAATCACAGTAGGGCTTGCATAGCAGTTGCCAATACATTCCTCCTTGTCAAATACATGTGTCTTTTGCCAGAATCACTTCTATTTCACCATACATCAGTGTTTCCAAGCTTTAATGGAAAGCTTCCAAAAACCAAAAATTTTCTTTGCTTTGATTTGCTCTAACGTGCTTTGTTTTTGCCTGAATCACCTGCAATCCACTCAAGGATGTTTAGAAGACCTTACCTGGTAGGCCAAGCTCTCAGATCTGATAGTAATCGATGTGCTCCATGTTGAGATATCAAGCTCATCTAGTGAGGCGGTGGCCACTGATGAGCCGCCTGGGGGATAGGCCCCACACTTACACCACTGGCATGGTTGGTGAGATCTTGGGTGATATGTGGCCAGTGGGATGATAGGCTCTGTGTGAGCCATTCTAGAGACTGGCATAGTTATAGTGCCAGCTCATTTAGTCGAGTTCACACTATAGAGAACCCGTGTATATATTGGTTGAGTACCTTTCATATTATGTGTACTCTTATCTTGTATATGGTGTGTTGAGTGTTGAGTAGAGAAGAAGAAGATTTTCAGCCTCTCACCTTGTGTGTTCTCTATTAGGGTTTTGTGAGTGTGTGTGTGTGTGCTTGCAAGAGCTCAAGCTCTCTTCCCCCCTGCATCTTTTCATGGTATCAGAGCCTGGTTCATGCTAAGGGCTGAGCTGCAAGCAAGAGAACCACAGGAAGCGGTACAAGGGTAAGAGCTTCAACTACTCTTCCCTATTGTGTTGGTGACTACACCCTTGTCGGGAGCTCTACGGGAGGCACCGGCAAACGGTCTCTGATTGAGAAGCTTTCTTCGCGGGAGAAAAGCTATAGGGCAACTATACAATCCTATCGGACTAAAATTTTTGGGCTGAAAATGCGTTTCGGGCGCGTCTGGACCTCCGTTTTTCAGAAAGCAGGCGATTTCGAGCACTGCGGGTAAGTCATCGATTCTCTGCAGCACTCTGTTTTAAGAACTGCAGGAAGATAGATTGACTGTGCAGACACTGTGGATGCTGCAAAGAGGTCTACAGTTGCCATTGGGTGTATGTATGCACATTAAAGTCACTGGTTGTGACATTTGAGAGTACTACAGTACCGCTGCAGAAAATATAGCATTTGTGCAGGAAAAACCAGAGTGCATTTTCTGGTAAAATTGTGTGTTTGGCAAGATGTCTACGGTACTGTAGTACTCTCAAATGTCACAACCAGTGACTTCAATGTGCATACATACACCCAATGGCAACTGTAGAAAATATAGCATTTGTGCAGGAAAAACCAGAGTGCAGTTTCTGGTAAAATTGTGTGTTTGGCAAGATGTCTAATGATGGCATAACACATATTGTGGCTGAGAAGCTGGATAAGAATAACTTCCATGCTTGGAGGTTCAGGTTGACAAATTTTTTGATGGGAAAAGGCTATTGGGACTACATAGAAGGTGAGCATGAAGAGGCACCGGAGATACCGGATATAAATCCGACTGCTGTAGATGTGAAAGAGTTTAAAGACTGGAACCAAGGAGCCAGGAAGGTTATGTATTGGCTATCCATTAGTATACAAGACACCATGATTGGGCATATTCAGGATGCCAAGTCCCCCAAGGAGGCATGGGACACCTTGGTAAAGCTTTATGAAACAAATACCAAGGCACGCAAGATACAGTTGAAGAATGAACTTCATACTGTGGAGAAAAAGAGCATGTCTGTGAATGACTATGCGTTGAAGATAAAGGGTATTGTGGAATCCCTTGCATCTATTGGTGTGTCAGTAGATGATGATGATAAGATGGAGGTCTGTCTACGTGGTCTTGGGCCACAATACAAGGCGTTCAAGGCGTCTATTCAGACTCGGGAAAACATTCCCAACTTTACAGATTTGGTGTCTATGCTGATTATCAAAGAGAAGAGCTTGGGTGAAGACCAACAGTCTTCACAAAGCAAAAATAGTTCAAAGCAACAGGCTTTCTACACGAGTTCAGGAAGAGGACGAGGTAGAGGTGGCCGTGGGGACGCGGTCAAGGAGGTGGCCGAGAACAGGTAATCAGAATTATGGCTAGTAGCAGCAGCAACAACAATAGTCCCAGAATCAACAACAACAACAACAACACGCAGGTGGAAGAGGTAAATTCAGAGGCAGGGGGAGTCAAAGAGGCCGTGGAAATTGGCAAAGGCAATATAATGATGCACGTGAATGCTATTATTATGGTAAGCCTGGACATGTGCAGGCAGAATGTTATAAGAAGCAGGCTGACATGCAAAATGGGAAAGTGCAGCAAAACAACTATGCATCCTCAAGCAGAAATAATGAGGGTAATGAAAGGTTGTTTGTTATGCAGTATGTCGTGAATGCCATGTCTGAAAATGTTGATGCAGCACAAAAAGATAATGTATGGTATGTGGATTCAGGCACTTCGAACCACATGACGAGTCATGGGGAGTGGTTCAAGGAGATGAAAAACCCGGAAAGACCAGGTTTTGTGGAAACAGGGGATGACACTGCTCATCCAATTGCCCACGTTGGAGATGTGCCATTGTCTATGCAGGATGGCAAAGTGAAGTACCTTGTAGATGTACTTCATGTACCGAACATAACAAAGAATTTGGTTTCAGTTGGCCAGATGATTGAGCAGGGTTTGCAGGTTCGGTTTAACCCTGATGGATGTTATGTTGAAGATTTTAAAGACAAGTGCAGGTTGGTTGCAAAAGGCAACAGAGTGGGCAGAATGTTTACATTAAATGTAGACATGCCTGAAATGAGTGCTGCGATGTTTGCAAATGGTTCAAGAATTGTTGCAAACACAGACATTTGGCATAAAAGGATTGGACATGTAAATGTGCAGAGATTGAAGTCTATGCAGACAAAAGGAATTGTGACAGGGCTGCCAAAATTTAAAGTGGAAGGTATGCAGAAAATATGTGAAGCATGCCAATTTGGGAAGAAAACAAAGCATGTGTTTCCACGTAACAGATATGTGAGCAGAAATGCACTAGATGTTATGCATTCAGATGTATGGGGTCCTACGAAGACCATATCTATGGGAGGCTTCAGGTACTATGTGACTCTCATTGATGACCACATAAGGAAAGTGTGTGTATATTTCATGAAGGAACACCATATTGGGGAATATGGGAATTTCCCACAAGTTTGGGACACGTGGTCAAAAGTTTGGATTAACCATAACTTGAACACCACTAATCCAAAATGAGCGCTTTATAGCTCTTTAGATTCCATTTTTCAAGCGCTTTCCAACGATAGGTCATATGATAGGGTTTTGAGAAACTTACAAACATGTTATCCATGTCCTCTTTTTTAAGTATTCAAAAATGGGAATTGGAAAATTCCCAAATTCACTAATATGGTGTTAAGGAGAAGAGTAAGGTGTTCACTCACTTTCAAAATTTCAGAGTTTTGGTTGAAAAGCAAACAGGGAAATATGTAAAGTGCCTAAGGTCAGATGGAGGGGGAGAGTACTTCTCCAATGAGTTCTCTGAATTTTTGAAGAAGAATGGTATTTGGAGACAGTTTACATGCAGATACACTCCGCAGTAAAATGGAGTTGCTGAGCAGAAAAACAAGCACATTGCTGAGATTGCGCGAGCATTGATGGAAGAGAAGAATATGCCGCATTGCTATTGGGCTAAGGCTATTTCTACAGCAGTATACATCATGAACAGGACTCCAATGAAAAGATGCAAGGAGGAACAGAGCTTGAGCTCTTGCAAGCACACACACACACTCACAAAACCCTAATAGAGAACACACAAGGTGAGAGGCTGAAAATCTTCTTCTTCTCTACTCAACACTCAACACACCATATACAAGATAAGAGTACACATAATATGAAAGGTACTCAACCAATACATACACGGGTTCTCTATAGTGTGAACCCGACTAAATGAGCTGGTGCTATAACTATGCCAGTCTCTAGAATGGCTGTCACACAGCCTGTCATCCCACTGGCCACATATCACCCAAGATCTCACCAACTATGCCAGTGGTGTAAGTGTGGGGCCTATCCCCCAGGCGGGTCATCAGTGTCCACCGCCTCACTAGATGAGCTCGATATCTCAACACTCCCCCTCGAGCTCAACTCCATCTCATGTACACCAAGCAAAGCCCTGAATCTGCAGAGCTTCTCTGTACCCAATGCTTTGGTGAAGATGTCAGCTATCTGATCCTCTGTGCTGACATAAACAAGGTCAAGATCTCCTGCCAAGACCTTCTCTCTGACGAAGTGGTAGTGGACCTCTATGTGCTTCGTACGAGCATGAAAGACTGGGTTCCTGGCCAACTGTATACTGCTAATGTTGTCACAAAAAATGACAACTTGTCTATCCACTGATAGACCCAAATCTGCAAGTAGCTTTCTCAACCAAGCTACCTCACATGCTGCCATAGCAGCTCCTCTCTGTACTCGGCCTCTGTACTGGATAGAGAAACCGTAGGCTGCTTCTTACTTCTCCAAGTCACAGCAGCACTCCCCAAAGGAAAACATGAATCCACTGGTAGATCTTCTATCTGAGATACTACCAGGCCAATCATCAGCATTTGTGTACCCATGTACACATATCTCTGTCCCAGTCTCATAGAATAGTCCACAATGTAAAGTAGACTTCACATACGTCAGTATGCGTCTCACTGCATCCAAATGCGGTTTCCGTGGAACCTGCATAAACTGACTCACCAACCCAACAGCATAGCTCAAATCTGGTCTGGTGATCGTCATGTAGATCAAACTTCCTACTATGCTCCTGTACATAGTAGGATCCTCCAAGATCTCTCCTGAATCTGCACTCATCAATTTGCCATTCTGATCCAATGGCACAGAAATAGGCTTACAACCTGTCATACCATACTTGGACATGTCCAAGCCATACTGTCTCTATAGTCAGCCTCAGCCTAATAGCAATGCGGCATATTCTTCTCTTCTATCAATGCTCGCGCAATCTCAGCAATGTGCCTGTTTTTCCGCTCAGCAACTCCATTTTGCTGCGGAGTGTATCTGCATGTAAACTGTCTCTCCGAATACCATTCTTCTTCAAAAATTCAAAGAACTCACTGGAGAAGTACTCTCCCCCTCCATCTGACCTTAGGCACTTTACATATTTCCCTGTTTGCTTTTCAACCAAAACTCTGAAATTCTGAAAGTGAGTGAACACCTCACTCTTCTCCTTCATGAAATATACCCACACTTTCCTTGTGTGGTCATCAATGAAAGTCACATAGTACTTGCAGCCTCCCATAGATATGGTCTTCGTAGGACCCCATACATCTGAATGCACAACATCTAGTGCATTTCTGCTCACATATCTGTTACATGGAAACACATGCTTTGTTTGCTTCCCAAATTGGCATGCTTCACATATTTTCTGCATACCTTCCACTTTAAATTTTGGCAGCCTTGTCACAATTCCTTTTGTCTGCATAGACTTCAATCTCTGCACATTTACATGTCCAATCCTTTTATGCCAAATGTTTGTGTCTGCAACAATTCCTGAACCATTTGCAAACATCGCAACACTCATTTCATGCATGTCTACATTTAATGTAAACATTCTGCCCACTTTGTTGCCTTTTGCAACCAACCTGCACTTGTCTTTAAAATCTTCAACATAACATCCATCAGGGTTAAACCGAACCTGCAAACCTTGCTCAATCGTCTAGCCAACTGAAACCAGATTCTTTGTTATGTTCGGTACATGAAGTACATCTGCAAGGTACTTCACTTTGCCATCCTGCATAGACAATGGCACAGCTCCAACGTGGGCAATTGGATGAGCAGTGTCATCCCCTGTTTCCACAAAACCTGGTCTTTCCGGGTTTTTCATCTCCTTGAACCACTCCCCATGACTCGTTATGTGGTTCGAAGCGCCTGAATTCACACACCATACATTATCTTTTTGTGCTGCATCAACATTTTCAGACATGGCATTCACGACATGCTGCATAACAAACAACCTTTCATTATCCTCATTATTTCTGCTTGAGGATGCATAGTTGTTTTGCTGCACTTTCCCATTTTGCATGTCAGCCTGCTTCATATAACATTCTGCCTGTACATGTCTAGGCTTACCACAATAATAGCATTCACGTGCATCATTATATTGCCTTTGCCAATTTCCACGATCTCTTTGACTCCCCCTGCCTCTGAATTTGCCTCTTCCACCTGTGTGTTGTTGTTGTTGTTGTTGATTCTGGGACTGTTGTTGTTGTTGCTGCTGCTCTGCTGGCCATAATTTTGATTACCTGTTCGGGACCACGTCCACGGCCTCCTCTACCTCGTCCTCTTCCTGAACTCGTGTAGAAGGCCTGTTGCTCTGAACTGTTTTTACTTTGTGAAGACTGTTGGTCTTCACCCAAGTTCTTCTCTTTGATAATCAGCATAGACACCAAATCTGTAAAGTTGGGAATGTTTTCCTGAGTCTGAATAGACGTCTTGAATGCCTTGTATTGTGGCCCGAGACCACGTAGATAGACTTCCACCTTATCATCATCATCTACTGACACACCAATAGATGCAAGGGATTCCACAATACCCTTTATCTTCAATGCATAGTCATTCACAGACATGCTCTTTTTCTCCACAGTATGAAGTTCATTCTTCAACTGTATCTTACGTGCCTTGGTATTTGTTTCATAGAGCTTTACCAAGGTGTCCCATGCCTCCTTGGGGGACTTGGCATCCTGAATGTGCCCAATCATGGTGTCCTGTATACTAATGGATAGCCAATATATAACCTTCCGGGCTCCTTGGTTCCAGTCTTTAAACTCTTTCACATCTGCAGCAGTCGGATTTATATCCAGTATCTCCGGTGCCTCTTCATGCTCACCTTCTATGTAGTCCCTATAGCCTTTTCCCATCAGGAAATTCGTCAACCTGAACCTCCAAGCATGGAAGTTATTCTTGTCAAGCTTCTCAGCCACAATCTGAGTTATCCCATCATTTGACATCTTGCCAAATACACAATTTTACCAGAACCTGCACTCTGGTTTTTCTGCACAAACTGCTGTATTTTCTGCACAGCGGTACTGTCGTACTCTCAAATGTCACAACCAGTGACGTCAATGTGCATACATACACCCAATGGCAACTGTAGACCTCTTTGCAACACCCACAGTGTCTGCACAGTCAATCTGTCTTCCTGCAGTTCTTAAAACAGAGTTCTGCAGGGAATCGATGACTTACCCGCAGTGCTCGAAATCGCCTGCTTTCTGAAAAACGGAGGTCCAGACGCACCCGAAACGCGTTTTCAGCCCAAAAATCTAAGTCTGATAGGACTATATAGTTGCCCTATAGCTTTGCTCCTGCGAAGAAAGCTCCTCAATCAGAGACCGTTTGCCGGTGCCTCCCGTAGAGCTCCCGACAAGGGTGTAGTCACCAACACAAATAGGGAAGAGTAGTTGAAGCTCTAACCCTCGTACCGCTTCCTGTGGTTCTCTTGCTTTTGCAGCTCAGCCCTTAGCACGAACCAAGCTCTGATACCATGAAAAGATGCAGGGAGGAAGAGAGCTTGAGATCTTGCAAGCACACACACACACTCACAAAACCCTAATAGAGAACACAAAAGGTGAGAGGCTGAAAATCTTCTTCTTCTCTAAACACTCAACACACCATATACAAGATAAGAGTACACATAATATGAAAGGTACTCAACCAATACATACACGAGTTGTCTATAGTGTGAACCCGACTAAATGAGCTGGCGCTATAACTATGCCAGTCTCTAGAATGGCTGTCACACAGCCTGTCATCCCACTGGCCACATATCACCCAAGATCTCACCAACTATGCCAATGGTGTAAGTGTGGGGCCTATCCCCCAGGCGGGTCATCAGTGTCCACCGCCTCACTAGATGAGCTCGATATCTCAACATCCAACTGCAGCCATACATGATGTAACTCCAGAGGAGAGGTTTACTGGCAGAAAACCAGATTTGTCTCATCTGAAAGTCTTTGGATGCATTGCATATGTGCATGTGCCAGATGAGCTGAGAACTAAGCTGGATCCAAAAGCTGAAAAATGTGTGTTTCTTGGATACTCCCTTGAGCAAAAGGGATACAGGTGTTATAACCCTGCTACACGTGAGTTGAGGGTAAGCAGGGATGTTGTCTTTGATGAGATGAGCAGCTGGTATGCTGCTCAAAAAGAAGCTGTTGGGGCTGATGTGAGTGGAAGTGTGGTTGCACAGAATGCAGGTCAGCAATCACAGTCTTTGAGTGGACCAGGAGAGTCCTCATCTAGTGGGTCTGTTGATAGACCATGGAGCATCTGTATTCTTGTAAAAGAACTCTTGTTCAACATGAGTTGGCAGAATGTAAGGCTCTTCTGTTTGCAGCAATAACTTCGAGGAGTCGACAGACCAAAATTTGGACGGTTCTCTTTTCATTGTGGCATTATTGCCTTTATACTCGGCACGAAACCAATCCACCTTCATAACCACCTGTCAAAATACACGAATCAAAACTTTAAAATTATGTATAGCTTCAAGAAATCTACATGTCATTGTTGCATGAAGAGAGATGTCATTTACCTGCTTGAAGATACGATACGATACTTCATAAATGCCGACTATGGTTCCCACGTAACCAAGTTCACTGTCAATAAGATTTGTGTCTCTTGAAACGTGATAATTGCTTGAAAGAGGCAACAATGCGAGAATCTTGAGCTAGACGTAAGTCGTCAATAGATTTTATCCGAAGATGTTATCCATAAGCCCACATGTTGGTATACATTCGAGCCTAGACCAATAAATAAATTATTAAAAAAAATGAGATTCATTTGTTTAGTTTAGAGTTTTCAAAACCCAACAAGTTACCTGTCTTTCACACCCGATCATAAACTCTCTTTGTTCCGTTGAGATTGGCTCATGATCACTGCCCGTTGCATACGGGTGTATAACCAATCCATGAAAGTAGGTATGTCCCCATCGTTATTTACATTGGTTTGACGTCTGGATCTCCTCTTTTTACGTCTGCCAACTCGTTTGCTTGCAAGTTCCTCCCCGTACTCATCAACGAATTGTTGCATGCATTCACTATTATAGACAATGAAAGTAGAAATATCCAATTTATCTTGGACCTTAAGTCAAAAAGGGACTCCCTTATCGGACAATACCTCATCTGACATGGTAGAAGACGACTCATTGGTCCATATGCGTGGAGCTTTAGAATCGGTTTTCTCAAGGTATTCACAAACATAATACATGCACTCTTCAAGCATCCATCCCTCTGCCCCATAAAAACCTCTGGTCTTGCTTTTTAACATACATAACCTTTCAATACTCCCATAAATCTCTCGACCCACAACATCCATCGAGTGCTCACAACACAAGCGAGCTCTATCTTGTCCACTAGATGGATTAGAAGATGAATCTAGATATCAAAAAAGGAGGTTGGAAATCCCTTTTCCATTAAACAAAGAGAGCATACATTCACACTTCTTTTGTTGAATTGACCCTTTGGTAATCTCTTTAGATGTAATCCATCTATCAGTAAAAGAAAGAAGATATTAGAGATGTTTTTGAATTAAGAAGATATCAAATAAAATTTTATACTAAAAATTAATGACCGATAAATACCTTACAAGCGATCCAAGGTGATATATTACATCTCGGACTCCTCTTGTAGTACATCCATTAACAACAAGGGGTAGAACATGCTGCATACATGATTAATCCGATCAACAAAACATGCAAGAAAATAAATACTTACAAAGATCTGGATAGATTTACCTTCACAAAATTGTGCCAATCATGTGTTTTTAAACCAGACAAGATCTTGTCATCTAGAGTGAACATGTTTCGACAAGATGCTCCATATCCTGTAGGCGTATGAATCAACTTAATCTTCCTGTTGATAGTCTCCAGCTCTTTTGTCTTGAGCACCCATGGGGCAAGCTCATCATAGGTTGTCTCACGTCGTCGAGTTTCATCATAAAGTGGCCATAGATTGGGCTTTGAGTTTTGATCCTTTAAGTTTTTTCTTGCTGTGCCGCTGTGTCTTTCAAGCCAACGAGGTGTTGCCATAACGAATGACCAACGTTCTTGAATATGTGCATAGGATCAAGAAGATGACATATCCTCAAATCCTTCCAATATTCCAAAGTATACCATATCGAAGGACTTTGAGCTAGAGCACGTTTTCCTCTCGCTTGCTTCTTTACAGCATCATCATCATTGCCGTTTATGATCTCCGACTCCGGATCGATAGAGCGGGTCCAACAGTCCACTTTAGATACCAATCCTTCGGTGTCATTGGTATTGGACATCTCCCTTCTTCTACCTTTCCATTAAAATGTATGGCTTGCCTTCTATCTCGTAGTAGATAATGATCTTCAGATAAAAATTGTCTATGTCGAAGATATATATTTTTGTTGAGGTTTTTGCTATAAGTCGATCTCAACCAATCACCACAAATTGGACAAGCTTTATAACCCTTGGTACATATCCTTACATGGAAAACAGGTTTTTGCTATAAGTCGATCTCAACCAATCACCGCAAATTGGACAAGCTTTATAACCCTTGGTACATATCCTTACATGGAAAACATAACAAAGATGATTAGCGCAATGAACATCTTACAAATGTATGAGACAATATATATATTTATACCATTTACCTGAGCAAAAACCATATCCTAGAAAGTCGTTGTGGATAGTCCATGCTAAAATTCCACGAACAATGAACTTTCTTTGACCGATGCTTCTGGACATATCCATGACATCAATCCCTCTCCACAAATCTTGAAGATTGTCGATGAGAGGGGTCAAATAAACATTTAGATCTTTAACTTGTCGTTTTCTTGGAATTAAGAGTGAGAGCATTAAATGCTCTTTCTTGATGCTGAGATACGGGGGTAGATTATAGTTAATAACTACCACTGGCCATGTAGACCATTTACTTGATCTCATTGAAAATGGATTCACGCCATCTAATGCTACACCCATCTTTAAATTGCGTGGTTCTTTTGCAAAATCTGGCCTTCGCAAATCAATATGCTCAAATGCAGGACTATCTGATGGAATTCGCATTACTCCATCTTTGCTCTTGTGCTCCGCTCCCCATGTCATAAGCTTAGCTAGTTCGGGACTTTGGAACATATGTTTTATACGTAGAGCCAGGGAAAAATGTCTCAATACCTTTCTAGTAGGGACCTTACCTTTCTCCTCTTTATAACGAGGCGTTTGACATGACATTTTAGACACGTCACACCACCCTCGTACTGACCTCTATATAAAATACAATCATTGGGACATGCATGTATAGAAGAATAGTCAAGTCCAAGACTACTTATCATCTTCTTCACCTCATCATGTGATGAAAGAAGGGAATTGCTTGTCGGCAAGAACTTCTGAGAGAGTAGCCTGCAAGTTCATTAAAAATATGATCAAGAAGAAGCAACCATGTTTAGAATGTAACAAAAAAATATGTTAGATTGTTACATCTTCAAAAGTGCTGAAATGGATAGATTACTCCATCCAAAACGGTTTTTGAAGATTAAGAATAAGTAAGCTTGCACTGAGTCATGTCAGTTGGCTTCCTGCATAGATACGCTTTAGAGCTTATTCGCGAAGATACTTCTCATTGTTATTAGGAATATCGCTCGCACTATTATCAATAAAATCAAACATGCCATCGTCATTATCAAAGATATTATCACGCCCATTAAAGTCCTGAGAATATTGTTTCTTTAGTCTTGCATACGCATTAGGATCACTCCTGCGTAGGATCCTCATGCACTCTATTGACATGTGAGATACGTCATGTGAACGTTGATTTGTGATATTGTCAATGTCATAATCCGGAATCTACATATTTGAAGACAAAGAAGATTGTATCAATAGCATGCTTCTATATAAAAGAAAAGAGAGATGTGCATGGAATTCAATAATTATCACAGATACAAAATAGTTAGAGACAATAAAAGATGATTATTAAATTAAATTAGAGACAGTAGAGAACGTGGTGCAAATTAAAGTGTAGAATTAGGGTACAAGAGGTCAAAATAACATTAGGAATTGTATACAATGAAGCTCTCAACCCTCATCTGTTAAGGGTGCTCGTGGAGGTCTACGCCATCCATAATTGATCACCAGCACGTAATGATCTAATAGCATTGACAACTATGTATCTTTTTACTTCCCTACTGGCATATGTCCTGGTTCATGACTATTCTCACACTCCACAAACGTGCAATTGGTTCTTGAACTCATCCCTCGACTACTATTGATTAACCCTGCTATGTTTCCTTAAGAGTAAGGTCTTTCATCAACATAGAGTCTTTGTCCTTCTGCATGTGTAATCTCTCTATCAGAAAGAGAGGCTGCATTGAGACATAACCCATAAGTACTCATCTCTGAATGTCGCGAGTAAGCTGATGCCATGGACCCCATCTATATATAGGTCCACCAAAAGACATAAGGGTGACCTCTGAATGAGGGGGGGGCACATGCAAATCCTCTGCAATAAAGAGGCCTCGTCCTGCTCCACTTATGGTAGACAGAGCAATCATGTAGCGATTGCCCCAAAAGCTAAAAACCACTCCATCTAAAGGAAGTGATCCTCTCTGCCATCCTCCGTATCGTCTTTGATCATACGTCTGTAGTACTAGAGAATGCAAATGAGTAGACAACGGATGATCTCCACCCGTCTCAGCCTCCAAAGCATGAGGTAGAGGATGTCGAGAAACCTCCAGCTGCAACAACTAACAAATCACCTGTCCATGCCATGTGTGAGGGACATGTGCACCACTGATAGTGGTCATCCTCGTCATCAAGCGAATATACCTATATATATAATATGGTTGCATTATATATGAGCCTTTGATTTATAAAATAACCAATAATAAAACTAAGGGAGATCAGTCACATACCATAGGTCGATGTCGCTCCTTAGGTGGTGGTGCTCGCTCAAAAGTACCATGAGTCATCTCATGTGAAAAGCACTCCCGCGTCGTGGCCTCCGATATGTGCCACGACAATGAGCGCACCAGCATATAATAGACTCATCGTAGTGGAAGAAATCATCTTGTAAACGGGTTCATGTGCAGTATTGGAACTCTGTGCACCAATCTTTTATGCATACTTTTATGCATAAAAATCAATAATAATGAAAGTAATATTTTTATAATAAAACTAAATTTCTTTTATACAATAATCAAAATGCATCTTCTATGCATGAAAATGACACTTTAGAATATAGAAATCATAAGGATTACTCTTTTAGAATAATGAAAGATAATACTTATTTTCAAATTTTTAAAAAAATTTTCCATACTTGCCATTGTTTTGCAGGCCTTTCTGTTTTGTGAAACATATTGATGTTATTTCGTATTTATGTTCCATGTAGAGATATTGCTGGGGATATGATGGGATATGAAGGTAGTGCTGAGGAATGTAGAGCAGGCATATTGAAACATGTTGTTAAGTTGTCAGACATATATAAGCTGCTAGAAGATCCCACATGCAAAATATCTAAGCAAATCCGAAACAAAATTTTTGGAGAGCTGCAAAATATGGTAAGCCCCATACAGATTATGAATGCATGTGATAGTGCTGGTGTCAGTAGGAAGGGATATGAAGCCATTTACAGGGTGTTTACACTAGGTCATCGTGCTAAAGGTTTTCTTCGACCCATGCTACCAACTCCATACAGTGTAACCAATACAAGAAAAAGTGTTTACACTAGGTCATCATGCTAAAGGTTTTCTTCGACCCAACTCCATACAGTGTAACCATGGCAAGAAAAAGTGCAAAACCTAAAAATGGTCAAAAATTGACCAAACTGATCTGGAAAATTTTAGAATCAGTTGACTTGGTTAGAACCTCACTTTTTCCTATAAATAGAAGCCCTCCCCTTTGTTGAAACTCAATAGTGTTTTGCACTGTTACCCTGCCTCTTCTCCCAAGTGCCAAAACAGTGAATTTTACTCATAATTCATTAGTTTTTCACCTTCCCTCTTCCAAAAGATTGGTGGCCACTTGTCTCAAACAAGAGTAGAACCCTCAAACCATCAAGCCAAAGAAAAGCTCTCAAATTATCAATGTAAGTTGGAGATTCTTCTCTTTTATATTCTTTTTATGGGTTTTTATGATTTTTGTCTTCTCTACACTGCAAATGATGTTATGCCTCATTGCAAAAGGCATTCCCCTGTCTTCTCTAGTAAATCCAACCATTCTTTATCGTAGATGAATGATTAATGAATAAAATCAAGTTTTTCATAATGCTTCTCTTAAATAAGTAGAAAAATGTTACTTTAGAATGATTTAAATACTCTTGGTGCATTTCTAATTAATTTTAGAGACTTAAAAATTGAAAAATGGTCAGCCATACATACAGTTTTGCTCACTTGTTGGATCTAGTTGAAACAGGAAAGAGGAGAGATAAAAATATCCCATTATTTGGGATTTTAAAACTCATTCAAGTATGTGAAATAGGCGCCTCCTTCATGAGGGGAATTCCCCCATGTAGAGGTGTCAAAAATGCATCATTTCACCTAAATATCTCTCTTTTTTAACTATTAACCTTGTCCTTAGTCAACTCTTCATCTTATGTGAGTATTTACTCATTTTTGGGGGATTTTCCTTTTATTCTTCTATTTATCTCCTCCCTACATTTGGATGAATCTTATTGGTCCATAGGAACCTTAATTTAAAATTTTAAAAAAATCTTCACTCCCAGGATAATGCCTCTTGAACAGATTATACTTAATTTCTAATGCACCTTCTGAAAATCTTTTTAAACTTTAGTTTTAGGGGAACTTATTTTAATAAGATGAGATATTTTACTATCCAAAAATATTTAAAAACTGAATTACCACTCTCTAGAAGATTTTCTCTCTCTAGGCCAAAACTGGTAGAAACAAGATCTTTTATATTTCTGAAGAGGGATTTGATTATAGGGGAAGATGCTGGACATCTTGAGAGGCTGGGGAGGAATCTTACAAAATTGGAGAATAGGTTAGTTGTATTGAAGAGTTTGCTAGTGTAGGAACAATCTTGGTGTGTGTTAATAGTCAGGTTATGGCATGGAGGTGCATGATTAGAGTTAGTTCGTGAGGCCGTGAAAAGGTCAAGTGTGAAAAAGCACGTGTGAAAAAGCATGAAAGAGTTATTTGTGTGAAAACACAGGCCGTGAAAGAGTTATTCGTGATAGAGAACACAGGCCATGAAAGGTTTTGGCCCCGTGAAAGGGATATTCGTGTGAAAACACAGGCCATGAAAGGTTTATTCGTGAAAACATAGGCCCATGAAAGGGTTGGCCATGAAATGTCTGGCCATGAAAATATTAGTTTCTGTGAAATTGTATTGGAATTAGGGTTGCAGGAAAGCACACAAAGCTTGGAGAAGAAGAAGCAAGAATGCACACAACACACAATGTATTAGATTGTGTCAATGTACAAAAGATAAGTTAGCCCTAGAAGGATGAGCGTATATACAAACCAGGGGAAAAAACCTCCTAAAGAGGAAAAAAGTGCCCCGGCGGTCCTAAGTGTGTTCACACACATCACTACCTATGGCAACAAATCCCCCCTGGGAGTGATGGTGTGAATGAGAGCTGGCACTCATGTATAGGGGAGTGCCATGCCCGAAGTAGATCAGTCCACAAAGGGAAGCAAGCCCAAAGCTTTGCGGAAAGCTTCGAACTTCTCACGAGGAAGCGCCTTTGTGAAAAGATCGGCGAGGTTGTCCTATGTTGGCACATAGGCCAAGTTGATCTCTCCTGCTGGAGAGTCTCTCCCTGACATAGTGATAATGCACCTCAATGTGCTTTGTGCGAGCATGAAAAACTGGGTTTCTCGCACTTGCCAATGCGCTCTGACTGTCAGTGAAGATAGAGGTGGCAGACTCCTGTCCAACACCCAAGTCAGCCATAAGCCGTCTGAGCCACACACACTCAACTGTAGCTGTGAAAGCTGCCCTGTACTCAGCTTCACAACTAGAAGTGGCCACAGTAGGTTGCTTCTTGCTCAACCAAGATATGCATGAGCTACTGATGAGCATGAAACAAAAACCACTTGTGGACACTCTTGTGTCATAGCAACCAGCCCAATCTGAGTCCGAAAAAGCATGTAAATCTGGCGGCAACGATCCCCCCTTGGGATAAAACAACCCAAGATGTATGGTGCCACTCAAGTAGCGAAAGATGCGTTTAACTGCCTTTCAATGCTGAGACCCTGGGCTATGCATAAACCTGCTCACCTGTGAGACTGCAAACTGAATGTCCGGCCTCGTAATGCATACATAAATGAGGCAACCGACAGCTGTCTGATAGAGTGTGACATCAAAGTGATCAACATCATGAAGACTCAACTTCAAACCTATCTCCATTGGAGTAGCAATAGGCTTGCAGCCTTCAAGGCCAAATCTCCGCAACAATGTCTCAATATACTTTGTCGGACACAAAGCAATACCTCCATCACACTGCTTAAATTGTATCCCCAAATAATGATGCAAATGCCCCAAATCTGACATCTCAAAAGAGGCATTCAAATCAGCCTTAAAATCAGCAATATGACTCTCATTTGGTCCTATGAGCAGCATGTCATCGACATAGAGAGCAATGATTAGATGTACACCATCCACACGTTTAACATACAAAGTGCTTTTTGTTGGACTATTCTGAAACCCATGTGCAGTCAAATATGCATGTATCTTTTCATACCAAGCTCGTGGAGCTTGCTTTAAACCATATAAAGCCTTTTTCAACCTGCACACTTTGTTTTCGTGCCCTCTTTGAACAAAACCACGAGGCCGCGATACATACACCTCCTCATGCAAATCTCCATTCAAGAACGTAGTCTTTATGTCCAGCTGATGTACATTCCAACCATTATGAACTGCCAATGCACAAATGCTACGAATCGTAGTCATACGACAAGTGGGAGCAAAGATCTCATCAAAATCAATGCCCTTTTCTTGAGCATAACCCTTTGCAACAAGTCTAGCCTTATAGCGATCAACACTGCCATCTGGCTTTCGTTTCAACTTAAAAACCCACTTACATCCAATGGCCTTTTTACCAATAGGCAAATCACACAAAGACCATGTACCATTCTTTATTATAGCATCATATTCACTTTGCATTGCAGCCAACCAATTTTCTGATTTTTGTGCCTCATCAAATGAAAGAGGTTCTTCCTCTTCACACATACTAGACACAGCCAAAGCATAACAATCTGATGCATAAGAGGCATGCTGAAAACCTGAATGAGTACGACTAGATATAGGTGCATCAATTTTACTATCATGCAAGGTTTGCACTAGCCTGCTCATTTTCAGCCCTATCCTCAGAAATCACATCCTGTAAATCTGCATCAGAAATAGGCTGATCTATGATGTCGTTTGAAATCTGCATAGGCTGAATATTTGCCTCATTAGGACTTACATTTGAATTCCCACCTGTAAACAGAGGCAACAATGTATCAAATACATCCCGTGAGCTCACACCTGTCTCTTTGGTACATGATAACAAAGGCTGCACAGCATCTTCTACAAAAATAACATCTCGACTAATCAAGATACGCTTTGACTACGGATGATACAATCTGTAACCCTTGCTCTCAGCACTATAGCCAACAAAAATGCATTTAACAGCCTTATCATCCAATTTTTTGCGTTGTTGCACAGGCACTAAAGCATAGGCCAAGCAACCAAAGACACGCAAGTGACCAATAGAAGGCTTCCTACCATGCCAAGCTTCATATGGAGTAATAGACTGTAAGGCCTTAGTGGGACACCTGTTGAGTACATATTGAGCACACATGACAGCCTCAAGCCAAAACGCATGTGGCAAAGCTTGGCTCTTGACCATACATCGTGCCATCTCCATAAGTGACCTGTTTTTCCTCTCAGCAACACCATTTTGCTGAGGGGTATATGGCACTGTACATTGGTGTTTTATCCCATGACTAGCCAGAAATGCATCAAACTCTTTAGACATGTACCCCCCTCGATCAGAACGGAGGGTGCCCACGGTACAATTGGATACATTTTCAACCATAAGAAAAAACTGTTTGAAGCACAAAAACACTTCGGACTTTGCCTTCAGTGGATATACCCATGCATGCCTTGAGTAATCATCAATGAAAGTCACGAAGTACAAGTGTTTACCAAATGACGGAGTTTGCATAGGCCCACATACATCACTATGTACAAGTTGCAATTTGCGAGTGGCCCGCACAGAACCATCCTTTGGAAACGCAGAACGCTGCATTTTGCCCAAAATACAGCCTTCACAAACATGTTTCAATGGTGCCTCAAGAAAGGGCAATGAGGCAACCATATCAAATTTCTACAAACGCAGCAAACTAGCAAAGTTCAGATGACCAAAACGAGCATGCCATAGTTTTGCATCTGAAACTACCTTTTCATCAAAAAATGCATTTGCCGAATCTTCCACACACTTGTCATAAGAATTGAGCCTATACAACCCACGAAACAAGGTGCCAGATGCAATAATCGTATCACCAGAAGTCAAATCATGAACAGTACATTTGTTATCCACAAATTTGACTACAAGTCCAAGTCGGGCAAGCGCAGAGACAGACAATAGATTCTTCTTTATCCCTGGCACATACAAAGAATCTGAAAGTGTGAAAGCGCTGCCATTTGCAGTAGTAAGCATAATTTTACCAACGCCCTTCACTGGGTAAGAAGCATTATTGGCACATGTGACAGTATTCCCATTAGAGACATCCTCAAGACAAGTGAACATATCATGATATGAGGTAATGTGCTTTGTAGCACCACTGTCAAACTACCATACATTAGAGTCAACAGAAACTACCAAACATGCATCATGTACAGATGGGTCATACTAGCAATACACGCTAAATGCCCATTTTATATCCTGCACAACATTTGCAGAATCTGTATTTGTAGAAGCATCCGCTATTGTGGCTGCATTTGACTCTTTCTTCTTTGCCTCTTTAGCCTTTACCTTAGGGCAATTCTTAATGACATGATCATTTGCCTTACAATAGTTGCACTTGGTCTTTTTCTTGCCTTTATCAAGAGCCTTCTCAGACTTATTGTTGCTACCTGTGGAAGGAGAAGAAGTTGCAGACCTACTAATAGGAGAAGAAACAGTGGAAGGGGCTACCTTACCACTTCTTCTCTGCTGTGCTGGGCAGCAATAAATGCTTGATCAACTGCACACTGCCTGGCCTTGTTTTGCCAAGACTGCGCTTCTTGCAAGAGCTTGTTGACTAAAGTATCATACTTGACAGCATCAGGTCTGTCCTCAGTAAAGAAGTCTCCACGTGGAAGCAAAAGTCTGATATGTCTCAGGTAAAGCATCAAGAACAGTCTATACAAGAGAATGATCAGGAATCATCTCACCTGCAGAAATCAATTGTTCTTTGAGATCTTTAATCTCAGCAAGAAAAACATTCATGTCATCATCTTCCTGCATAATCTTCAATTCTAGCTCTTTACGCAGGTAAGAGATTTTTGCCTCGTTACGACCTGCATACAAACCAGCTAGAATATCCCAAGCCTGTTTTGCTGTTTTAGCTGAACGAATATGTGGGGTGATGTTACGTTTGACAGAAAGTGCAATTAAGGCATGAGCCTGCGCATCTTTACCATCCCAACGAGCTTGTTCAGCAGAGGGTAAAACAGCAGCAACAGTAGAGCTGCTAGAACCTGCAACATCCTCAATAGATCCTACATCCAAAGAACCTGGACGTACATCCATACCCTGCACAATGTTCCACACTCCTTTTGCAACCAAAACATGCTGCATCATGTATGCCCAAAGTGGGTAGTTGCTGTCTCCATCCAGTTTATCTTCAGCAGACAACATGCGAAATACATCATTGTTGTTATCAGTCATGGCCACTGACTGAAACTGATGCAAAAGCTACCTGTAATGAAGTAAAGAATAGAGAACAACTCGTGCTATGTAGCATGGTCCATAATAGAATACGTATGCCTGTTTTGCAGAAAACTGCACTGTTAAAATTTCTGCACAAAATGACGAAAACACCTGTGCAAAACTTGAAATGCAAAAACGGAGCCCGAAACGACCTCAGATGCGATTTCTGAGAACGTGAAGCCCTACGGACCGATTTACAGAGTATAGGGACCTACAAGCGCTCGTGAAAGCTCACCTCAATCGGAGAACGTGAGTCGGAGGGTGTTGGCGGTGTAGCCCTGGGAGCCGATGCTGCCTGCTCTAATACCAATTGTTGGAATTAGGGTTGCAGGGGAAAGCACACAAAGCTTGGAGAAGAAGAAGCAAGAATGCACACAACACACAATGTATTAGATTGTGTCAATGTACAAAAGATAAGTTAGCCCTAGAAGGATGGGCGTATATACAAGCCGGGGGAAAAAACCTCCTAAAGAGGAAAAAAGTGCCCTGGCGGTCCTAAGTGTGTTCACACACATCACTGCCTATATATATATATATGGCAACAAATTGTAGGTTTTGTAAAACACAAACCTAAGTTTCCGTGAAACTACATGATGTTTTGTTAATCGTTGGTTTTGATTTTTTGGTGTATGAGTATTTTTTCATTTTATTTTATTGAATAATGCACATGTAAAGGGGCTATGAAGTCATTGGTTATACAATTTTCAATGTGTATACTCAAGATGTGATGAATCTTGAAAGAAGACCAAAAACAAAAACGAAAATAAAAATAAAAAGAAAACGAAAAGAAGAGTATCAAGCTCCCACCTCTCGAAGTAGATGGTCAAATAGGTCAAAGAAGGGAGATGGCGAGCTTGGGAGATGCAATCAAGAGCAGTCAATCATACAATGCCACACGATGCAAAATGACAAAAATAGAAAAGAAATGAGATTTTATAATGTAGCCACATCGGACATGGTGACTACCTTAATGAAGAATGCACACGATGCAGAATGACAAAAATAGGAAAGAAATGCGATTTTATAATGCAGCCGTGTCGGACATGGTGGCTACCCTAATGAAGAATGCCACATGACACTCCGTGATTGGCCTATGAGAAATTATCGTTTCACGGCTTTGAAATTTTTTTCACGGTGTGAAAAGTCAGAAGAAAAAGGTTCACGGCGTGAACAAAATTTGTACACTTTCACGTGGAATGCATAAGATCGAATACTTCTCATTTTTTCCTTTATGCTCAAGCAGTCAAACATGCACACGATGAGTGAATGACCCTTTGTGCAATCATTGGACACCTTTTTTGTTTTATTTCCATGAGAACCAAGGGGTCACCTAAGCACTTTTGGGCATTTGTTGATGCAGTCATTTTAGCTCTATGTGGGAGTTTTTTATTGTTCCTTCCACCTAACTGAACAATGTCACTGTGCCTAGTGGTGGAGGGCTTCTATCTGTCTCCTTGCTGAACTTCTTTGTTTCTACTTTCAGGTTCCTTGTTTAGTTCTATAACCCGAGCAAAATCTTTCATTGCTTTGGCAACTCCCATCCCATTCAGCTGAGTTTCCTTTTTCCTCCACACAAGGGTTGGTGTGGTGCTTCCTTGAGTTGGGAGTTGATGTTGTATGCTCTTACCATCCTTTTTTTTAATGATTGAAACTACTTGTGGTATTGGCCACTGATTTAGGTACCGATCTTTCCGTAATGCCTTGCTAGTATCCTTGTGCTCGCCACTAGTAAGTCCTTTCAGATCCATTGCTTAGAACCCTTGAGGTTTATTGGGATGGTTGGAGTCCTACCAATTGGTTTGTGTCAGCAAGGTATGGCTTTTGATTTGTTTGCAAGTTCTTCTTGTGGTCTTTATATCATTCATGGTGTCCTTTCTGTCTGGTTTCTCTTTCAATTGGTTCTTGGGCACTCACTTCTGTGTAACCTTAGATGTTGGGTATTGTGTGTGCAAGCTTCACGAAAGGGATGCTTGTTCTATTTTCTAAGGTGTCACCACTGCACTTGTTGTTTGTTTATTAGGTATGATGTTCTTCCCTTTGTTTTCCAAGCCCCATAAGGGTATGGACATGACCTCTTCGCCCGTGCTTAACAATGTTGTTCTTTCCTCCCATTGGATATTGCATTTACTTGCACATATCCAGGATTGTCCTAGAATCATTTCTTCTTCCATGGAACTTGCAGGTATGAGGAACACCTTCCCGACCAAGGAATTATTTCTGATGGAAATGTTAACATTTAAAAATCCTTTGGCTTTTCTGGTTATCAAGTGAACACTACAAACTTGCGCATTAGTGGGTTCAAGGTGTGGTCTATCTAATGCTACCCAGGTGTCTATGAGATCAAGTCCCACCTTGAGTTGTGCTGGCTCAATGTTTAGTTCCCCTTTGTCCAAAAGAGTCACAGAAGTCTTGTTCACATGTATTAGCCTTTTGTGCCATAATTGTTTGGCTTTTGCCTCCCTAGTGTTAGCCTCTTCGTGAGCCTGTGCTGGATTTTTTCTTTTGCAAGCTGTTTTTGCTAATTTAAGAGATGTTCTTGTTGCAAGAGCATCTCTTCGGTTAGTGGTCAAAAATATTTTTTTAATTTGATTCCATTGACATAACCCTCCATCTGGGTGTCATCAATTGTCTCAATTCAAACATACCCCTCAGGTGTGATTTTTGATACTCAGAATGGTCCCAGGCCTAGATATTTGAGTTTCTTTTTCATATCGCTTCCGATGCCATACATGAGAACAAGGTCCCCCGTTTCCATTTCTTTTTGCTTAAGGTTGGCCGAACCAATTTTTTTTGCATAGGTTTTCAACCATGAGTCCGTGATGCTATCAGTCTGGTCTCATCCAGCTTCTCTAAGTCAATTAGCCTTTCAGCTAATGCATTCTTTGTTAGATGCTCTTGTACGGCAATCCTTAAGCTTGGGACTAGGTATTCCATGGTCATAGCTGCTTCAACACCATAAGCTAGACAGAAGGGAGTGTAACCTGTCGCTACCTTATATGATGTTTGATAGGCCCATTGGGCTGCTGTTAGCTTATGTTCCCAGTCTTTTGGACTTGCTTCCAAGGTTTTTGTCAAGATAGTACATAAAATCTTGTTTGTAATCTCTCCTTGATCATGGGCCTATGGATGATAAGGTGATGATTTTTGATGGATCACTAAGAATCCCACAAGTAAATGATCAATCACCTCATTGATAAAATGTGAGCCATGATTACTAACCAATTCTAATGGGAAGCCGAACCTCGAGATGATTTGCTCGTATAAAAATTTTGCAGTTGTTTGTGCATCAGCTCTCTTTGAGGCTCTGGCTTCTGCCCATTTTGTGAAATAGTCCGTGGTATCGGTGGATGTGCCGCTGGACTAATAGATCCCACAAAATCTATCCCCCATTTCTCAAATGGTTGTCTTACAATAATAGGGGCAAGCGGCATCTTGTCCTTTTGTTGTGGAATAGTGAAACGTTGACATTCTTTGCATCTTTTGACAAATTCTATGGCATCTCCGAATAACGTAGGCCACCAAAGTCTTGCTTTGAAGCACTTTTTGAGCTGTGATTTTCCCACCAAAATTCTCGCCTGCTATTCCTAAATGAGCTTCTTCCAATATGGTACGAACTCATCTTCTCTAATGCACCTTTTGAGTATATCTTTTCCTAGCTTATATAGTTCTCTTGCAATTAGGTATAGCAAGCTTGATAAGCCACCACATTTTATCTTTGTTCAAAGGTATTGCCTGCGAAAAACCATAAGCTAGATACTCTGAGATTTCCTCACTCCATTCTGGTACCATGTCCAACTTGAATAAACAAGCATCAGGGAGATCATCATCAACACTAGTTGCTAGTTCCCCATTTGGAATTCTTGACATGTGATCGGCTAACACATGCTATGTTCCCTTTCTTATCATGACTATAAAGTCAAATTCCAACAACAATAGCAACCATCATGTGATTCTCCCTGTGGTGCAAGGTTTATTCACTAGGTATAGTAAGACTTAATGGTCCACAAAAAATACGAATTTGTTGGCTAAGAGGTAATGTCAATATTTCTTAACAGTGTAAACCATGGCTAATTCCTCCCTCTCTGTGGTGGTGTAGTTCACCTTCGCATCATTTAGCTAACAACTAGCGAAGCAAACTAGTGAAGCAGACTGGATAGTCCAATTTGAACTCACCAGGCTAGGCTAGTACACAACCAATAGCAAAATTTGATACATTAATAAGCACATGAAATATGAGATCCCAATTGGGAGGTCATAGAATTAGCGTGCTAGCCAATGCTTGCTTCAATCGATCATATGTTTCCTGACACTCCTTAGTCCACTCTCAGAGACAATGAGGAGCTTGTACAAGGGTCTAGCTATTTCATCATAGAAAAATTATGAAGTGGCAATAATACCCCACCACAGGGCCCATAAATCTTTGCACACCCTTGTAGTTGGTATAGGCGGTGACAGCTCCAATATCAACTTGACCTTGCTTTCGTCCATGGATATACCATTCTTTGAGACAATGTGTCCGAATATCACACCATGCTTGACCCAAACCTGACACTTCAAGGGGTTCATGGATATACCATATAATCGACGTCGCTTGAACACTTTCCTAAAGCAGGCCAGATGGTCTGTCCATCGAGAGTGTGCACACAGTTTGTCACAACAATGAATATGTCCAACCACTTTTGTAAGTAGTCCTTGAAGGTTGTGCACATCAATCGTTGAAGGTAACTGGGGCATTGGTGAGGCCGAATGGCATAACCTTGTATCCAAATGTCCCCCACATTGTATTGAAAGTTGTCTTGTGCTGGTCCTCTGGTGCTATGGACACCTGATTGGAACTGGAGTACCCATCCAAGAAGCCATATGCTTCTGTCCTAGCCACTCTTTCCAAAACATGTTCTGTATAAGGCAGTGGATAATGATCTTTCCTAGTGGCTACTGTGTTGACCTTTTTAAGATCAAAACATACCCTAAGTTTTTCATCCTTTTTTGGCACTATCACAATTGGTGACAACCAATCCATATGTTTGATTTCATAAATGAAATCCACAGCACTGAGCTTGTCAATTTCCTCCTTTACAATCGCCGCATACTTAGGATTCATCTGGTATGGTTTCTGCCTAGTTAGTCTTGACCCCTCCATGATTAGAGTCGTATGTTGTACTACCTCAGGTTGTACCCCTTCATCTCTGTAATTTCGGGCAAAACAATCCTTAAATTCCTTAAGGAGAGCAATGAGCTCATTTTCTTCAGCCGAAGTCAATTCCTTAGCAATGTATATGGGTCGAGCTTCCTCCTGTGGTCCCGCAATATTCACTTCCTTCACTTCTGTCGGGCCATCGTATGATGTGGACAGTCCATTCTCCTTCACCCTTGTTGCCGTCAGTCGGACTGCTTTCCGTTCACCACCAATAGTATAGGTTTTGAAGCGGTTGGTCCCGCAATATTCACTTCCTTCACTTCTGTTGGGCCGTCGTATGATGTGGATAGTCCATTCTCCTTCACCCTTGTTGCCGTCAGACGGACTGCTTTCCGTTCACCACCAATAGTATACGTTTTGAAGTGGTTGGGTACTAAGAGCAAGTCTGGTTTGTCCTCATTTTCACTTTTGGTTTTAGCCATGATCTTTCTCGCCTCACATTCTACTTTTGCCAAGGCTTTATTACGTTTTCGGTGCCTAGATTTTGTAAGCTTGGGTGTTTCTAGCTCTTTAAGGATAACTTTTTCCTTGCACCTTCCCTCCAGTGATATCTTACTCAACTCCTCACCCCAATCCTTTGAGAACTCATCGTGTACCTTAGTGGCCTCAAGGTATCTCAACCATTGGGCATCCGTGGGTTTTGTTGGTAATAGGGCATTTCGTCAGGCTATATATGGTTTTTGCTTTCACCACCGTCTGAGGCATTGAGCACTGCTACGGCTTTGTGCTATGGTACCTTATGTACTTGATGACTTCTCTTCTGATTCCTCATCAATGGTCTGCCAATTAACCATACTGATAGAGGTCATGGGGACGGTTCTAGATTCTACATACTAGGTCCCCCTAGGTTGCATCACATCAATAGTGGCCAACACATGCATCCAGTTTTCACTGAAGTCTGGAGGAGGAAAGGATGCATACATTTCCTTTTCCTCTTCATCCTTGGGATCTCCCACCAAGGGCTGGCATATCTGTATAGAGGTGGTCCGTTCTGTTTTGTGACCAAATCGTTACCAAACAACTGCCCCTCCATGGGGTGTGATTTCAATGTTCTCAGATCAATCTTTAAGATTTGTGAGTCCCTACATACATACACATGATCTAAGGCCCAATCATGCACCAATTTGGATTCCCTCATGAAGGGTCTCCCCAATATTATGTCATATGAATCAGGCTGGCGTAGGAAGTCCATCACCACAAATGTATGATGGTAGCGAAACATAAAGAGTTTGAATTTAGCATTCTCTAGAAGCCCGAAGATGTTTTGTCAGTCATTTTAACGATTAGATCTGCTTCTTTTAGATCAAGTTTTCCCAACAACGTTTTGTGATGATGCTAAACCTCGCCCCACCATCCAAGATAACCAGTGCCTGGTACCCATTATGATGAATCGGGATTGAAGCATTTGTGTCGTTGCTTTCGTAGTAGCATCTTGGCTGATTAACTGGTATCTTTACAACTTGGGTTTTCCTTGTATGTCTTAAGGTTCTTTCTGCTAGAGGTGGCAAAGCCTCATCTATAGTATCAGTTGGCTTTAGTCCGCCGCCTTCTACCCATTCTTTTACGTCTGTCCTCCATAAGGTTGCTGAATTACGTAATAGTTGCCCTAATGGCATTTGTGGTGTGGAGAACACAGTCGCCGTGAGACTTCCTATGTCTCTCGGTTCTTTGGAGATATTGATTTCTTTCCATGTATGTGTCTCGTATTCCTCCATAGGGAAGGAATGGATAGACTCCCCCAACCCATTTTCCTCAAACATTCTAGACAGTGTGTTTGCTTGGGACTCTTCTATTTCTTCTAGAACTGGGGTGGGCACATACAATTCCCTATCCCTGGTTAGCTCGTTTCGTGGTGGATGTAGGATCCCTGTCCCCACCGCGCAACGGATTCGGGGTGCTGCACAGCAGAAGTAGCATATCTTGCGTGGGCCAGGGTCCCACACTCGGGGCCTCGCCCACGGATATCCGGACAGGTGACTAATTCCTCGATTCTTCCAAAATCAAACTCCGCAAAACTTCTCTTGCCCGAAAAGCACAGACGATTCCTCTAGGATAAAATTTTACTCTAACATAGTCAAGATCATTACTGACCAAACTGATCCGATCGTACCTATAAAGATACTCGGCCAGATCAAGGAAGAAACTTGTACTTGGATCAAGGAAAAAACTTGTACTTTTATCATAGAGATCAACGCTTTTTTCCCCATCAAGAGGCACAGCCGTTGATTCCTATCCATAGAACAATTACTATCTGGGATTTACTTCATCTATCGTAATAATAGAAAGGAGTCTCATTTCATGGATCCATCAGTCCAGCCTAAGTCCCATGGGTTAGCCAACCGCCCAACTACTGTAGTGATGGGATCCAATTAGGAATTCGGTTAGGTTTTGTCTCGGGTACCAGGAAAAAGAGTTCCCAGGCCCCCTAGCCAGATTTTCAAGCAAATTTAACTTCAGTCACACCACTTACACACCCAATATGAAATTGCCTTTTTCCTAGATTCAAATGTATTTAATTCAGTCATTTAATGAAACCATAGTGTTACTAATCATAAACTTCCAAGTATCAGGTTGAATCTTAATTTCCAATCATTCCTTCATCGGAGTATCTATGGCATCATTGGTAACCAGAACGCTCACCACCTGTTCACTTAGGGGCCTTTTCTATAGTTCCTAGCTCATAGTACTTGGCAGATAATCACTTATAAAAATCAAGATGGAATCCTCGTTGAAGATCAGCAAGATCAACCAACAGATCCATATAAGACAGCTATGGACTTATCAGTTGAGGACCAGCAAGGTCAATCAACCAGATCCATACTCGGTTTTAGAAAACAACTCTTACTCCTTGTTCCAATATCTTCCACGACGCACGTGTGGGTATCTTCGGTGACCCAGAGCCCGAGCACCGTATGGTCAGCACCCTCTAGGATCCTTCGCAAGTCACCTAGCGCTTCACTCATAGGCCGCTTCCTTGGTCCCTCATCCACCATACCGGAAGCTCACCATTTAAATCGAGGCTGGTCAAGACCTCGGTCGACCTTGCTACGTGAGACGTCCTCCATTGACTCTCCATCGTCAGCAGTTGCAACTTTATCAGTTAGGTCTCCACGACCTTAATCACAAGATGGTCAAAATGCTTCTCCAGCATTCTTGACATAAAACAGTCATTTACAAATAGGTCACAAATACAGTTTCTATATTGAACTCTTGTCTTTCCACATTATCCCTCATCAGTCCACATTACTTAGTCCCCATTCCATTCATATGTGTACTCATTGTCATCCAATCACATCATTTTCCATCTCATCACCTCAGATTCATTCACATCACATATCATATATTCACATCCCAATTCACGTCATTACATCTCATCCATTCACTCATATCGAAGACACATCATTTCACATACACATTCGCATTCATTATTCTACATATACATCCACATTCGTATATCCACATCATACATCCAATTCCACATCCGCATTCATACATACACATCCATATCCACATCCATACATCCACTTCTACATTCATACATCCATATCCATACATCCACATCCATATCCACATCCACTTCCACATTCATACATCCATATCCACATCCACATCCATACATCCATTTCCACATCCACATCCACATGCATACATCCATTTCCACATCCACATTCATACATCCACATCCACATCCACATTCCATATCTACATCTATATATCCACATCCATACATCCACATTCACATTCACATCCATACATCCATATCCACATTCCACATTCATACATCCATATCCACATTCCACATTCATACATCCACATCCACATTCACATTCATACATCCATTTTTACATCCTCATTCATACATCCATATCCACATACATCCACATCCATACATCCACATCCACATCCACATCCATGTCCACATTCCACATTCATACATCCACATCCATACATCCACATCCACATCCACATCCACATCCATGTATCCATATCTACATCCATACATCCATTTTCACATCTATCTGATTCCTATCATATCTTATCACATCTATTTATAGAATGTAGGAGAATTCTAATTTTTTTTTATATAAAGATTCTTTACGCATCTAATCAGGCATAAAGATAACTTTAGTGGGAATAACACTTTTATAAAAATCCTTTTATGCATCTATTTAGGCATAAGTTCAATTTTAAGGAAAATAATACTTTCGAATTAAAAATAAACCTTTTATGCATTTTACTATGCATAAATTCCATTTTAATGAGAATAACACTTTCAAAATAAAAATAAATCTTTTATGCATTTTACTATGCATAAATTCCATTTTAATGAGAATAACACTTTCAAAATAAAAATAAATCTTTTATTCATCTAACTATGCATAAATTTAATTTCAATGAAAATAATACTTTTGAAATAAAAATAAATCTCATATGCATCTTTCTATGTATAAAATCAATATTGATAAGAATAACTCTTTTGAATTAAAAATAAAATTCTTTATGCATCTTTCTATGCATAAAATTGAAATTGATGAAAATAACTCTTTTGAATTAAAAATAAAAATCTTTATGTATCTATCCATGCATAAATACAATTTAGTAGGCATTACACTTTTAGAATAAAAGAATTTCTCTTATGCATCTAATTTATGCATAAAATCCATTTATGATGAAAATCACACTTTTAATATAAAAAATATCTTTTATGCATATGTTTATGCATACAAATCATTTATGATAAGAATCACTCTTTTAATATAAAAGAATTTCTTTTATGCATATATTTATGCATAAAAATCATTTATGATAAAAGTAACACTTTTATAATAATAAAAAATATCAGTCAGGTAAGATATCTTCACTCTTGCTGTAATGTTAGGACAAGTTCTCTAACGAAATATTGATCGGTCAATTCCTAGAGGACTTTCATATGTAGCCTTGAATAATTCCCTATATTCTCTTGGACAAACCTCCTTTGAGCAATGCTATACAAGCACCATGGATTTGAAGATAATTTCAAGTGAACTCATTCTCGAGAAATACATGAGGGAACTTCCAAAGCTTCTTTTAAGACCACAAGCATAAAATCTGAAGGGAAAGGGAAGGAATCAGGTCAAGCAACCTCATATTTATCCCAAGAGAACTAGTGCGGTGCCCGATTTGCTGAATACACCATACTAGGACAGAATGTCTACATTTGAGACCCACTTTCTACTACGCTTACTACCACAGATGGGGCAATCATGAAACATCAAACTGCCACCACTAAAGGGCTACTTAAGCCAAGCCTCTTTTGCATGCCACCTAATCTGAGGCAATCGTCCCACTGGATTTTCCATGACCAACATAGCACAATGCACTTCAACTCGTCCATGAAGTACCCAGCAAAAAGGAATCCTCAGGGTACCCGAAGTACCATTTCCACCTCCAGTCCTTCAACCACAACCTCTGTTACCTTGAGTGACTCTAATTACTAGTTGACCTTGACAGAAATCTTTGAAGAAGATGAAGAGGGAGAGGTGACTAACAACACTGCCTTCAAGCCCCCTGAGCCAAGCAGCCCACCCCCATAAATCTCGATTCATTATGTGATGGAGGGTGAGAACATGTACCACGTATACCTAGCAGCCATAACACTATGAGGGTGAGACTTGAACGGTATGTCTAAATGACCACCTATGCAATGTTATCTCACTATGTTGGACCTCACCGAATAGCTGAATGCACAATCAAGAAAGATATGGCGAGTACTCCCTCCTTAACTCCCTAATGCACAGGTTGTGGGCACAAGTTATGGGGATAGACCACATGTATAAGGATTACCCATTTAGAACGGGTGTACTTGGAAAGGGAAATGAAGCTAAACCAAGTACCATCATTAACTTCTTGAACGTGCGGGATGGCTTCATCCACATAGCGCCTCTTAATGCAGTCACATGAATGAAAATCAGGCGGAGAGCCGCTGCTCAAGCATCCACTTTGCAGAAGCACGGAACCCCAGGACAAGCAAGGATATTGTATTCTAAGGAAGTAACATGAACAACTAGGCTCACCCGAAAGAAAAAGGCCACAAGTATTGGCAAAGGATATAAAAAGTGGATCCGACAAAGGGACAACTATTAATATGTCATCTTCCTCATCTGATGAACAGAAGATATTGCCATTCATACCTCAAAAAAGGGAGAAAATAGACCCCAATTGTCTGCCCAAGAAGTTGGCTGAGTATCTAGACCCAATTAAGGAGAAAGGTAGGCTGAAGGCTGCTAACGATCTAGTCAAGAAATGTCAAGCTCGATTGGAAGAGGAACCTTAGGCTCAGGCTACTGGAAGTTCCTCTATGCCTAACATAAAACCAATGATGAAACCCAAGAGCTAAATAGAAGCCTCAACCACCAAGTACTCTTTGAGGATATCCCTCAATAGGTAGAATGAGAGCCAATTAAAAAGCTATGCATTAGGTGGACCCTGCTACTTATCTTAAGGATCCGAGGGATGACTACCCAAGAAAACTAGACACTAATGTTCAGATCTCTATACCCTATACCCGAAGAAGCCCTTGCAAAAATGGGGACCATCAAATTCATAAGCCCACCCCCGTTCCAAGAGACATTGCTGGTCTCTCTTCCTTTCTATCTTCACAAGTCCAGATTCCCATTGGCACCTTACTTCAAGGTAGCCTGAGTCTATGAAAGGATTTGAAGGATTAGATGGAAGCAAGTCTTGGAGATGGAATGGAGAAAGAAGGTGGAACTAGGAAGTTCCGATGAGTCCAATGAAGAAGGATCCATAGAACGAGATGGAATCGTAGGGTGTACCTATGGTATGAGTGAACAAGTTAGGGAAATATTTTGAAGGAGATAAACTCAACGCAACACTACACCTAGCTTTTGAGCTTCAAGACACCTCCATCGTAGATGGTGGTGCAAGAGAGCATTGTTACCAAGCAATGTTGGGAAAAATGGGAAAAACCTTCGACGGTGGCGGTGGATGGCATTGCATTGATTGTGAAACCAGCTGATGGAGCCAGCATGAATCCCATAGGTCTTCTGTGGGATTTGAAAATTAAGATTTTGGAACCACTTTTCAATAGACCTTTGTGAAAAGATGCAGGGGGGAAGAGAGCTTGAGCTCTTGCAAGCACACACACACTCACAAAACCCTAATAGAGAACACACAAGGAGAGAGGCTGGAAATCTTCTTCTACTTCACTCAACACTCAACACACCATATACAAGATAAGAGTACACACAGTATGAAAGGTACTCAACCAATACATACACGGGTTCTCTATAGTGTGAACCCAACTAAATGAGCTGGCGCTATAACTATGCTAGTCTCTAAAATGGCTGTCACATAGCCTGTCATCCCACTGGCCGCATATCACCCAAGATCTCACCAACCATGCCAGTGGTGTAAGTGTGGGGTCTATCCCCCAGGCGGGTCATCAGTGTCCACCGCCTCACTAGACGAACTCGATATCTCAACACTTTGTGGTGATGAACTTTAGCCATAGCTGGTTTCCTATGATTGCATCCTAGGACGGCCTTTCATGAGAGAAATCAAGACAAATCCATGATTGAGACGGATCAAATCTAAATTTAAAAAAAAATACCGAACGCTAAAAGTGAACCTATGCACTTGGAAGATCCATCCAATGAGTGGGGGGACCCTTGATAGAATATTCAATCTGCCAAACATTCCACAAAATGTTGGAAGATGAAAGGGATAGCATGGGATTTGCACCTCTCCCAGACCCAGAAGACTGAGAAATAGATGCACATTCTCACTACCATGGATATAGTTCCAAAAAGAAATCACATCTAGAGCTCCACATTCTAAGTGCCACGTGCATACGAGCCAGGAACCTTTGAGCACCGAAGAAAGGCCATTGTGGGGAAAATCCACTTGTAAGACCCTTAACACAAATGGTTTCAAGGGAAAGGAAGCTTATGTCTTCTTGAGAGAATTGGAAGAACATTGGATGAGGTATATAGAGGTTGTTAATGCACATTCCAACTTTTTCTAGGTCTAGCAAAAAAGGAGCTGGTCCCATTCCAGTTAACAAGGTAACCACTAAAAGGGAAGAGTCACCCTTCCTAGTACACATTGAAACACTCGTCGATTGCATCAAAATGGTGGGTTTATTTCAATGGTAGCAAATTGCGATGCTACTACACAGACCACTCACGTAAAACCCCTTGAAGGCAATTCACCTCAAAAAGGAAGAAAAATAAAAATAGAATGAGATAAAAGAAGACAGCACAAAGGGAATCCAAGAGAAGGCAAGAAAAACTTAGAGGAAAGAAAATCTTTGTGAACATAGCTCAGGTAGTGGACCTAGAAGAAGAAGACTGGGAAGTCAAACTTGACCATTCATTAGGGGAAGGTTGAGATCTATGGGGGCCCTTTAAGCTACCATGAGATTAAGGAGATGATTAGTGTGAAGGCCAATAGGAAAAATACATGTGTACAAAAATGTTGGGTTGATTAAGAACCTAAATCTTGTGGTCAAAGGTAGAATCTTACCTTTTTCAGATCTGCCAACAAAGAAAATCTTCAATATCTTTTCTTTTTATATTTTTTGAAAGGAAAAGTTTCAAAAAGTTACCCCCCCTCACTTCCCTCTTCCCTCCAAAAGTAGGGGCGTGTTTCTCTCTCCTCCCTTTTAGACTAACCCACTTTCCCCATCTGCCACTCACTACACCCTCACTTGCCCCTATCTTCATCTCCAACTCTTGAGGAAAGCTCTTTGCTACCACCTACTCAGAGAAAGCTCTGTTATCAGCCTCTCTCTCTCTCTAGAGGAAGCTCTGTTATCAGACTCTCTCTCTCTCTCTCTCTCTCTCTCTCTCTCTCTCTCTTCTCTCTCTCTCTCTCTCTCTCTCTCTCTCTCTCTCTCTCTCTCTCTCTCTCTCTCTCTGCAAGCAGGCACCTAATGCAATCTCTCATTAGCTTTCTTTTAAGGAAAGCTCTTTGCTACTAGCTACTCAGAGGAAGCTCTGTTATCAGCCCTTCTCTCTCTCTCTCTCTCTCTAAAGGAAGCTCTGTTATCAAACTCTCTCTCTCTCTCTCTCTCTCTCTCTCTCTCTCTCTCTCTCTCTCTCTCTCTCTCTCTCTGCATGCAGGCACCTAATGCAATCTCTCATTTGCTTTCTTTTGAAGGTTTAGCTTTCTGTGTGTGTGTGCATGTGTGTGTGTGCGTGTGTGTGTATTTTGTGTGTGTGTGTATGGATTTGCAGCAAACTTCTTTGAAGCTTTAGCTAGCTCTCTCTCTCTCTCTCTCTCTTTGAGTAGATATTTGCTTTTTTGCCATATTCTTAACATTCACTTTCTTTTCATTTGGGCCATCTATGGCTCTTCAGTGTGTATGCAGGCCATCATCCACTATCGAGTCCATGGCTATTTCCAAAGTACAGGATGATGAAGGTTATTGGATTCCTACCGTTTTAAGCGGTTCATGTGGATAACAATGCAGCCCAGTTTGAGGGGTGCACACAAGGTTCCTCGAAGGCACATGGCTTCCACAAGCCATCACTGGAAAGGAAGGATCTTAGAATTCAAAGTTTGCAACAAGGATGGAAAGCGGCTTGCAAAGGTGCAACATGTTTACACCTCAAGCCAAATACATCTTGAAGATGAGAACTCAGCACGGTTCCCAACTAACTGTAAGTTTCAGAACTTGTTTAATGTTTCTTTGCTTTAGAGAAATGCTTGCATGAAGACTATGTGAATATCAAGAACTCCAATGTATTCTATTGTATGCAAATGTTTTCCCTTCAACATGTGTGGAATGGCAGCCTCTAGAATGTTTTACAGGGACCTTCGAAGCATGTCATGTTGATCTAGGTAGGCTTATGTATGCTGGGGAAACAAGTTCCGAACTTGCAAATAGAGGAGTATTTTTCCTTGCTGCAACATATGTTGTGCCACAGAGAGGAAGGTTTGGAGCACTTGAGCCAATTTCTCTTCCTGCACTAAATAGCCCGGAATGGCCCATTCCAGACCCCACCACAATGGAGAGCTTTCAGCGCAGGATTTTCCATGACATTCAGTCAAGCCTAAAGGCTGCATATGGATCCCACAAGATAAGTGTATCTCTTTTCATGCCTTTACATGTGTTTATTGCTATTTTCAAAGTAGGCAAGTTCCATCGCACCCCAACAATGTGGATAAGCAAAGATGGGGCCTTTGAAGCTCTAGATACATTTCTAAAAGGCGATTGGACCACCAAAGTGGCAGAACATTAGGGCGATGTAACAAAGTGCTCAGCGATAATGTCAATGGTAAGATGCAGGTATCAGATAGGCAAGCAAAATCTAACTATGGTGTACCCTATTAGAAGGTGGAAATGCTCGCATGGTGAATGGGAAGCTTTGGACTCTGATCTCTATGCTAGGGAGGAGGTAGAACTTCATATTGAAGTTCATCCAAGAGAGGAGCATACAGTGGTAGTTAATGATGATTGGAATTTTTCTCAGTTAAGAGATCGTATTGTCATGTCCTTTAATGTAAGGAACCAATTCAAGTTTGTTGTTTCTAATCGACCTATGCGTCACAGGTCAGAGAAACATACACTTTGTGTGTCATTGGAGCCCCCTAGGGTCCTTAGCTTGAAAGACTGTTAAGTTGCAGACTTAGGTAACATTTTGAGTGATTTTTGGCGATAATTTATAGTGGTGTACTTTTGAATAAAAAATTATTGATTGCACCATAGCCCCAATGTCCTCTGTATTTCACTGCAATTTGGATTTTAATTTTGTTAATTTTAAAATTTTTAAGTATGTTCTATAAATTTATTAAATGTTATAGTGGAATGCTTTATAAGAATAGGTTTTGCTCTATAATGCTCATTTCATTCTTAAGATCTTGCAGTTTCTATTTCCCTTCAATATCCCGCCATGGCTTCAAGCTCTAACTCGCTACGTGCAAAGCTTGAGAAAATTGGGCTCTCAGCAGGTGTGCAGGTCAGAACATCGCCATTTTTGAGGGGGTGAATGATATGCAGAGAACTATAGACCTTCACGCGCAGAGGCTTTTCAAGAGTAGGTCCAGTACATGAATGATGTAGTGGCACAATATGTCGTGCAATTGCCCGAGTCCACCACTAAATGGGTTCCAGTGGTGGACGTAATCAGGCATCTGTACCATGGTGACAAGTTGTTTCGATTCAGGCTCAACCGATTTTTGAAAGGGCTTACATCTAGCAATTACAGGGTCGAAGATGATGACACCGTTTATGAATTGCAGGTTGGTAATGTAGGCACCACCTTCCTTTCATGGGATATGATGTTAGCACTGTTTCTGCAAGAAGCCAGGGATGCAGAAAAAAAGAAGGGAAAGGCAATGAGTAAAGAAGTAGCTCTTGTGGAGGAATCCAAAGGCAAGGTGGAAGAGGTTTTCTCAGAAGAAGCTGGCCTTGGTGCTTCTCCAACAAGGGTCAACTGAGGATGAAGAGCCTCATCGTGACCTCGTGATGATGATAGAGGTGGGGTTAAATCAAAGTCGTGCCTTCATATTTATAAGTGAGTTATTACTAACACCTGATCTTTTTCTCTTGTAGAAAGCTTATATTTTTGACAAGTTTGCTGCACGTGGAGGTGGAGCTCGTGTGCAATCCGATGGACGAGACACCTCCCTGATTCATTACCTTCCTAGCCTCTCTCCATCATTTATTCGAGTAATCCATTTAGAGTACTCTGAGGAGGCACAAGCAGATCTCATCAAGTGTAAAGCTCTAAGTGGGGTTCTCACCGAAGATGGGCTAGCAAATAATGCAAACAAATGTATACTTATTAGCAGGGAGGCAGCTATGTATACATTTGCAGGCAGCTACACCGGCCATGTGCTAAGCCATTGTGCTACATCAATCTCCAAAGGTGTAACCAATCCTATTATTATATTTAATAGCCTAGGTGAGAAAGCCACGCAGAGTGACGAAGCTAAAGAAGCTATCAAAAATCTTCTCAAGAACTTGTAATTTTCTTTCTACGAAATCAATACAAAATGTATACTTTTTTAATTGTAATGTTTTTAAGAATTCTCAACCATTTCTCTTGTTTATTTGTTGTGTCAGCACTGTGCCCTATAAACTTTTGGCAGGCATGTGAATGTGTAGGAAATTTCATTAATAATGATCAAATATTTGTTCAAATATTGTCACTTAACATCCAGCTGAAATCTGGCAGTACAAAATCTGAACAATTAAAAAAAAACAAATTTTTTATGTTTTTTGATGTTTGTAAGCATATTTTTCATTAAAAAAGTGTACATAATGCTTGAAAGAGTACAAAAATGAAAAAAACAAGCCTGTGCGCTACGGCGCGAATTTATGCCTTTCAAAGTTCAGGACATGCTTAAATTCGTGCCATAGCGCACAGGCATCATTTGATCATTTTTGTACACTTTTTTTGATGACTACTCTGCCTAGAAACATTTAAAAAAAAAGAAAAACTTTTGCTTTTTTTTTTTAATGTTCTATCTAATGCCAGACTTCACCAGGTGATTTTGAGCCCCAAATAACTTTTTTTTTGTCCCTGAGCTTTTCTAAGGCCTTATTGAGCTTTAAGCCTTTTTTGGACCTAAAATAAATTCAATTTAATTTTGTTTCTGCACTATGTAAGGATCCTTTGTTCAATGCCAACAACAATATCACGTATAACAAGATAATATTCAAATTTTATATTGGTTTTCACAATCACCTTATCAATAATATAAATTTTGTTCCTATTTGACTACGGCTCTTAATACATGATCAACAGTTTTACCCATTCAAACAACAGTACAAGAAATGAAATGTCTGCTTTTATAACACAGTTGAAACAAATGAATACGTTGGTTAACGAGTCATTGACAATATCTTATAGATTCAAAAAAATGTATTACAATGTTTGAGATTACAAAAGGCACAAAGGCCGCCGCCGCCGCCTAAAAGCTTAATCCTATCCTATAAATCCTTCCTTATGGAGTGCTTTATCCTGACATAAACGTAGTGCAAGTGCCATGTCAACAGCTTTAGGGTCACCCTTTTGGCGTGAGCATGGCACAGCACCGAATCTTGAAACAGAGAGACCAAAATTGTTTCTGACGCCTCTTGGAGGGCCTCGAGTGCCGCACTCTGTACCCGAGTGACCCTGTCACACTGTACTTGTCGATGACTTCTTTTACAACTCTTACAAAAGGGGCCTTCGCCATGATGGGGTCTGTGCTCTTTTGGTACTTTCTAATTTCTCGCAGAGCCACGGTCCCCGGTTTCCATCTTCTCTTCTTGTTGGCTACAGGGGGTGGTGGTGGATGCGACCTCTCTTCCCATGGTTGTCTATCATTTCTAAATTTTTTTCGCCTTTCTTGCTCGGCTAGATCTAGATTTAGTCTTCTTTTACTTGCTTCTGCCTTCTTCTTTTCTTCTTCTTGTTTTAATCTGCGTGCTTCTTGAATTCTTTGTTCCCATCTTTCCCTCTCCCTTTGCTCCTCCTACTCCAGTCTTTCCCTCTCCCTTTGCTCCTCTACTTGTCGTCGATCCTCCTCTTCCATCTCCACCTCTTGCTGCGTGTTACGTTCCTTCTTTCTCTTGACACAAATCTTTATTCTTTGTTTTTTAGGTGGAGGCTGGGGCTGAGGCCTCTCAAGTTCCTCATGTAGTGTTTGTGCTAAGAGCCTATCCTGCTCTTCACGATGGCTTATTTCCTCTGCTTCATAGAAGTCAGTAGCCTATTGATACTGCTCTTGCTCAGTACACAGAAGTGCTTCCTGGTCTTCCTCAAATGCGACCCTTAGCTCCTCTTCTAGCTGCTGAGGGAGTAGGGCTTGTTGTTGCTCTCTTCTTCTATGCGCCTCCTCATCAATCTGGTGTTGTTGCTCTTCCAGCACACGCTCCTGCTGCTCAGCCTCTGAGAGGTCGGGGGAATGGTGTACGTGTGGCTCTAAATGAGCCGGTCTCTCCAGACTGCTTGGAGACATCCTCAATATTGTCCAGTCCTGAAAATACATCCGACTGTACATCTTCCTGTCGAGTCTCTACCTCTCTGTCCATGCTTGTATGCTTCTTTTTGATGTGTTTTTGCACTTGTTGAAATGCCTGTGCCATGGCGACTTCCTGTATCAAATTGTGTGCACCAGACGGTACGTTTGGGTTCTCAGTTTTGCGTGCAGTGTGCTTAGTTCTAGCCATCCCTTGACTTACACGAGTGAATGAACGTGAAAATGTAATTTTAAAACTCACTTTTATAGGTTTATATAGTTTTTGAAAAAAACTTATTAATAAAAAAAATCTCTAGAAATTTTAAAAAAAAGCTTTAACTTAAAAAAGGCTACAATTTTTTAATATGGAACCCATTTTCGACCCATACGGCTCCACGCAGCAAACCACTCACGCATCCCATGCATGGCACTTGATGCTCGCCATGCAATTGCTCCTTGCAAATTGACATTTTTTACAACCCTTCGTAGTAATGACACCTGCCCTTTTGGTTTCTGTCGGCGTCGACCTCCCAAACTGCGATAAAACCAATTAAACATCTCATGCAAGGCATTACTTTTTTCCTTACCACCTCCACCATGTCGCATGTTCTTAAAGTATGCTGCCTTAACTTGATAATGAGAGCGCTCCATTCCTTGGGTGCTCCAAATTGCCATTGGACCATATTGGTTTAGAAAAAACTATGCGTGGGCAAATATAATGTGCTGCAACAAAGATCATATCAGAATTTTACTATTTGGCGATTAATATCAGTAAATAGATAGAAAGGTAAATACCATATAGTGGGTGATATGTGTTTCTCCCCATGCATCTACCATTTGCTGAGTAAATGTATGTATTGCAGTCTTTAAGTTTGCAATCTCCTCAGCAACAAGTGGAGCCTTTTCTAGCAATTGAATCATTTTGTCAAGTGACTCCCATAGCCTTGCTCGCTTCAGACCAAGCTCTACATTATTCCCACGATAAGTGGTGCATTCACAAATGGCCTTCCATAATTCATATTTTGTGTGACTATTGTACCCCTTGTAATTTGAGAGAAGGTGTCTTGCTTTGGACCCACCCATGCATATTTTGTTTGGATTATCCTGACCCGGTCCTGACTTTTTAGTATCAGCACCACCATGAAGTCCCACGTTTGAAAGGACATCTTCCAGCTTACTGATGCATTCGTTGCGAAGATGTTCAAGCTCCATATTCCATGCATAATTGATATGTAACTTCAGTAATTTGTCAATTATGCGTAACCTAGCATGAAGCGTGCAAATATAAACACGGGAAAGTGGAATCTCTAATATAGGGCTCCATGAGATATCTTCTTGATCACGATTAGGCGGACAATTGGTATTACAATTCATAATGCCATTAACCCACTGCATATGTTTCTTTGGATCTTTGTTTTGCGTTGTACTCATTGAAGGTGGTTGTACATTTTTCTTGCCCTTTGCATGAGATTTGGTCGTCTTGGTGGCTGCAACCTTGCCTGAAGCTTTGCCGTGATCAATATACTCTGATTTTGAATGGCAGCAATAAATACATGGAAAAAAAGTATTTGCTCCTAGCTTGCATCCTAGCATACACTTCAATGTCTTTAAATCACCTGCCATGTGCCACTCAACTGTAAACGTTCCTACATCTTCCACATGCAAAGTTTCTCCTTTTGATTGCAATGATATGACATTTGGGATGCCTGTTCGGGTAAGGTACCATCGCAATGTATCATTCGTCTCCTGTGGAAGCTCCAATGCTGACAACCACCATATATTCTTTTTTGATTGCACTCCATAGTAATCTTTTCCCTGAGATTGACTTCCCTTGTTGGAATTTGAGGCTTGTGCACTACAGTCAAGAAGATTATCATCCTATTCCAGATTTCCTTTCATAGCCCTGTTCATAAGTGTTAGGCTGACTCTTTCTAATTTTGGTCCTTTTACAATTTGACTCATCAAGCTTTAACACAAACACAGCCTGACCTTGGCACTCCTCAATGCTTAGACCATAATAAGAAATCATAGCTCTTTGAAGGGTCCTTAAATCAATAAAGACATTGTTGTACTTGTTGTATTCAAATACCTTTGTAGTACATACAGGCAGAGCATCCTCCACATGACGGTAGCCACCTAACATGTTTGCAATTTCTGAGTTTGCACTTTTTCTTGCCATGGTTACACTGTATGGAGTTGGTAGCATGGGTCGAAGAAGTCCTTTAGCGCAATGACCTAGTGTAAACACCCTGTAAATGGCTTCATATCCTTTCCTACTGACACCAGCACTATCACATGCATCCATAATCTGTATGGGGCTTACCATATTTTGCAGCTCTCCAGAAATTTTATTTTGGATTTGCTTAGATATTTTGCATGTGGGATCTTCTAGCAGCTTTGATATGTCTGATAACTTAACAACATGTTTCAATATGCCTGCTCTACATTCCTCAACACCACCTTCATACCCCATCATATCCCCAGCAATATCTCTACATGGAACATAAATACAAAATAACATCAATATGTTTCACAAAATAGAAAGGCCTGCAAAACAATGGCAAGAATAGAAGTTACCTTGTTGCTCGTACACGTTGTTTTCTTGCTCCACTTAGGGTTACCAAGGTTTCTAGGGACTGACGCTTTCTTTTCCGTTGAAAGCCTACTGGAAGCTTCTTCAGGCTTGCAAGGTGTCGTTGCTTGTTTCGTGCATCCTGTTTGGTTGCATTCATCTTGTCCCATTCAATATCAAAGGTCTGCTTAAGCAACAAGTTGTTCTTCTGGAGCTCCTGATTCTGAGTTTTCAAGTTGTTCACCACTTCTTCAAGCCTATCAATGTCCTTCTTGTGTTGATGCTACAACTCAAGCCATAAGCCTCGAAAATGCACTCTTGAATGCGATTCTTGAGCTGCAACAAAAGAAAGCCTCCTACAATAGCCAAATAGACCATTAGCTCCATCACCTACATAACTAAGAAATGTAGTGATATTAACAAAATGAGTTGGAGCATTGGTGAGCAGGTCAATAGGGTATATGAATCCATTCGTCTCCAGAGGTCAATACATTTTTGCCCTTGTGATCGAAGAGTACCCAATGGCACATTGGTCACACCACTTGATTTTGTGCTGCGGCGGCGGATGGTAGCATACTCAGCAACCAAATCTACATGTAACCTATCTTTGGTGCTCTGTTAGATATATCTTCAAGTGGCATTTTCTTTAGGGTTAGGCAATGTTGAAAAGAGCTTCTTGTAGAACACAATGCAAGAGTGAGGATAGGGTATTCTGAGGAGAGTGCAATGAAGTTTTGCTGTAAAAAACATTAGAAGATCATAGATCTTCTGATTAGGTAGTAGGAGAAAGGACAAGGAAGATGGCAAGAGGCATAGAAAATGGTAGATTGAGGTTTTGCAGCATAATACAGTAGAGAGAGAGAGAGAGAGAGAGAGAGAGAGAGAGATGTAGATTGCAGAGACGGAAGTAGGGGATATGTATGATAAACAATGCAAGAATGGAAAGTGGTAAGCTCTGAAGCTATGGAGGTTGACAGAGGGATTTTTTGCACTTCAATGTGGGAAAGACATGAGAGAGAGAGAGAGAGAGAGAGCAGAAAATGATAAAAAGATGAGGCATGGAGGATGAGAGAGTGTGAGATATCTGCATTTGGAAGTGCAAAGGTTATGGAAGCTTACTAATCAGAGATGCAGAGCCATGGCACACCCAAATGTGAGAAAGGGGAAGAGAAAGAGAGTGGTAGAGAGACGAGGGCGTCTTAGAGAGAGAATGTAGAGAGAGAAAGTGGGGGGACCTAAAAGTGGAGGAAAGAGAGGAGGGAAGGCTTTTCAGCCATTTTGAATTTGGGGAAACCAAAAAGTTACCCCCATTTTAGCTCAAGCAAATATATATTTGAAAAAAATAGAAATTCAAATAATGATTGCATAAAGATCCCCTTGTCAGGCCTAGTCAAAGTATGCTTAGAGTCCTTAAGCAAAAGTACTTAAAAACATAATATGGCAGCTTAAAGGGCCCCCATAGACCTCAACCTTCTCCTAATGTGTGGTTAGGAGTAACCACATCGATAACTTTTACCCCAAAGCTAATACTAGTAGACACGGGTGCTAATCATAACTTAATGTCCTATGACACATGGGACTCACTAGGTCAACTCCACACCCTGCCCCAACAGTCACTACTATATTGCTTTAAATTGTGTTAAGTGCCTAGGCGTTACTACAATTCTATTTCACATGATTGGAATTAACCCCCTGGAAGGAAAGTTCTATGTCATGCCTATAGGAATGATGCAAGAAGAAATCCTCCTTGGACAAGGGTGGATGGGCCACAATAGGTGTCACATTGACTGGGACGCAAGGATGGCCACACTACAACTTGCCTCAAGGCAAGTTACTATCCTCATGATAGGATGAAGAGCCTTAGCTACTACTATTGGCAACAAGGCATATCATCCTCTCCAGTAATCTCAACCCCCATGATCACTAACAAAGATAAAACTATACCACCAAAAAAGAGGCCGGCACTTTTCCATGAGCCCCTTTCCAATAATCCCTCATCAGTCGCGTCGACAAACTCCACAACATGCCAAGCCTCACCAATAATGCCTGATAACACTTATAACACTACTAACTACCAGTAGCAGCAGGTACCGCCTTAAATCATTCCTAGACGGACCCCCCAAATAAAGTTATCCACCTGACCCACTTATACTCACTAGTGGGTATCCAAGAAGGTCCTTGTCACACAAGGTTACTAGGTACCACCATGTGGATCCCCAGGAGATCCCAACTTGCCTTTCAAGCCTCGACAACACCAAAGGCTCCGATACATAGATACACTACTAGAACCTCACGTCGACCTCCACCAAGGTAATCGCAAACCCACAAGGTCAGTAAGAGCATCCAAAGAAGACCACCATTAAAGCAAAGAAATCGAAAAAGATCACCTCATCCTCAAGCCACAACCACTCAAAGATGGGTGCCTAAGGATCTCCTGATAGCCCACAAGTTCTATGAAGGCAATGGGTAGCCAGGTATGGCTACCAAAGCTGCCGACACACAGCATTCTACCCCACATGCCCATTGCACCACAACACTTCCAATGGCAACCAAATCTTGGCATAATTGTTACCACTAGTACTCTGTCAGAGATAAGGGTAAAGGGAAAGTGTAGGAGGAGGGTGCCAAGATGCGACTTACAAGATTCACCCCTATTAATTCTTTCATCCCCCCAATCCCTAACTGTCAAACACCCCCTACCAAGTACCAACATGGCCTGAAGAAGAAGAGTTTCCAAACTTGACCAAACCGAGTTGGACCCGACTTGTAGCCATAGCAACTTGGCAACAAGGAGTCAGTACAAAACCTACAATGGGGTGCTGGACACATAGTCCAAGGGTACAAAACCTATAATCAGGGTGCTGACAATAAAAAAATCTCTCTAAGGACAAGCGAATGGCTGTTCACTCCATCAAGCCATGGCCATTCACTCCATCAAGCCATAGATGTTCACTCCATCAAGTGGCCGTTCACTCCCTCAAGCCACGGCCTTTTGGTATCCTGTATCCATGCCCATTCACACCCACTCATCCATGGTCGTTTGCCTAAAACAACCATGGCTGTTCCTTTACTGTCTACCCAGAAACACGACCGTCCACTTCACCAATCCATGACCTTTCCTCTACAACGCCATGGGCATACCTCCCCAGGAGATCTATATAGGGGCCCACCACCTCATTTTTCCACTTTTCTTCTTGCTTTCTAGCTAAACTCTTGCCCTTTTTTCTTCTAATTTTTAGCAACCTCTTGTCATCTCTTCCTTACCTATTGCAATGGACACTATCAGGCACTCCAACTCCTCTCTCGAGGTTGTTGCCCACACTCCCCAAAAGAAGAGATGGCAAGCCGGCCTCTTGCCCTCTTGTCACCTCTAACTTACCTATTGCAAAACAGCCACTGTCAGGCACTCCGACTCCTCTATGGAGGTTGTCACCCACACTCCCCAAAACAAGAGATCGCACGTTGACCATCAATTTGAGGAATATGGCAAGCACCCCACCCAACTCTCTGATCCAAGGCGAGGCACTTATGAAGTGCATCGATGGCCATGCCATTCATAGCCTCATGAAGAACAAGCACAAAGTGGAGCACAAGCTTCCCTACTACATTAAGCCATGCTATCGTGCCATTGCGGAGCCCGCAGTGGTCACATGCCTAGAGAAAATTGGGCTTGGTGGTTTACCCACACTTGACCGTTATGGCAAGCACCCCATTTGAGGAATATGGCAAGCACCCCACCCGCTCATCCATGGCCGTTTGCCTGAAACAGCCATTGTCGTTCCTTTACCACCCATCAACCCAAACACGACCGTTCACTTCACCAATCTATGGCCTTTCCTCTGCAACACCAAGGGCATACCTCTGTAGGAAATCTATATAAGCGGCCACCACCTCATTTTTCCCCTTTTCTTCTTGCTTTCTAGCTAAACTCTTGCCCTTTTTTCTTCTGATTTTTTAGCAACCTCTTGTCACCTCTTCTTTACCTATTGCAATGGCCAATATCAGGCACTCGAACTTCTCTCTCGAGGTTGTTTCCCACACTCCCCAAAAGAAGAGATGGCAAGCCGGCCTCTTGCCCTCTTGTCACCTCTTCCTTACCTATTGCACTGGCCACTGTTAGGTACTTCGACTCCTCTCTGGAGGTTGTCACCCACACTCCCCAAAAGAAGAGATGGCATGCCGGCCATCAATTTGAGGAATATGGCAAGCACCCCACCCAGCTCTCTCATCCAGGTAAGGCACTTATGAAGCAGATCGATGGCCATGCCATTCATAGCCTCATGAAGAACAAGCGCAAAGTGGAGCACAAGCTTCTCTACTACATTGAGCTGTGGTATCGTGCCATCGTGGAGCCCGCAGTGGTCACATGCCTAGAGAAAATTGAGCTTGGTGGCTTGCCCACACTTTACCTCTGCAATTACCTTGAGACTTATAACGCATGCCAGTTAACAAGGCTAGTAATAGACTCGCAACAAGGAGCTCCCCTCACAGTGCACCTCAATCTTGATTTGGTCAGAGATCATGAAAGATGTTATGTGTGGTCGTAAGACATTGCACGAAGGCTGTAACTTGTTGCATAAAGATTGTTATGGGCTTTATTTTATTGATGTCATCTTCTAATTTCATCGTTGTGGCTGTATGCATGAGGTTGTAGGACATTACATGAAGGCTTTAGCTTATTGCATAAAAACTGTTATGGGATTTATTTTGTTAGTGTTTTTATTCTTTTGCTGTTATACTTTGGTGTAGGTGACAAGGGACCATGAGCAAATAGGGTCCCTATTATGAGGGGAACCATAGCTCATATCCCTACAAAAGTTTTTTTAAAATTTTATCATTCAAGGGATTAGGGAATCGTAGCTCAAAAACCTACAAAAATGTTTGTTTTGTTCTATTTTGGGGGCAAGAGTCTGATCCCAAGGGCTCACCTAGATGATAAGATATTTTTAGTATTCTAATATTGCATGTTAATGTAAGTGACATTAATATATGTTTGAGATATGAGTTATACATGGGATAAATTTCTTGTTTATTCTACAATGTGTTGTTTGTCCATTATCTACATCATAGAAGGTTATTGGTTTTCTTAAAAAAAGCTTTATGAATGTGGAAGCTAAACTAGGGCTTTGGTATGTTAGTCATATTTTTATTTTCATAAATTGTTTCTCCTTTTTTTTTTGTAAATGCTAGTGCTAAACCTTGTTAGCTTAAATTATGTCATTGTAGCAAGTTCGAGAAAGAGACTTGCGACCCGAGAGAGAGAGAGAGAGAGAGAGAGAGAGAGAGAGAGAGAGAGAGATTTCTTATTATGTATATTTACTTATTTAATCATTAATTACACCTGCACCCCACACTTGCACCCAATTGAGTATAGGTTGGCATTGAGTTTTGAATTTTCATTTTGTTTTATTATTGAAGTTTTAAATTTAAACTAAAATCAAGTGAAATAATTAATTTCTTTCCCTAAAATTTAATATTATGGATTTTATTTAAATATTCAAATATAAAATAAAAAATATAAAAAGTTTACTTTTTTGTGTCACAAAGTTTAATGTAGTAAAGGCTTAATTTTTAAATGTAAATATTTAAAAAAATAGGCCTAATGTAGTAAAGGCTTAATTATATATATAAATATATTCAGTTGAGTGCAATAAGAGTACATGCAACTTCCAATTGGTAGCATATTTTGCCAGTTATGAGACTGAAGCCCTAAAAGATGGGATTCATCAAAAGCAACAGGGAAATGTGGATCAGGGTGTATTAAACTTGTTTCAAAGTGCTTATTACATTGCAAAAGAAGACCTTGCCTTTTGTAAGTTTCTATCGCTTCTTGATGTACTATCAAGTAGCACTTTCTCTTTTGCATTAAAGAAGAGAATGTAAGGCTATACAAGATGGTTGCAAATTTTAGATTTCTATACATGTTGCTGTTATGTAAGTGAACTTTCTTGAAAATTTACTTATCTTTCTTTAGAACTTAATTAAAAGTTAGATTTAGAGATGAGAGTATATAAATATCTCTAAACAATTAGAAAAATATAAAGAAACTAAATTTATGATAAAAATAGCATCTTTATGATGGACATCCCCAAAAGTAAGTCGGCTTTTGCATATAGTCGAATTTAGCAAAACAGCTAGCGCGTAGACCAGGCCTATTCCCATAATTTTAAGTATGAACTCGATTATATTCTAGCAAAAAACCAGAGAGTTAAGAGGCTATAAGTTGCAGGCCTATACATGCATACAGGGAGCCAGGACAGGCAAAAGTCTACAGGGAGTATCAATTTCTCTTATTGTTTTCCTTATATGGTTTAATTATTGCATGAGTGTGTGCATGACAGAGAGCGATATTAAACATGGTTTTGTAAGAATTGCAGGTTGAATGAAGCTCTCTTTTCTTTCCATCTTCTCTTTTCTCCTCTGATGAGAAGATGTATTGATTGTATTAAATTACTTTATATCTTAATAAATCATCGAAATACTCATATGTGAGACCGTGGGTATCACATGTGGGGGGGCAGATTGGACCCAATGCTTTTATCTTGTGTTGATAAATATTTTTCCGTTTAATTTTTTCGTTCAATTCTTCTACTAAGATTGATGTATTAACTTGTAGTTAATTTATTTAAAGCAATTGTAAAATTTGTTGAAAGCTTGTACTTGGAGAAAAGTTGCATTTTTTAGTCGATATGTTTGATCACTTAGCTCCTCTATCTCTTGTTTTCAAAAAAGCTTTGTTGATGTGACAAACATCCGTAGTTTGATAAGCTTCACAATTGCAATGTTGGATGTGGAGTTTGTTGTTGGTCCTTTGGACATGAATGTAATACTTAGGGACATGATGGATTTGGATTTCCATCTATACTAGAGTTTGGTGGACAACATGTTTGGTTGTGGACATTGCGAAAGGCAATGAAGGGGGATATGTATTATGGTGTTTGGATAGAAAGGTATGCAATTGGTAGTGATTTAATACAAGCTCTTGATTTTCAAGCATAGTTATGCTTAGAAGTTAAATCATAGTTTACAAATCAAGTTTGTTGATTCATCCATTTTGAAGAACTTTAATATCCTTGCTCCTCTTGGGTTTCTTTCTTCCATAGAGTTCAAAGAGCTATGGGGCACTTGAATTAGATGCATTAGTTAAACATTATGGGAATACTGTCACTTTAAAAGATGGCATTCAGATTGATGCAATGATAGATGAAAGAGATAGATAAAAAAGGAGTTCCATATCTTTAAGGTGAACTTTAGATGTATCTAATTGGAATGGAGTTTCATGTCTTTAAGGTGCATATCTAATTGGAAAGGAAAATCTCTTAAAGTCACATGGAGTTTCATTGGTAGACATGAAGTGTGGCATGTGAAGTATCCTACCTTACTTTCTTTGGCACAAGTTGCAATGTTGCAACGTTGCAACACTACAGTATGTGAAAGAGGTTTCAATGTGCAAAACATCATTAAAAACAAGTTGAGAAACCATTTGGAGAAAGAAAAGTAAAGGTCCTTCGCTTATGTGCTTTGATTTTACAGATGCCATTAGGTTGTGGAGAGCTCAAGCAAGACATGTTTATACACATGTAGAGTGAATAAAGGCTTTCGTGTATGATATTTTAGACTTGGAAGTTAGGAAGTATGCTTGTAACTAGCTCCGTAATGTGAAAGACCCATTTCCATGCTCATTAAAATTTGCAGCCGGTTGTGAGATGACACTTCTTCATTAGTGAAAACCAGTTGCCAACCAAGCCCGGCATGGAAACAGGCACTCAGAGGGCTTGTCTTCTTCTTCATTAGTGAAAACCAGTTGCCAACCAAGCCCGGCATGGAAACAGGCCTTAAGTTAGAGAGGCAAGCCGCCCAAATACAAGGTTGAGAACTTGAGACTGCCTAGTTGGCAGTTACCAAGAGAGGCAAGCCGCCCAAATACAAGGTTGAGACTGCCTAGTTGGCAGTTACCAAGAAAAGCAAGTGACAACAGGCATCTTTTTGGGTGCAATGATGGTCGAAAGGTTGGCCCGGGAGATAATAACTATTGCACGCAGTATATGCAATATATGAACTGCTGAGTCATGGGCATTAACACAACACTGGACGGTGACGGTGACAACAGTACTATTGGCTGACGATGCATTTAAAACTTTGAAAGGCTACAGCAAGCGGACTAGTTAAGTCTTTAAAGGTTTGTAGCCGTGACCGGTCGACTTCGGCGACCTAAATGCAAAAAGGGTTCATGTGACTCAGAGTCCTTTTACTTTATTCAATTTATCAAAAAGAAAAGGTACAGGCACGTCAGAATAATAAAGCGGTGAAAAACATATATATATATATATATATATATATATATATATAGGAATGTTTTGAAGAAAAAAAACAGCCGCCTAACAGAAAATGTCACGCAAACTCAAGCTTGCTTTTGTGAACAAGATGGCTCTTCTCCTCCCATCAACATGCTAGCGAGCAACTGCAGCGCAACAACCTTCGCGTTCGTAAAGGGTGGGAGCACATCGGTGAAGCTGATTTGGCCGCCGCCTCCGCCCCGGAGGTGCACCACACGTACAAGGTCTTGCTGGTGGCTGCTGCTGCTGCTGCTGCCGCTGCCACCCAAGGTTGCTCGGATTAGCCCACATATTTTCCCCGGAGCTGCAACCACCTGCTCCAAATCCTTTAGCTTCTGGTGCTCGACCAACGTTAGCCACCTATCTTCCTCCGCATCATAGGCTTTCAGCCTCCCAATCGACTCATCTAACGCCAGCAGCCTCCCATCCACCACAATGCAAGATCCAGTCCAGCCACCCCTCATCCCGCGTGGCATCTCCGACCACTTTCCTGTAGCCGGGTTGTAAATCACTCCTATCTTCCTGAAGACACCTTTGCCGCTAACCATGTGAAGACTGCCCTGGTAGTTCACAGCAGTGATGGCCTCCCCGCTGAATTTCGAAGATTTCAACCCTTCGACGGGGGCCCACGTGTCGAAATCTGGATCGTAGCATTCAACGGACTTGGAGAGGGAGACGTCCCAAAGCTTGCCACATCCGCTGGCCAAGTAGAGCTTGCCGCCGGCGAAGCCACAGGCGCACCACCTTCGAGGCACGCGGAAGGGGGAGCCTTTAGACCACTGTTTGGACAGTGTGTCGAAGATGAAAGGACAGTCGAGCGCAGGTTCGAGAATCGAAGGGTGGTGGGCGGTTTCGGGCGTGCGGCTGAGCTTACATCCAGCCACCATGAAAAGCTTGGTGGCTGAGCTGGCGCATTGTACAGGGTGGGTGAGCCCAATGAAAGTAGGGCTTGAGAGGTGAAAATCTACCGGGTCCGGAAGAAGGGGTAAGGGATGCCAGCATGTATACAACGGGTCGAAGGCATGCCACGCAAAGGACCCCGATCCGTTTGAAGGGGTTCTCAGCAGGACATACAACCATTGCTGCCTATGCAAGCCAAGCTCGCTTCTGACCGTCTGAAACAGAAGAGATTGCGATAGCATGCGTCTCCAACCCTTGCAAACTCTCCATAAACTGCAGAGTGAGGGCACCCTTGCCAGGCAGAGAGTGGCAAGCTCATCTGGCAGCCCAGGCAACACTGCAGCTGCCAAAGCAGAAGAAGAAGAAGGAAGAGGGGAGGAGGTAGCAAGAGGAGGAGGGGTTGTGTGGCTGCAATCATCACAACCATCTTCATCTTCACCTTTGCCGTGGGACAGCGCCATAAAACAAGCTGGCCCCGTGTCTGCAACAATCTCCCTTCTCTCTCACACACACGTACACACACATGCGGAATAAAAAGGATTGCTTTAGCTGCCCGAGACAACTGGATCTCCGTCGGCCCCGCCTCCCTTCTAAACCACCAATGTCGTCGCTAGCTACGTCTTTATTTTCATAATCCCACTCCCAAATGCAAGTTGCTAGGGGCTGTTCACATGCACCCGACCGGTGGCTGGTGTCCTAGCCTGAGCTGCTTATTAACCTTAAGGGACCCCCAAAAAATGTATGGCAATGCGCCACACACTTTTTGGCCCGAGTGAACAGCTTCCTATATGCCTTGGTAGTTGGTTCCCCATCCTAAAATGGGAAAAAAACGTTTAAAACAAGTGGGCTCACATCAACCTGCCCAATAAGGGTAGAGAAAGATAGTGAGAACTATAAGTGCACTAAAAAGGGAAAGACTAACAAAAGAGGATTGCTCCCAAGAGACATGGTAGCCTAGTTACATACAAGCTATCATCATAGACTCAGTAGTACAACCTTTAGGAGTTTGTTCCTCCATACACTCGCCTCTTTTAGTTGGGAAGATAAGAGATGGGACTGACTATGAAGTTTGTTGAATGGTGAAGAAAGTGGTAGAATCGGTTCTTGTATTTAACTGCTGTAAAGATCTTACTATAGTTATTTTACGTTCCCATGAGAGAAAAGAAAAGAAGGGAGGAGAGAATAATGGAGGAAGTGCATAGTGCAAAAACATATTTTCAAGTAAGAAACAAGAGAGCGATGAATAGTTGAATTTTCTTCCATCTTCTTTTCTTCTCTACAACCATTAGCATAAAAAGATAAGAGTACATACTATATAGGAAAGTACTCTCCTACAACAACATACAATGGTCGGTCTATAGTGTGAACCCGACTAGATATAAGCTGGCACTATAACTATAAGGGAAAGTACTCTCCTATTATAACATATAATTGTCGGTCCATACTGTGAACCCGACTATATGAGCTGGCGCTATAACTATGCCATACTCTAGGAATCCAAATGTGGTTGTCACACAGCCTGTCATCCAATGTTAACCAAATCCTACTAGTGATATAAGTGTGAAAGCTATCACCTAGGTGCTTATCAATGTCTACAACACTAGTACTTGAGCTCAATATCTCAACACTTCCCATCGAGCTCAACTCTACACTATACTCTAAGTATGCTCCTAAATCTATAGACCTTCTCTATACCAAGTGCCTTCATGAAGATGTTAGCCACACTTGATCTTCTATGCTAACATATAGTATATCTACATCACCTGCTAGAACCTTCTCCCATTAGCATAAAAAGATAAGAGTACATACTATATGGGAAAGTACTCTCCTACTACAACATACAATGGTCGGTCTATAGTGTGAACTCGACTAGATATGAGCTGGTGCTATAATTATAAGGGAAAGTACTCTCCTATTATAACATATAATTGTCGGTCCATACTGTGAACCCGACTATATGAGCTGGCGCTATAACCATGCCATACTCTAGGAATCCAAATGTGGTTGTCACACAGTCTGTCATCCACTAGCAGCATGTTAACCATAATCTCACGAACCCTACTAGTGGTATAAGTGTGAAAGCTATCACCTAGGTGCTTATCCATGTCTACAACACTAGTACTTGAGCTCAATATCTCAACACTTCCCATCGAGCTCAACTCTACACTATACTCTAAGTATGCTCCTAAATCTATAGACCTTCTCTATACCAAGTGCCTTCATGAAGATGTTAGCCACACTTGATCTTCTATGCTAACATATAGTATATCTACATCACCTGCTAGAACCTTCTCCCATTAGCATAAAAAGATAAGAGTACATACTATATGGGAAAGTACTCTCCTACTACAACATACAATGGTCGGTCTATAGTGTGAACCCGACTAGATATGAGCTGGTGCTATAATTATAAGGGAAAGTACTCTCCTATTATAACATATAATTGTCGGTCCATACTGTGAACCCGACTATATGAGCTGGCGCTATAACCATGCCATACTCTAGGAATCCAAATGTGGTTGTCACACAACCTGTCATCCACTAGCAGCATGTTAACCATAATCTCACGAACCCTACTAGTGGTATAAGTGTGAAAGCTATCACCTAGGTGCTTATCAATGTCTACAACACTAGTACTTGAGCTCAATATCTCAACACTTCCCATCGAGCTCAACTCTACACTATACTCTAAGTATGCTCCTAAATCTATAGACCTTCTCTATACCAAGTGCCTTCATGAAGATGTTAGCTACACTTGATCTTCTATGCTAACATATAGTATATCTACATCACCTGCTAGAACCTTCTCCCATTAGCATAAAAAGATAAGAGTACATACTATATGGGAAAGTACTCTCCTACTACAACATACAATGGTCGGTCTATAGTGTGAACCCGACTAGATATGAGCTGGTGCTATAATTATAAGGGAAAGTACTCTCCTATTATAACATATAATTGTCGGTCCATACTGTGAACCCGACTATATGAGCTGGCGCTATAACTATGCCATACTCTAGGAATCCAAATGTGGTTGTCACATAGCCTGTCATCCACTAGCAGCATGTTAACCATAATCTCACGAACCCTACTAGTGGTATAAGTGTGAAAGCTATCACCTAGGTGCTTATCAATGTCTACAACACTAGTACTTGAGCTCAATATCTCAACACTTCCCATCGAGCTCAACTCTACACTATACTCTAAGTATGCTCCTAAATCTATAGACCTTCTCTATACCAAGTGCCTTCATGAAGATGTTAGCCACACTTGATTTTCTATGCTAACATATAGTATATCTACATCACCTGCTAGAACCTTCTCCCTCACAAAGTGAAAATGCACCTCAATGTGCTTTATCTTAGCATGGTATACGCGGCTACTAGCCAGCTATATGCTACTAATATGTGCTATCTCAATAGAAAATAATGACCCTATCCACGGACTCATCCATATCACGCAATAAGTAGCTTCTGAAACCAAGCTACCTCACAAGCTACCATAGCAGCGTCCCTATACTTTGCCTTTGTACTTGACAAGGTAACTGTTGGGCTATTTCTTATTGCTCTAACTCATAGTAGCAACACTCCCAAAATAAAACATAAAGTTCTTGGTAGATCTCTTGTATGTGACACTACTAGCCCAATCCGCATTTGTGTACCCATGTAGATGTATTCTCTGTGGAAATCATAAAGAAAAGTTCAATCAAATGTGGACTTTATGTATGTCAGAATCCGCCTAGCCACATCCAAGTGTGGCTTCCTGGGGGCCTACATAGACTAACTTACAAGTCCAACAACATCATAGCTCAAATCTGGCCTAGTGATGGTCATGTAAATCAAGCTATCTACTATGCACATATACATAGTGAGGTCTTCCAAAAGCTCACTTGTATGTGCGGAAAGCCTTGTGTCATGTTCTAATGGCACTAAAATAGGCTTACAGCTTCTTGGACCAATATATCCAAGCCATACTACCTCTATAACAACAAAATACCATGAGGTGATCTCACCACCTCTATACCTAAGAAATATCGTAGCTCACCCAGATCCTCCATTTCAAACTTCTACTTCAAAGTATCTTGACATCATGTATGTCAGCATCACTATCACCAGTGATAATCAAGTCATCCACATAAATGACTAATAGCATGATCCCTCTATTTATGTTTTTCACTTAAAAAGAAAAATTTAAATTGGCTATCTAAAATTCAATGGTAATAAGATACTCCTCGATCTTTTTGACTATGCTCAGGGTGCCTACTTCAAGCCATACAAAGTTTTGCATAACCTAAACATAAAATTTGGGTGTGTATTACTCTCATACCTTGGTGGCTGCATCATGTTTACTTCTTTCAAATCACCATGCAAGAAAGAATTCTTTTTGCATCCATATGATGTAAAGACCAACCCTTTGATATAGCCATAGCAAAGAAAGAATTCTTTTTGCATCCATATGATATAAAGACCAACCCTTTGATGTAGCCATAGCAAAGAAAGAATTCTTTGCATTTGTCTGATGTAGCCATAGCAAAGAAAGAATTCTTTGCATTTTTCTGATATAAAGACCAACCATTAGATGTAGCCATAGCAATGACAACTGTCATGGTTACCATTTTTGCAACCAGGTTGAATATCTGCTCATAGTCAATGCCATAGGTCTACGCATAACCCTTGGCATCTTCTCATTCATGGCATCTTCTCATTTTTTTATTTCTAAGTTCTCACTCAAATAAGTGGGTCCTCACTCTTGTATTGCTCATTAGAGGAAATATGGACTACAAAAAGGACCCTTTAGGATTAATTTTAATGACATTTTAATCAAGTTTGGACCAATGGAGGAGGGGAGGGAGGAGTGCACATTCTATCCACTAGCTTTAGGACTAAAGCAGGGGTATTTATTGATATACTTTAGGCTTGTCCCCCTAGTAACCCCAATCACATCACCTTTTTTTATCTAGTAACCCCACTAGTATCACTTCACCTCCCTTGGGCCCCACTAGATCTACTCTGTCAAAAAGTAACCCTAAAAATTGAAAAAATTTGTTTCCCTCCAACAATGTGACTTTATTCCCAAAAAAGTGCTTCCATATTATTCTATAATAAAAAAAGGGTTCTCTAAGATTCCTAGCCCCTTTCTATGCTCTTAAACTAATTACACATGTAAACCATTAGTCCTAGAGCTCTCTAATCCCTCTCTAATCTTGCCTGTAATCTTCCAATCTCTTTTTATTTAATCTTTGTTGTAAGCTTGTAATCTCTCTCCAATCCTCTTGTGTGTCTTTAATCTTTTCTTAATCTTGCAGTAAGCTTCTGACCCTCTTGTAAGCTTCCATATCTCTACTAATCTTGCTATAACCTCTTTAATCCCTCTCTAATCTTGCTTGTAGCCTTCTAATCTTTGTTGTAAGCTTGTAATCTCTCTCCAATCCTCTTGTATGTCTTTAATCTCTCCTTCATCTTGGAGCAAGTTTCTAACCCTCTTGCAAGCTTCCATATCTCTACTAATCTTGCTTTAACCGATCTAATCTTGTCGACAGCCTTCTAATCTCTTTCTAATCTTTGTTGTAAGCTTGTAATCTCTCTCCAATCCTCTTACAGTGTGTCTTTAATCTCTCCTTAATCTTGTAGCAAGTTTCTAACCCTCTTGCAAGCTTCCATATCTCTACTAATCTTGCTATAACCTCTTTAATCCCTCTCTAATTGCTTGTAAATCTTGCTGCAAGGTTTAATGTCTCTCTAAGCTCTTGTCTAATCTTCTAGAAGCCTTCTAACCTCTATATTCCTCCTCTAATCCCACTTAAGTCACTTTATCCTCTTATGATAGCCTCCAATTTTGACATCAAATAGGCTAAGAAGATGCAGCTTTTCTCAAATAAGAATGATGTTATCCCATGTTTATTTTGTATCCAAGCCTAGACATACACTTGTTGCCGTATGATTTGTACGCATGTCCAACTTTGTAAATGCTTGGCAATTTAGCGGGTCCGCACTTGTAAAGCCAAAGCATGGAAACTCTCTTTAGCTATTTTGTAAGGTTAAAAGCCATGGTCTATGTATGCACAAAAAATGAAAGCTAAGCCTAAGGTTTCAAAAAGCTTATGTAACAAACTTTTCAAATTCAATAAAGAAAGAAAGAGAAAGGAGTCGTGTGATTTGGGAGGTTTGGGAAGTTGGAAGTTGGTTACAACCTCTCTCTACCTTTATCTACCAATCTCACGGTTCTTTTCAATCTCTCTCAATTGGCACAAACTCTTGCTTTCTTGTTTCTTGTTTCTTCCATCTCTCTTGTGCTTCAACGCCATATCCATGGAGGAAGAGAGTGAAGAAGAAGATGGTGAGGATGATCTCCATGCTTATCTTTTGTGTGCTATAACCTAGGTCTAGTTTCTTTTTGTGTGTGCATGGCTGTAGAAGCTGGGCCTAGAGAGAGAGAGAGAGAGAGAGAGAGAGAGAGAGAGAGAGAGAGAGAGTGTGCCATTCTTGAGTGTATTTGAGTGTTTCTTGCAGTTTTTATGGCAATGGGCTGAGCCCAGTGCATATATTTTGCATGCTTGAGTCCGAGATTTGCTGTCTTTTCGTGTGCTTGGAAGGCTATTTCATCTTGTAAGCAAAATCTTAGCCATGGAAACATCGAATAGGAGACCTAGTGATTCCATCTATGAGTATGTTCTTAACAACTCTAGGAATGAGTAAGGTATGTGGGTTGGAGAGAGATTCATGGTTAATGATTGGGTTTACAGCCAAGCTCAAGAGGGCCACACAAAGCCAAATCTTGTGGTGTTTTGGAACATCATTGGAAGGGAAGATTGCTAGCTTTCAAGAAAACTCAAAATAAAGGCATGGTGGCAGTGGTTCAGCATGTTTACATGGCTTCAGACATGCAGACATGTCTTCAAGCATGGTGGAAGTGGCTCAACATGTCTACATGGCTTCACACATTCATCTTCCTCCTCAGATGGCAAAAAAACATGTTTCCTTGTAATTGTAAGTATTTTGTTACTAATGTGGTTCTATTCAAATCATTTTGTTATACCCTTGTTGTTTACTTATTGGTGGTTTTGTGTATGCTGACATATTCCCATCAAGTTACATAGACAAACAATCATTGAAGAGCATAATAGGGACCTTCAATGCTTTCCATTCCACCATAGGTGAGGTTTTATTTCCCAATAAGAACCTTAGAACACTTATTGCTAGTAGAATATTCTTTTTCACACACTCTTACATAGTTCCATCTAGGCCTAAAGACTATGGAAGACTTGAAAAGCTTCCATTTCCCTCATCAGGTAGTATTGAGTGGTCAATCCTATACAAATGGAGTGTAGATGCCTTCAAACAAAAGATGATTAGTGATATCCAATCCTCTTTAAAATTTACAAAGCCCTCTCGATCAGTAGGTCTTAGTTGGTATGCTCCCATTCATCTGTTTGTTTTTAGCTCTTGCCATAATCCACTCCAATAATGTTCATTTGTAATAAGAAATTGCAATATGAGCAGATGAATGGTTTATTTTGAAATGCATGGGATATAATGGAAGGGGTGCATAAGGGGGATTTATATTCTTACAGAGTTGTGATTTCAAGTATCACACTCTGATACTTGAAATCAAACTCAAATTTATACATCCGATTCTTTTACAAGCAATGGATGAAGAAAAAGGGAGAGTGCATACCACAGCAATCATGTACGGGTGTTGATTCACCCATATAACTACCAGTCAAACTACCCAATGGCACCATAGACCTTGTCAACACTAGTAGCAAAGAATGGACCTTAGCAAACATTTGAGAACACCTACTAATCATGGGATTTGAGGAAGTACAAGATGATGCAAGCTTCAAGATAGAATGTCGAAAGATATTATCTTTTTCCTCATTAATTTTTGAGTTGATTTTTCTTAACCATCCATGCTCTAATGATATTTGTTCATATATGTTTGTGTAGATTGGGAGACGTATAGAGAATTCTTTAATGTTTCGTGATTCTTGGAGGGACGGGGGTGTGGAATTGCAATTAGGAGTGCAATTGGGTAATGTCATTGTAAATTTTTTTTCGTTGTAATCCAACTTTTCCCTTTTGGTCAATATGTAATAAATGGCACGGACTATTTGGATCAAGCTTGAATGATCGAAATAATTTAAATTTGGATAAGTTTATAAAAAATTATTATTTAGATATGTTTGATTAAACATATTACTTAGATTAGTTATATGATTATATTTAATAAATTATTTTTGGTGGTTCTCCCTTTTTTTAATAAGTGTGAAAGGGCGCCTGATGGTTTATCAGCGGCCTAAAGAAGGCATGGTAAATGCCACGAACTCTAGTCTACGCGTCGATATACCCCCCGGTACATAGGCTCCGATATAGGTGTTGGTATACGGGTCCATAAAAGTAAATTTTCATCGCAGATACCGATGTCAAAATTTTTTAAAGGGAGAATGGTGCAGCCTACTCCATTCTTCATGTTGGTAAGAGTACTTGTCTCCATGTACTTAGAATTGAGAGAAAACTTGTAATTTGTATTAATTCAAAAAGATGATTACATTGTTTGTAATTACATGCCGTTCTTGATCTAAGGCATGAATAACAACACTGTGTATGTCCTAGACCATCATATGTACATGTAATAATGGCAGCCTAAAATACATGTAGCAAAGTAATTCTACATGAAAGTGTTGATCCCTTGATGGATAGCAACACGACAAAAAAACATATGTACTAAGCCTTATGTGAACCTGGCTAGCACCGCACTACTTGTCACCAGGTTGTGCTTGAGGCATATCCTATATCAATGCATGCATAAGAAGAAATTAGTATTCAATGCAAACATGCCAATACAAATGAGTAGATGCGTGCAAGTAGTAGTCGGATGCTTACCACATTCATTGTCTCTCCCCGATTGATAGGTGTACCCTTGGATTCCAATTGCTCAAGTAGCGGCTGCATGCCAAACTTGCATATCTCTCCTCTTGCAAAAATGGAGGACGACCTACCATGCTCTCCTACATCAACCAACCAACACAAGGTTTAGGGCATGCAACCAATGCACATCATAGAAAACAAATGAAAGAGATTTGCTAAAAAACTTACAAAGTACTCGTAGCCTCCACTACCAAGGTGTGAAGAGCCAACACTCTCCATCCAAACATGTGTGGCTGCCCTCTACTGGTTGTACCTGTCAGGCGTGTCTCTATACTCGGCCTAGATCATCCGCCACTCCTCCTCATCGAGCCAAGTAGGTTTTGGCTTACCCCCCGTCACAACATCCCGCTCCTCCGATCTACGCGATGCCATGGTTTTGACCATGATTTTTTGATCCATTGATTTGGCTCTACATCACTTGTGGGAGTGTAATCGCTCTTAATTTGCTTAATGATGAAGTTTTTCTTTTCTTTATCCAAGGAATCCACTTCTTCATCACTTCATGTGCAAATTGAATCTTTAAGAGGTGGATGCACCCTTTCATCTCCTTCCCTACGTCATCCCATGAGCATGGCTAGGTTATGATACACTTTCGCTGCTCTACAGATGCCGTGCAAGGAGCATAAGGACATCTAGGTGTGTGCGTGGTGTTCTAGTTGAGGAGATGGGTCAGTGCTGATGTGTAGGAGACATCGTATTTGTGCCACCACTCCCAGAACCACCACCCCCACCACTGCTACGTCTACGCATAGTCGAGCAATGCGATAGCTAGGGGTGAGTGCCGGTGTAAGAGAGAGAGAGTGAGGATCGGTGTGTGGCTGCAATGGTGGATGGATTGGAGGCCCCACCCCCCCAAATTACTGTTGTACCTGGCTCTCTGCTCTCAGGGGTAGCGATAAACTCAAAGAACTACTCTATGCTAAGAGCATGTGGCGTAGACATGACAGAGGTACGCTACGGCATGTCCAAGGGGATGTAACCTCCCGGGGTATTGGCCATGATCCTACACACATACGTAAAGTTAGATTTTGTCAAAAGCATGCATAAAGCTTAATACATGCATAGATCTAGATGCATTAGGTGCATGAATAAATCTTAATGCATCTAGCTCTTGCATCTATGCATATAGCTTAATCTATGCAAATATTAAGCTTAATGCATAGATTAAGCTCTATGCATAGATCTTAATAAAGCTTAATGCATAAACCCTACGCATAGAGATTTATGCATAAGCCCTACGCATAGAGATAAACCAAAGCCTAGCACCTAGGGATGCAATAAAGAAAAAACATGTTGCAAGCAATCAAAAGAAGAAGAGAGCTTATCGCTTTTACGTGAAGCTGAAAGAGAGGATTGGTGTAAGAGCTTCAAAACAAAAGAGGCAACAACACAAGAATTATCTAACATAAGAATGCTTAAATCTTAACACTAGTTTGGTACCAAAACAGGACACTTGAGTGTCCTTTTTTGGGGGTTGCGAAAAAAAAATCAAACTCCTAATGTAGGCTTTAAAAATCAAAATGCTTCATTGGGCATGTAGAACATAACCCTATGCTTATGTAAAAAATGCTAAACATATAAAATGCCTTTTTATTTGGAAGTACATAAGCAACAAAGTAGCATATGTCTTGAAAATGAACATTTTTCAGGATTTTTTCAAATATGCAAGCATCATTCTCTCAAAAAAAAATCCAATGATATCAATAGCATTTTTCCCAAGATATTTTGATAGCATACATCAGTCCAAGGAGGTAGAAGTTCACCAAAAAAATCATTTTCCTTTCCTAGAATTTTTCCAAAAAAGTTGCATAAAATCAGCAAAAGTAACGCGTATTATCAAAACTCAATCACGCCACTAAAAAATAATGTAGCCCTATCAATGAGAATGTTGATTATTGGTTTTCATGCTTGAGATGAGATAAATAAGCCATAATTTGATGTGTATGACACTAACTTAGCCTCCACTTAAGTAGGTTCTTATCGCCTAGTTCTAAAAAAACTGTAAAAAATAAAAATGCAAAATTTGATCATCTTTTATTAAAAACTAATCATAACTATGCTTGCACAAGTAGTCTACACCTATAGTTACAACAAATAATGCACTTACACAGCTTTCCCCTTTGATGAAAATCAAAATTAGGCTCATAATTAGACATTTTATGTATTAAAAACAGGTTGCGCAAAAGGCCATGTATGAGAAGAGGCCCACAAAGTGGCTCTAAAGTTTTGGAAAATTCAAAACAAAGTAGTATTTACCCTATATAACATGGGTGCACCTCAAGTTTTACATTATTAGCTTGCATATGGAAGGAGAAAAATTCATGCTCCACCTGTATAAAAAAACGTCATTTCAATATTAGCGAGTCAAAAATTTATCCAATAATTATCGTTTGATGATTCCAAGATTTAGTTTACATCATGGGCTTTCCATCAAGCCAAGTTTCATGATCAAACTATGTCCCTTCTAAAAGTTATGTCCAAATTACTACTATTTTGAAAACAACAAAAATCATGCGTTCTAGCATGCTACATATAATTTATAGGATGTGGCTCATCGTTAGTGGAGGAAAATTCAAAAGCAAGGCAATCCCCAATACTTGGAAGGAATTTAAGAAGCTGTTTATTCAAAATTTTGTGCCACCAGATGAGCAGAGTAGATCTCTTGATACATGGTTTTTTATCTCTCAAAATAATCTTATAGTTCAGGAGTATGCTAACAAGTATCGAGAGGTGCTCATGAAAATTTTACAAATTTCCTGCCACTCAAACCATTCCATAAGTGGGGTGGTCTAGACTTCATTAGCCCATTCAAACAAACCAACTGCTCAAAGGACATGAATTATTGCACAAAATGACCAAGGCCCTTAGAGAGGGCAATGGTATCATCTGTAGTAGCAAAGTTTCTTTACGAAACCATAATGACAAGATTCGGGTGCCCTATAGAGATAGTCAATGATGAAGGAACTCACTTCATCTCAATGAAGTGATCAGGAAACTGATGGAGCAGCACATGATAATACACAAGAAGTCAATAGTCTACTACCCACAAGCCAGTGGAAAAGCAGAGTCCACCAACAAGATCCTCAAGGGAATCCTGATCAAGACAGTAAATGAGAACAAGAACGATTGGGACACGAAACTGCATTGGACATTATGGGCATTCCTCGGATAGCTTATAAGAATACAACAAGACTTACACCATTTAGTATGGTGTATGGACTAGAAGTAGTAGTGCCCATGGAGTTCCTGACACACAGTCTCAGGATAACAGTGGATGAAAGGCCCTCTCTAGAGCAATCAGAGATGCACAAGATTGAATAGCTCCTGAAGCTTGGTGAAAGAAGACTGCACATCACGTGGACATCGAAAATTATGCAAAAGAGAAGAAAGCTGCAAGTGGATAGGAACACAAGGCTCAAGATCTTTGAGGAGGGAGATGCAATACTATTGTTTACATCAAGAATGGGACCCCATCCGGGAAAATAGGAAATGAGATAGACGGACCCATATAGGATCGTCAGGAAGTTGGAGAAAGGAACTTTTGAGCTAGCGAGTTTGAATGGTGAAAAACTCAGGAAGTTAGTAAATGGATACAGGGTGAAGCCCTACTATGAAAGGATGCCAAATGAAGGGAGAAAGTGTCTAGAAGAGAATCAGAATCTTGATCCATAATTAATTGAAAAACTAGAATCCGTGTCTGGCCAGGATCAAGAAGAAGGACACGATTCTCAAGATTTTAAAAATGTCAAAGCCACAAAAAGGGAAGCATGAACGTGTAAAGGCCATTAATGACCTTGAAAAGAGCACAAAGGGGATTGATGGTTATAAAACGAGGGAGATCTAGGGCAATCATGGAAAGATGACGCAATTATGGCCATCCTTGGTTGGGAAGGATTCATGTAAGATTCCTTCCTCAAGGTTTTGAGATGTAAAGGTGTAAGAACCTCCCCTTTAGCCTCTATAATCATCCCCTAATTCAGAATGCAAGAAAACATTGTTTTACCCTGTTTTGGCCTAGAGAGAGAAAATATTCTAGAGAGAGATAATACAGTTTTGAAATATTTTTGGATAAGTATTTTCTCCCAATCAATAGAAAGATATCCCCTGAAACAAAATCTTAAAAAGAGTTTTCCAATATGCATTAGAAATTAATTGAATATAATATTGGGTATATTTTATTTTCAAAAAATTAGGATAAGACTGAGGAAATATTCATGGGAATGCATCGTGAAATCATGGATAAAATTTATCAGAAAGGGAAATCACAAACATAAATAACTTTTGAAATTACGAAGTATATGCCTAGATTCTCAAAAAATAAAATCTTGGGATACATTCTGAATGGGAAAAGGATTTCCCAGAAAAAGACCAAAAACATGCTTAGTTGAATGAATGACTTTTTATTGGCAAAAAATGAAGGATTTTGTTCAAAATTATGTGGTCAAGTGTCATCAATGTCAAATTAAGAAGGCAGAGCGCCTTAAATCTGTTGGGTTATTACATCCTTTGGATATTCCATCTCGAAAGTGGGAAAGAATTTCCATGGATTTCATTACGGGACTTCCACATACTAGCAGGGATCACGATGCCAATTGCATGGATAGATTGACAAAGATGGCTAGGTTTTTACCGACAAGTAATCGACTTACTAATTTTTCAAGCAACAATTATTTAGACTGTATGGTATACCTTTTGATATTGTGAGCAATCAGGACTTTATGTTCATGGCTCATTTTGGCCTCGGGGGTTCACCTCAAAAAAATTTAGTGTACCACGTGTGATCAAAAGGAGGGGTATTTTAATTCAAAATTTAGAAAAATTTTAACAGGATTACAATAACAGGAGGGGTATTTTAATTCGACTTCAAAAAAAAATTCCGTTAGTTCATAAGTCAAGAGGGGTGGTTTTATTGGGGGGAAAATTTTAGTTAAGGGGTCTTTAAATGCCCCTTGAACGCACGTGATACATATGATTTTTTAGAAGTGCACCCCTTGAGTTTTTGGCAAGAAGTTTGCAAGAAATTGAAAACTACTTTGAGTATGAGTTCCTCTGATCACCCACACTCTGATGGTGGGCAAACAGAGTGTGTGTGAATTAGATTGTAGAGGATATGCTTCATGTATATGTCTCTAGAAAACCATCGAGTTGGAAAAATATATTTCAATAATGGAATTTGCTTATAACAATTCTAAGCATAGGGCTATTGGATATAGTCCATTTATGCTTATGTATAGGTATCAACCTAGGTTACCTGTTGATGTCGGTCTTAAGGACATTGATCTTGATGCATCGAGGGATTTCTTGCATGATATGTAGGAAATGGTGACCCAAGCTGAGGATTCTATTAGGAGTGCTCACTTAGGTTAGAGCACAGTTTTATGTTGATAGGGGATGCTCATCTCGGTCTTTTTTGCCAGAAGCGTTGGTTTATTTGAAAGTTCCTGTGAGATCCCTCTGCCCCCTCCGCACACCGGAATCCCGGTTGTCTTAACGAATTTTCTAACGGGTTCAAGAGACTAAACTATCCTTCACGTGAGTAAACCAAATAGAAGGAAAACTATCACTAACTTAGTTTGAAGAAATCAATGCTTTTTTTTGAACCAAAATCAGGCACAACCGTTGATCTAATCATTTGAGGAAATCAACGCTTTTTTCCTAACCGAAGTTAGGCACAGCCATTGATCTACTCATTTGAGAAATTCTTTAGGTTTTTATTTAACTACTTGAATTCTAAGCGTATTCCTATTATTTCAATTTAATTATTAGAACTCCACTGATTCCAGCCTATGCCCGTGGGTTAGCCACCACCCGCCACCACCCAACCGTTGGAATGGGTAGAACCAGACAATTACTCACCCACCCATAATTGGATGCCTTTCTTAACTTTTGCTTTCGAATACAGATATGCACACACTCCTCTTTAAAACTTTAACATAGTCCAGGCCAAAAGAAGCTTTTCTTTACAGACATGTTGAAAGATCCCTGTCCCCTTCGCGCAATGGATTTAGGGGTGCTAGCAATGGAAGTAGGATTTCTTACGTGGGGCAGGATCCCTCACTCGGGGCCTTGCCCACGGATATTCGGACAAGAGACTAATCCCTTGGTTCTTCAAAAACCGAGCCCCGAAAAACTTCCCCCTCCTACCGGAAAGCATGGGCAATTCCTCCAGGATATTTGTACTCTAACGTAGTCAGGGTCATTACTGACCAAACTGATTTGACCAAACCTGTGAGTCACTTGGTCAGATCAAGGAAGAAACTTGCACTTGGATCATAGAAGCCAACACCTTTTCCCCCATCGAGAGACACAGCCTATTGATTCTTTTTCCATAGAACAATTACTATCCGGGATTTACTTCATCTATCGTACTATAACAGATTTGAGTCTCATTTTACGGATCCATCAGTCCAGCCTAACCCCATTGAGTCCCATGGGTTAGCCAACCGCCCAACCACTGTAGTGATGGGATCCAATTAGGAATTTGGTTAGGTTTTGTCCCAAGTACCAGGGAAAAGATTTCCCAGGCCCCCTAGTCAGATATTCATGCAAATTTAACGCCAGTCACACCAGTTACACACCCAATATGAAATTACCTTTTTCACAGATTTAGCTATCTTTAAAATAATCATTTAATGAAGCCATATTGTCACTGATCATAATCCTCCAAAATATCTGGCTGAATCCTAATTTCTAATCATTCCTTCGTAAGTGTATCTATGGCATCATTGGCAACCAGAACGCTCACCACTTGTCCCTCAAGGGCCTTTTTGATAGTTCCTAGCTCATAGTACCCGATAATATATTCGCTTATAAAAATCAAGATGGAATCTCCATTGAAGATCAGCAAGATCAACCAACAGATCCATATAAAAGAGCCATGGACGCATCTGTTGAGGACCAGCAAGGTTAATCAACCAGATCCATGCCCGGTTTCAAAAAACATCTCCTTGTTCCAATATCTTCCCGATGCACGTGTGGGTATCTTCGATGACCCAGAGCCCGAGCACTGTATGGTCAACACCCTCTAGGATTCTTTATAGGTCACCTAGCACTTCACTCATAGGCCACTTCCTTGGTCCCTCATCCATTGTACCAGAAGCTTACCATTTAAATCAAACCGAGGCTCTGGTCAAGACCTCGACCGACCTTGCTACGTGAGATGTCCTCCGTTGACTCTCCCTCAGCTGTTGCAACTTTATTAGTTAGGTCTCCACGACCTCATTCACAAGACCGTAAAAATGCTTTCCTAGCATTATTGATATAAAACAATCATTTAAAAAAAAAGGTCATAAATATAGTTTCTATAACAAACTCTTGTCTTTCACATTGTTCCACATTTGTCCACATTACTTAATCCATATCCAATTCATATGTATTCCTATTCTCATCCAATCACATCATTTTTCATCTCATCACATCTTTTCTCATTTATCCTCATCACATCTCATCCACTCGCATCTACCCATATTCACATCCCATCACACCTCATTCATTTACATCACAAATCATTCATTCACATCTATCTCAATTTACATCACACATCATCACATTCATTCCAATTCTCATCTTATTCATTCTTATCCTAATTCACATCTCATATTATTCATTTACATCAGATTCACATGATATCACATCTCATCCATTCACATCACATATCATTTATTCATACTTGTCCGACTCACATCACATCACATCCACCCATTCACATCCATCACATCACATTCATCCACCCATTCACATCCGTCACATCACATCCATCACATTCATTCTCATCACCATCCCATCACATACATTCTATCCACATTACATCACATCACATATACCCACATCATATCTCATTCATCCCATCCACATTACATCACATCCACATAATGTCTCATTCATACACATCTCATCTCATTCATCCATATCCCTCCAATCACTCACATATACGACTACCCACATCTATCCATACATTCACATCTATTACTTTGCATCCACATATATTTCACATCACATCACATCTCTTTACATCACACCACATATTATCCACATCTACATCACATTCACATCACATCACATCTCTTTACATCACACCACATCATATCCACATCTACATCACACTCACATCCACATCCCCTTACATCACATCACATTTTATTCTCATCCACATCCATTCATCCGCATCTATTCTTTCACAAACATATCCACATCCATTCTTTCACAAACATATCCACATCCATTCTTTCACATACACATCCACATCCATATCCATGTACTCCCCATCTCACCCTTTTCACATATCCTCTCATCTCATTCTCATCTCATCATTCACATCCACATCCATTTCCATTACATCACATCTTTTCACATCCTATTTTCATCTTATCACATCCATTCACATGCTATTCCCATTTAATAGCTTTTTCTAGTTTGATACCGATACTGGGACTTTTTCTGAATTTCTACCAATCGCTTGGCCTAAATTAAAGGTTCCTTTTCTCGAACGACTATTTCTATATTCCTTCTCAATTCCTCAATTGAATTATATTCAATATTCCTCTTTTAAATAAAAGAATTCATGGGATTTTTAGAAATCAATTCTACCCATATTTTCACTTTTGGTAAATAATCATAAATTGAATTATACTAATAATTCCTCTTCTTCTCATTAAATTTCTTGGATCTCAATTACTATGGGAACTCCTCTTTTTGCATTAAATTATTTGCATTCTAATGTCATGGGAATTCCTCGTTTATCACATCAAATATTTCTCATAAAATAAATTCATCCAAAATAAAATATCCATTATTTCAATATGCTAGGAATTTCTCTTTTTCCATCTAAGTGATGGAATTCCAAATGTCATAGGAATTTCTCTTTTAACATTTAAATATTTCTCATAGATAAAATAAATTTATCTAAAATAAAATATCCATTAATTTCAATATGCTAGGAATTTCTCTTTTCCTATCTAAATGATGAAATTCCTAATGTCATAGGAATTTCCCTTTTACCATTTAAATATTTCTCATAGATATTTTTTTAAATCTAAAATTCATCTTTGAATTTAAATAAAATACCCATTAATTTCAATATGCTAAGAATTACACTTTCCTCATTTAAATATTTGAAATCCAATATGGTGGGAATTCCTCTTCATCATTTAAATTTATCTATGCAAAAAGATAAATTTAACTAAAATCTTTCTCTAATTTTTAAATAAAATATACATTATTTTAGCATCCCAATTTTTCTCTTACTTCATTAGAATACATGGATTTCCATTGTCATTCATTATACCCAAAATATCTTATTTTTTTAGTAATATTCATAATTTTTTACTAATAAACCTTGTACTTAGTCAACTCTTCATCTTAAGTGGGCATTTACTCATTTTTGGATATTTTTCTTTTATAAATTAGATTTATCTCCTCCCCACACTTGGATTGATCCTATTGGTCCATAGGAACCTTAATTGGACCATAATCCAATTTTTTTTGAAAAACTAGACCCTTAGGCTAAGGTCCTTTATACTTATTTTCAATTAATTCCAATCGCACATTGGAAAGTTCTTTTTGAATTTCTGTTTCAGGGGAAACCATTTAAGACACTAGGAGGATTTTTATATCAAAAAATATCTCAATTTTAGATTATCTCTCTCTAGATATTTTCTCTCTCCAAGTCAAAATAGGGTAAAATAGAATCTTTCTTTTATTTTAAATAGGGGAATAATTACAAGATCAGAAGGGGAGGTTCTTACACCTGTACACCTCAAAAGCTGGAGGGAGGAATCTTACATCCTACCACACTTAAAAAGTGCGAGATGTCCTCATGTCATAGGTGGAGTATGATCTCTTTCATCTTCTTCTTCTTTTTCAATCACTTCCAGCGTTACTACCTTGGAAGTGGACGACCGATTTGGGAACATCTCTCTCTGACTTTCGCTATTCTGAGGCGGAGGTCTTGCATTACTTTGGATTGAAACTGGAGGTTGGTTAGAGGGTCTACCTCTGGGATTTCTTAGATTTTGGCAAAAAGAAACCTGATTACTCTGGAAGGAAGGAGCTGGAGTCTAGAATCTTGATCCCTGATTTTCCCACCCTGAAAACCTTGTTCCAAAAGGAGTTGGGCAATCCATACTACGATGTCCAAATCCTTGATAGTTATAGCATTTCACTCCCTTGTTTAAGGGTGGAACTTCTGAAGTTGAATTTCAAGGGATTGAGTTCCGAGAAAAGAACATTTCTTCCATTCTGGAACTTCCCATATCTTGGGCTTGACCCTTATATCTCTTAGACAGTGGAAGGTTGGAATCGCCTTTTGGAGCTAAAAACCTTTTGAAAGGTGATGGTGCTGGCTTTGGCGGGGCCTTGACATCAAAGGCCTTGGTAAAATCCTTCGCCATCTGCACTGCTTCGGCCATGGAAACTGGCTTGGCATTCTTCACTAGGATATTCAAAGGTTCGTTCAGTCCCCAAATGAACCTGGCCCCATCAGCTATTCTTCATCCAGTAGTGGCAACACTTTGAGGAGGAGAGCGAACGCTTGGTGATATACTTCAATAGTTCTGCTCCCCTCAGTTAACTCTAAGAATTCGTTCATCTTTGTTTCCAAAAAGCCGGGAGGACAAAATTTTTTCCTTAGGTAAAATTTTGAGATTATTCCATGTGTGAGTGTTTTGATCCACACGGTTTGTCTCGCACTGGTTTCTCCATGCTACTCTGGCTGTTTCTACTATCTTTTGCCTTGCAAGAGCCATTTTGTCTTCTCATTGTACCCGCCGGTGACATCGAAGTACTCTTCCATTGCTTTGATCCACTTCTCTACAATCTCGCCCAAGTTTTCCCCTTCACCCTTGAAAGGTCCAGGCTGTGATCTATGAAGAGTTTTACGAACATCCAAGTCGACCTCTTCCTCATCGACAATTCAAATCCGACTTTAGATCTAACTGATTCTGGGGGTCTTTAGATTGGTCAGCTCTCCACATAATCATGGGATAAAGATCCTTTATATAGAACTCGTTATCAGATAACAATTCATTCGGAACATATCATTCATTTTCTTAACACAATAATGGTCCATTAGACCATCTGAACATTCCTCCATGGAAGTTTCAGTTATGCACGTTTTTAATTTATCATCCCTTAAGTGGATCCACTGGGTCAAGTGTTAACAGTAGCAATCTATCAGCACAATCCACTAATTTTGTAGTGATTTGTTGAAGTCATAATCATCATTCCAGTTATTATCATCATCACTGGGATTCATCCCATTCATCCTCATTGTGGCTTTGTTCCACTTATCTTCTTTTAACCACCAGAATTCAGGAATCATCATTTTTCAATCAGAATCCAAATCAACTCATCAAGTCTCAACCAGAATTCTAAAATCATATCAACCAGCATTTAAATTCATCATATGGATAGCATCTTTGCTTATAATTTTAGGGTCTTAGATTTACTTGTATATAGTAAAGAGCTGAAATTATACCCTCTCGGTATATACGGGTAGTTTTGGTCCTTGGAATTATAAGGTAAATACCATCATGACTAGGCCTCAAGCAAGTGAGGGATTTCCATACAATTTCAGTACTTCATCTAAAGACCCACTTTCAATTTTATGAATCTTCATTCTGAATATATCAATTTGTATGAATTTTATGAATCTTCATTCTGAATATATCAATTTGTATGAATTTTATCACACAATTACAACCTTTTACTGTTACTTCACAAATTTCTGACATTTTTGGCTTTTTCGTTGATCCAATTAAATCAATTCGCTCTGATACCAGCTGAAAGATCCCTATCCCCTGTGCACAACAAATTTGGGGGTGCTAGCAGCGGAAGTAGTATTTCTTGTGCGGGGCGGGATCCCTCACTACTTGGGGCCTCGCCCCCCCGGATATCCGAACAAAAGACTAATCCCTTGGTTCTTCAAAAACCGAACCTGGAAAAACTTCCCTCTACCAAAAAGCATGGGCGATTCCTCCAGGATATTTGTACTCTAACGTAGTCAGGGTCATTACTAACCAAACTAATCCGACCAAACCTGTGAGTCACTTGGTCAGATCAAGGAAGAAACTTACACTTGGATCATAGAAACCAACGCTTGTTTCCCCATCGAGAGACACAACCGTTGATTCTTTTTCCATAGAACGATTACTATCCGGGATTTACTTCATCTATCGTAATATAAAGAATTGAGTCTCATTTTATGGATCCATCAGTCCAGCTTAACCCCATCCAGTCCCATGGGTTAGCCAACCGTCCAACCACTGTAGTGATGGGGCCAATTAGGAATTTGGTTAGGTTTTGTCCCAGGTACCAGGGAAAAGATTTCCCAGGCCCCCTAGCCAGGTATTCATGCTGCAAATTTAATGCCAATTACACCACTTACACACCCAATATGAATTTGCCTTTTTCACAGGTTCAGCTATCTTTAAAATAATCATTTAATGAAACCATAGTGTCATTGATCATAGTCCTCCAAAATATCGGACTGAATCCTAATTTCCAATCATTCCTTTGTCGGTCTACCTATGGCATCATTGGCAACTAGAACGCTCACCACCTCTCCCTCAGGGGCCTTTTGGATAGTTCCTAGCTCATAATACCCGACAATATATTCAGTTATAAAGATATGCTTAATGTGTCAGAGAGTCAAGGTAGAGAGAGTCAAGATGCCAGGAAACCTGCAGCCTCTAGACATTCCACAAATAAAGTGGGAATGTATCAGTATGGACTTTGTCACACTAGACTACCTTCAGTGTAATCAGGTTACAACTCCATTTTTGTGGTAGTTGATAGACTAACCAAAGTTGCCCATCCAATTCCAGTGAAAGAGACATACACTGCAGTGGATGTTGCCAGAGTTATCCTTAAAGAGATCTTCAGATTGCATGGCTTACTTAAGAGGATAGTAAGTGACAAAGATCCCAAGTTCACGTTGAAATTTTGGACTGCATTCTTTGAAGTAGTAGGAACTTTCTTGGATCTCAGTACAGCCTATCACCCCGAAACAGATGGCCAAACTAAAAGAGTGAATCAGGTAATAGAAGATATCCTTCGGTCATCATGGTGTGCTAGGGAACCTAAGAAGTGGTTAAGCCATTTGCACTTGGTTGAATTTGCTTACAATGCTCCTTATCATCGAAGCATTGGGATGATGAACCCTTTCAAAGCTCTGTATGGACAAGATTTCCTTACACCATTGACTTGGTCCATCACAGTCAAGATGTCTAGACAAATGCTTGATGATATAGAGAGTGAAAAATGTAATCAATCCGTAAAGATATTAAGGCAACCCAAGATAGGCAAAAGCAGTATTATGCAGATAAAAAGAAATTAGAGAGAGAGTTTGAAGAATCAAATATGGTCTTCATTCGAGTACAACCAAAAAGAAGTTTCTTATCTTTAGGGAAGTACAAGAACCTCTCTCCCAGATACTGTGGACCGTATGCTGTTTTAAAGAAAGTAGGTGATCTAGCTTATAAACTTCTTCTACCTCCCCATATCAAGGTATATATATGTATTCCATGTAAGTTTGCTTAAGAAATATGTACCCAGCCCGAGTCATGTGCTTGATGATGATGAACAATTGATTTCTCCGACTCAAGCCTAGATGGTACTCCATCCTGAAGAAATCCTTGATGTTTGGGAGAAGGTTCTCAAGAGCAAAGTCCTCAAAGAGTTTTTAGTCAAGTGGAAGTTCTTCCCTCTTGAAGACGCCACTTGGGAGAAAGAAGAAGAGATGGAAAAAAATTACACCCACTTTGCGAGATAAGGATATCTAGTGTTTTGAAAGTGGGAGAGGATGTAAGATTCCTCCTCAGCCTGAATAATGAAAATTTTTTTTACCTCAATCCTTTGTAATCATTTCCTATTTCAGAATGCAAGAAAATATTATTTTTCCTTGTTTTTGTTTAGAGAGATAAAAAATCTAGAGAGAGATAATTCAATATTAAGATATTTTTAGATATAAAAACTCTCCTAATATCTAAAATATATTTCCCTGAAACAGAAGTTCAAAATAAATTCTCCAATGTGCATTAGGAATCACTTAAAAATGACATAAGGGACCTTGTCTAAGGGTCTAGTTTTTCATAAATTTTTGGATTTTGGTCCAATTAAGGTTCCTATCGACCAATAGGATTAATCCAAGTGTTGGGATGAGATAAATCCAAAGAATAAAAGAAAATATCCAAAAATGAGTAAATGCTCACATAAGATGAAGAGTTGACTGAGTACAAGGTTTATTAGTGAAAAATTAAGAGATATTACTAAAAAAATGAGATATTTTGAAAAAATGATGAATCTTTGACACCTTGGCAAGGAGAGGGAAACCTTTGAGGTAGTTGCCTCCTTCACATGTGTGGAAGGGTTTTTAATTCAAAAAAATGATATTTTTATCTCAGGGTTTTTAATTCAAAAAAATGATATTTTTATCTCTCCTCTCTCCTGGATCAAACTGGATCAAAAGGGGACCCAAACTGGTCCAAATCTTGTCCAAATTGAGTCAAACTAAAGCTGGAAAATTCTAGAACCCAGTTGGACTCAATTAGTAGCCTCCCTCACCTATAAATAGACCCTCATTCTTTTGTATTCTCATCTGTGAGCTATACCATGCCAGTACTACATTAAAATCATCATATTTTCTATTATCCCTTAAATTTACTCTACTTTTGGGGAGCTTGGAGTTTCTCTCTCTCTCTCTCTCTTTCTCTCTCTCTCTCTTCAACAACTCTTGGAGATCTCTTCTCCACTTGCTAAACCAATTGATTGGTTTAGCAAGTGGAGATCTCTCTCTCTCTCTCTCTCTCTTTCTCTCTCTCTCTCTCTCTCTCTCTCTCTCTCTCTCTCTCTCTCTCTCTCTTCAACAACTCTTGGAGATCTCTTCTCCACTTGCTAAACCAATTGATTGGTTGGGGGCTTCACTTCTAGAAAAAGAAGCCAACTAATCCTTGAGGTAAGAATGAATTTTATGGTTTTTTATTAATTTTCTCAAATGACTTCTCTTCTCAACCCCTGTCAAGCTTGAGAAGTTTTTTGATTAGTTATTTTTAATTTAAATCAAGGTTTCCCTAAGAATATTAATGTATAATCAAGAAAAAGTTAATCTTTATGCTTATTTAGAATGCTTTGATATGTATATCTCTCTCTCAAAAAGAATAGTCATTTCTATGACTAATTCTTTAGCAAAAGAATGCTTCTCTTTGACAACTTCTTATTCCAAAACCAAACTCTAGGCTTGTTAAGCTAGAGAATAAGAAAATGGTATTTTTATGATTTTATGTTAACAAAATAATATTTAATTCTTTTAGATTATTTATAAGGAGTTAAAAACTACTTTGTCATTCTAAATGAGAAGTAGATTATCCTATCAATTTTGGGAAAAGAGAAATAATGGAATTAGCTTAATCTAGTGGGATAATCATAATTAAGTTTATGATTATGGTTAAAATTATGATTTAAATCCATAGTTTAGATTTAAGCTTAAAAATAGATCTTTTTATTCTTTTAAGAAAAATAATAAAAATTATCAGTAATAGCAGCAAAGCTATGGTAAAATTTTTAGAAAATAATACATATCTTATTTTTGCATAAAGTTAAAAGAGGACTTCCTACCATATTCTAGGATTGGACATCCTATCCAAAAAGAAAAATTTTCATCATATTCATGGGAAATAAATTTTTAGTATTTATGCATAAATATTTTATTAAAAGAAAAGAGAAATTTTTGGTAAATTTATTTTATGCATAAGAAATTTTGAAATGATAAAAGAGGAATTCCCATGACATTTGGAATTCAATCATTTAAATACAAAAAGATGAAATTTTGGCATATTTGAAATAATGGATATTTTTATTTAATTTAATAAAGTTGAATTTTAGATAAATTTAGTTTATAATAAAAGAGGCATTCCTATGACATTTGGAATTCAATCATTTAAATGCAAAAAGAGAAATTTTAAGCATATTAAAAAAATGGATATTTGTATTTAATGAAAAGAAGAATGTTTATGGTATTTTATATTATATTTTGATGAAAAAAGATGAATTTTCACCATAATTCCACCTAGAAACTAAGGGTTGATAATTAAATTGGTAGAAAGAATATTCTTATATATTTTAGGTGGTTAAATCACCAAATTGATATTTACCCAAAATTAGATTAATGGAAGAAGAGTATTTTTATAAAAAAATTGATATTCTCGTATAGAACCATTTCTTAATCTATTATGGTTAAGAAGGAATGAAATTCATAAAGTTGGAATTTCCCTTACGATTAGAAGTTTAGTAGATTTTTCCCCATCGAGAGGCACACCCGTTGATTCTTCTTCCATAGAACAATTGTTGGAATTAGGGTTGCAGGAAAGCACACAAAGCTTAAAGAAGAAGAAGCAAGAATGCACACAACACAAAGTGTATTAGATTGTGTCAATGTATAAAAGATAAGTTAGCCCTAGAATGATGGGCGTATATACAAGCCGGGGGAAAAAACCTCCTAAAGAGAAAAAAAGTGCCCCGGCGGTCCTAAGTGTGTTCACACACATCACTGCCTATATATATGGCAACAAATCCTCCCTGGGAGTGATGGTGTGAACGAGAGCTGGCACTCATGTATAGGGGAGTGCCATGCCCGAAGTAGATCAATCCACAAAGGGGAGCAAGCCCAAAGCTTTGCCGAAAGCTTCGAACTTCTCACGAGGAAGCGCCTTTATGAAAAGATCGGCGAGTTTGTCCTGTGTTGGCACATAGGCCAAGCTGATCTCTCCTATACTGAGAGTCTCTCCCTGACATAGTGATAATGCACCTCAATGTGCTTTGTGCGAGCATGAAAAACTGGGTTTCTCGCAATCGCCAATGCGCTCTAACTATCAGTGAAGATAGAGGTGGTAGACTCCTGTCCAACACCCAAGTAAGCCGTCTGAGCCACACACACTCAACCGTAGCTGTGAAAGCTGCCTTGTACTCAGCTTCACAACTAGAAGTGGCCATAGTAGGTTGCTTCTTGCTCAATCAAGATATGCATGAGCTACCGAGCATGAAACAAAAACCACTTGTGGACACTCTTGTGTCATAGCAACCAACCCAATCTGAGTCCGGAAAAGCATGCAAATCTGGCGGCAATGATCCCCCCTTGGGATAAAACAACCCAAGATGTATGGTGCCACTCACGTAGCGAAAGATGTGTTTAACTGCCTTCCAATAGCGAAAGATGTGTTTAACTGCCTTCCAATGCTGAGACCCTGGGCTATGCATAAACCTGCTCACCTGTGAGACTGCAAACTGAATGTCCGGCCTCATAATGCATACATAAATGAGCAACCAACAGCTGTCTGATAGAGTGTGACATCAAAGTGATCTCCAGCATCATGAAGACTCAACTTCAAACCTGTCTCCATTGGAGTAGCAATAGGCTTGCAGTCTTCAAGGCCAAATCTTTGCAACAATGTCTCAATATACTTTGTCTGACACAAAGCAATACCTCCATCACACTACTTAAATTGTATCCCCAAATAATGATGCAAATGCCCCAAATCTGACATCTCAAAAGAGGCATTCAAATCAGTCTTAAAATCAGCAATATGACTCTCATTTGGTCCTGTGAGCAGCATGTCATCGACATAGAGAGCAATGATTAGATGTACATCATCCACACGTTTAACATACAAAGTGCTTTCTGTTGGACTATTCTGAAAACCATGTGCAGTCAAATATGCATGTAACTTTTCATACCAAGCTCGTGGAGCTTGCTTTAAACCATATAAAGCCTTTTTCAACCTGCACACTTTGTTTTCTTGCCCTCTTTGAACAAAACCACGAGGCTGCGATACATAAAATCTCCATTCAAGAACGCAGTCTTTATATCCAACTGATGTACATTCCAACCATTATGAGCTGCCAATGCACAAATGCTATGAATGGTAGTCATACGACAAGTGGGAGCAAAGGTCTCATCAAAATCAATGCCCTTTTCTTGAGCATAGCCCTTTGCAACAAGCCTAGCCTTATAGCGATCAACACTGCCATCTAGCTTTCGTTTCAACTTAAAAACCCACTTACATCCACCAATGGCCTTTTTACCAATAGGCAAATCACACAAAGACCATGTACCATTCACTTTGCATTGCAGCCAACCAATTTTTTGAATTTTGTGCCTCATCAAATGAAAGAGGTTCTTCCTCTTCACACATACTAGACACAGCCAAAGCATAACAATCTGATGCATAAGAGGCATGCTGAAAACCTGAACGAGTACGACTAGATATAGGTGCATCAATTTTACTATCACGCAAAGTTTGCACTAGCCATTTAGGCATACCTCTAGCCTGCTCATTTTCAGCCCTATCCTTATGAATTACATCATGTAAATCTGCATCAGAAATAGGCTGATCTATGATGTCGTTGGAAATTTGCATAGGCTGAATATTTGCCTCATTAGGACTTACATTTGAGTTCCCACTTGTAAAGAGAGGCAACAACGTATCAAATACATCCCGTGAGCTCACACCTGTCTCTTTGGTACATGATAACAAGGGCTGCACAACATCTTCCACAAAAACAACATCTCGACTAATCAAGATACGCTTTGACTGCGGATGATACAATCTGTAACCCTTGCTCTCAGCACTGTAACCAATAATCCATACCCAATTCATATGTATTCCTATTCTCATCCTTTCACATCATTTTTCATCTCATCACATCTTTCCTCATTTATTCTCATCACATCTCATCCACTCGCATCATCAACCCATATTCACATCCCATCACACCTCATTCATTTCACATCTATCTCAATTTACATCACATCTCATCTCATCTCATTCATTTTACATCTCATCTCATTCATTCTTATCCCAATTCACATCACATCACATCTCATCCATTCACATCCCATATCATACATTTACATTCCATTCGCATGACATCACATCTCATTCATTCACGTCTTGATTCACATCACATCACATCTCATTCATTCACTCACATCGACATCACATCCTTTCAGATACACATCCACATCCACATCCATTCTTCCACATACACATCCGCATTTATTCTTTCACATACACATCTACATTCATTCTTCCATATACACATCCACATCCACTCTTCCACATACACATCCACACTCATTCTTCCACATACACATCCTCATTCGTTCTTCATCCGTTCTTCCACATACATATCCACATTCGTTCTTCCTCATACACATCCACATCCACATCCTTTCTTCCACATACACATACACATCCTTTCTTCCACATACACATCCTTTCTTCCACATACACATACACATCCACCTTCATTCTTCCTCATACACATACACATCCACATTCTTTCTTCCACATACACATCCACATTCATTCTTCCACATACACATCCACATCCACATCCATTCTTCCACATACGCATCCACATTCATCCTTCCACATATACATCCACATTCATTCTCATTACATCACATCTTATCACATCCACATTCATTCTCATTACATCACATCTTATCACATCCCATACACATCTTATCACATCCATTCACATTCTATCACATCGCATACACCTCTTATCACATCCATTCACATTCTATCACATCCCATACACATCTTATCACATCAATTCTCACCCTATCGCATCCCGTTTACATCTTATCACATCCTATACACATCTTATCGCATCCTATTTTCACCTTATCTCATCCATTCACATGCTATTCCCATTGAATAGATTTTTCTAGGTTGATCCCGATAATGGGACTTTTTCTAAATTTCTTTCAATTATTGGCCTAATTAAACGTTCTTTTTCTTGACTATTTCCATATTCATTCTCAATTTCTCAAATGAATTATATTCAATATTCCTCTTTCGAATAAAAGAATTCATGGGATTTACATAAATCAATTCTACCCATATTTCCACTTTTTGATAAGTAATCATAAATTGAATTATACTAAAAATTTATATTCTTCTCATTTAATTTCTTGGATCTCAAATACCATGGGAATTTCTCTTTTTGCATTTAATTAATTGCATTCCAATGTCATGGCTATTCCTCTTTTATCATCAAATATTTCTCATAAAGTAATTTCATCTAAAATAAAATACCCATTAATTCAATATGCTAGGAATTTCTCTTTTCCCATCTAAATGGTGGAATTCCAATGTCATAGGAATTCCTTTTTTAACATTTAAATATTTCTCATAGATAAAATAAATTTATCTAATTTAATTAAAATACTCATTAAGTCCAATATACTAGGAATTTCTCTTTTCCCATCTCAATGATGGAATTCCAAATGTCATAGGAATTCCTCTTTTAAAATTTAAATATTTCTCATAGATAAAATAAATTTATCTAATATTCATCTTTGAATTTAATTAAAATACTAAATTAAATCCAATATTCTAGGAATTTCTCTTTTCCTATCTCAATGATGGAATTCCAAATGTCGTAGAAATTCCTCTTTTAACATTTAAATATTTCTCATAGATAAAATAAATTTAACTAAATTTTATTTTTAAATTTAATTAAAATACTCATTAATTCCAATATACTAGGAATTTCTCTTTTCCCATCTCAATGATGGAATTCCAAATGTCATAGGAATTCCTCTTTTAACATTTAAATATTTCTCATAGATAAAATAAATATATCTAAATTTCATCTTTGAATTTAATTAAAAAACTCGTTAATTCCAATATACTAGGAATTTCTTTTTTCCCATCTCAATGATGGAATTCCAAATGTCATAAGAATTCCTCTTTTAACATTTAAATATTTCTCATAGATAAAATAAATTGATCTAAATTTCATCTTTGAATTTAATTAAAATACTCATTAATTTCAATATACTAGGAATTTCTCTTTTTCCATCTAAATGGTGGAATTCCAATGTTATAGGAATTCTTTTTTTAACATTTAAATATTTCTCATAGATGAAATAAATTTATCTAAATTTTATCTTTGAATTTAATTAAAATACTCATTAATCCCAATATACTAGCAATTTCTCTTTTCCCATCTAAATGGTGGAATTCCAAATGTCATAGGATTTTCTCTTTTAACATTTAAATTTATCTATGCAAAAAGATAAATTCAACTAGAAATCTTTCTTTAATTTTTAAATAAAATATACATTATATTAGCATCCCAATTTTTCTCTTACTTCATTGGAGTACATGGATTTCCATTACCATGGAGATTACTCTTTTAACATAAAAATGAATTACTAGAAATTTCTTTTTTTTCTAATTAACTATTTATGCATAAACATAAAAATAAATTTTTTCATGATTGTAATTAGAATCATTTAATTAATCTAGGATGATTAATCCTAGAATATGTTAGGAAGTCCTCTTTTCATATTATGAATGAAGAAGATTTTTGTGTTAATTTTTCAAAAATTTTACCATAGCTTCGCTGCTATTACTGATAATTCTCAATAATTTGAAAGCATAAAGTTTAGTAATATCTCTATGATTAGAATAACCATTAATTGAATGAATATCCAATTATGGACTTGTTTCCTAATTTTTTCATGATTTAAATAGCATAAAAGCATTAAAAAGCCACTTATTTGGCCTGAATTTTACAAGCATAGAAATTACTTTTAGATTAGAGAATTGCTTCATGAGAAGCTTTATTTGAACTTTCGAGAAGAGAGAGACATGCTTTAAAAAAAACATTGAATTTAAGCATAAATGAAAATTTATGTGTTTTCTCACCACAATTCATTAAAGAACTTCAATTGTATTAAAAGCCATTCAATTGAATGCTTCTCAAGCTTGGGAGGGGTTGAGAAGAGAGAAACATTTGGAGATTAAAGAAAAAAGACCATAAACCACAATTTACCTCCTAAATTTCTTGATTCCTTGATCAAAGTAGAGGCCCCCTTGATGAAGTCTCCAAGGAAGATTGAAGAGAGAGAGAAGCTCCAATGTCTTCAATTTGTAGAGGATAATAGGAAATATTATTATTTTAGTATAATACTGGCATGATATAGTTCTCATATTTTTTTACAAAGGTCTAAGGATCTATTTATAGGTGAGGGAGGCCTCTAACCAAGTCCAACTAGTTTCTAGAATTTTTCAGATTTAGTTTGGCTGAATTTGGACAAGATTTGGACCTAGTTTGGCTCCCTTTTGATTTGGTTTGATCTAGGAGAGAGGAGAGATAAAAATATCACAATATTGTTGAGTTTAAAACTCCGCCACACATGTGAAATAGGCGGGCGCCTCCTTGAAGAACCTCCTTCTCCTTACCAAGGTGTCAAAATTGAATCATTATACCCAAAATATCTCATTTTTTTTAGTAATACTCATAGTTTTTTACTAATAAACCTTGTCCTTAGTCAAACTCTTCATCTTATATAGGCTAAGGTCCTTTTTACCTATTTTCAATTAATTCCAATTGCACATTTGGAAAGTTCTTTTTGAATTTTTGTTTCAGTGGAAACCATTTTAGACACTAGGAGGATTTTTATATCCAAAAATATCTCAATTTTAGACTACCTCCCTCTAGACATTTTCTCTTTCTAGGCCAAAACAGGGTAAAACAAAATCTTTCTTTTATTTCAAAGAGGGAAATAATTAGAAGATCAGAAGGGGAGGTTCTTACACCTGTACACCTCAAAAGCTGGAGGGAGTAATCTTACATCCTACCCCACCTAAAAAACACGAGATGTCCTCATCTCGTAGGTGGAGTATGATCTCTTTCATCTTCTTCTTCTTCTTCAATCACTTCCAATGTTACTGCCTTGGAAGTGGATGGCCGATTTGGGAATATCTCTCTTTGACTTCCCCTATTCTAAGGCGGAGGTCTTGCATTACTTTGGATTAAAACTGCAGGTTGGTTAGAGGGTCTACCTTTGGGATTTCTCTGATTTTGGCAAAAAGAAATCTAATTACTCTGGAAGGAAGGAGCTGGAGTCTGGAATCTTGATCCCTGATTTTTCTGCCTTGAAAACCTTGTTTCAAAAGGAGTTGTGCAATCCATTGTCCAAATCCCTGATAGTTATAGCATTTCACTCCCTTGTTCAAGGGTGAAACTTCTGAAGTTGAATTCCAAGGGATTGAGTTCCGGAAAAAGAACATTTCTTCTATTCTGGAACTTCCCATATCCTGGGCTTGACCCTTATATCTCTTAGATAGTGGAAGGTTGGAATCACCTTCTAGAGCTAAAAACCTTTTGAAAGGGGATGGTGCTCGCTTTAGCGGGACCTTAACATCAAAGGCCTTGGCGAAATCCTTCGCCATCTGCATTGCTTCGGCCATGGAAATTGTCTTGGCATTCTTTACTAGGATATTCAAAGGTTCGTTTAGTATACTTCAATAGTTCTGCTCCCTTGGGTTAACTCTAAGATACACATCCGCATTCATTCTTCCACATACACATCTGCATTCATTCTTCCACAAACACATCCACATCCATTCTTCCACATACACATCCACATTCATTCTTCCACATACATATCCACATCTATTCTTCCATATACATTCTTCCACATACACATCCACATTCATTCTCATTACATCACATCTTATCACAACCTATTTTCATCTTATCACATCCATTCACATTCTATCACAACCTCTTATCACATCCATTCACATCCCATACACATCCCATGCACATCTTATCACATCCATTCTCATCCTATCGCATCCCATTTACATCTTATCACATCCTAGCATCCTTTTTTCACCTTATCTCATCCATACACATGCTATTCCCATTGAATAGCTTTTTCTAGGTTGATCCCGATAATGGGACTTTTTCTAAATTTCTGCCAATTGTTTGGCCCAATTAAAGGTTCTTTTTCTCGACAACTATTTCCATATTCATTTTCAATTTCTCAAATTCATTATATTCAATATTCCTCTTTTGAATAAAAGAATTCATGGGATTTACATAAATCATATCTACCCATATTTCCACTTTTTGATAAGTAATCATAAATTGAATTATACTGAAAATTCCTCTTCTTCTCATTTAAATTCTTGGATCTCAAATACCATGGGAATTCCTCTTTTTGCATTTAATTAATTGCATTCCAATGTCATGGGTATTCCTCTTTTATCATCAAATATTTCTCATAAAGTAATTGCATCTAAAATAAAATACCCATTAATTCAATATGCTAGGAATTTCTCTTTTCCCATCTAAATGGTGGAATTCCAATGTCATAGGAATTTCTCTTTTAACATTTAAATATTTCTTATAGATAAAATAAATTTATCTAAATTTTATCTTTGAATTTATTTAAAATGCTCTACTAGGAATTTCTCTTTTCCCATCTCAATGATGGGATTTCAAATGTTATAGGAATTTCTCTTTTAACATTTTAATATTTCTCATAGATAAAATAAATTTATCTAAATTTTATCTTTGAATTTAATTAAAATACTCATTAATTCCAATATACTATTCTCTTTTCCCATCTCAATGATAGAATTTCAAATGTCATAGGAATTCGTCTTCTAACATTTAAATATTTCTCATAGATAAATTTATCTTAATGTCATCTTTGAATTTAATTAAAATACTCATTACTTCCAATATACTAGAAATTTCTCTTTTCCCATCTCAATGATGGAATTCCAAATGTCATAGGAATTCCTCTTTTAATATTTAAATATTTCTCATAGATAAAATAAATTTATCTAAATTTCATCTTTGAATTTAATTAAAATACTCATTAATTTCAATATACTAGGAATTTCTCTTTTCCCATATTAATGATGGAATTCTAAATATTCTAGAAATTACTCTTTTAACATTTAAATATTACTCATAGATAAAGAAAATTTATCTAAATTTCATCTTTGAATTTAATTAAAATACTCCATTAATTTCAATATACTAGGAATTTCTCTTTTCCCATCTAAATGGTGGAGTTCCAATGTCATAGGAATTCCTCTTTTAACATTTAAATATTTCTTATTAATAAAATAATTTTATCAAAATTACATCTTTGAATTTAATTAAAATACTCATTAATTTCAATATACTAGGTATTTCTCTTTTCCCATCTCAATGATGGAACTCCAAATGTCATAGGAATTCCTCTTTTAACACTCATTAATTCCAATATACTAGGAATTTCTCTTTCCCCATCTCAATGATGGAATTCCAAATTTCATAGGAATTTCTCTTTTAATATTTAAATTTATCTATGCAAAAAGATAAATTTAACTAAAAATCCTTATTTAATTTTTGAATAAAATATACATTATTTTAGCATCCCCATTTTTCTCTTACTTCATTGAATACATGGATTTCCATTGCCATCTTGATTGCTTTTTTAACATAAAAAGAAATTACTAGAAATTCCTCTTTTTTCTAATTAACTATTTATGCATAAACATAAAAATTAAATTTTCCATGATTATAATGAGAATCATTCAATTAATATAGGATGATTAATCCTAGAATCTGGTAGGAAGTAATTTATGAATGAAAATAATTTATGTGTTAATTTTTTTAAAATTTTACCATAGCTTTGCCTGCTGCTATTACTGATAATTCTCAATAATTTGAAAGCATAAAGTTTAGTAATATCCCTATGATTAGAATAACCATTAATTGGATCAATATTCAATTATGGACTTGTTTCCTGATTTTTCCATGAATTAAATAGCATAAAAGCATTAAAAACCACTTATTTGGCCTCAATTTGACAAGCATAGAAATTACTTTTAGATTAGAGAATTGCTTCATGAGAAGCTTCATTTGAATATAGAATAGGTCATAGGAATGACCATTCTTTCGGGGAGAGAGAGACATGCTTTAAAAAAACATTCAATTTATGCATAAATTGAAATTTGTGTTTTATCACCACAATTCATTAAAGAACTTCAATTGTATTAAAAATCCATTCAATTGAATGCTTCTCAACCTTGAGAGGGGTTGAGAAGAGAAAAACATTTGGAGATTAAAGAAAAAAGACCATAAACCATAATTTACCTCCTAAATTGCTGGATTCTTTGATCAAAGTAGAGGCCCCTAACCAGTCAATTGGTTTGGTATGTTGATGAAGTCTCCAAGGAAGATTGAAGAGAGAGAGAAGCTCCAATCTCTTCAGTTTGTAGAGGATAATAGAAAATATCATTATTTTAGTATAATACTGGCATGGTATAGTTCTCATATTTTTTTACAAAGGTCTAAGGATCTATTTATAGGTGAGGGAGGCCTCTAACCAAGTCTAACTAGTTTCTAGATTTTTCCAGGTTCAATTTGGCTGAATTTGGACAAGATTTGGACCTAGTTTGGCTCCCTTTTGATTTGGTTTGATCTAAGAGAGAGGAGAGAGAAAAATATCACAATATTTTTTAGTTTAAAACTCCACCACACATGTGAAATAGGCGCCTCCTTGAAGAACCCCCTTCTCCTCACCAAGGTGTCAAAAATCATTATATCCAAAATATCTCATTTTTTTAGTAATACTCATAGTTTTTTACTAATAAACCTTGTCCTTAGTCACAACTCTTCATCTTATGTGAGCATTTACTCATTTTTTGGGGGTTTTTCTTTTATTCTTCAATTTATCTCCTCCCTACATTTGGATTAATCTTATTCATCCTTAGAAACCTTAATTGGAGCATAATTTATTTTTTTTGGAAATCTGGACCCTTAGGCTAAGGTCCTTTTTACCTATTTTCAATTAATTCCAATTTCACATTGGAAAGTTCTTTTTAAAGTTCTGTTTCAAGGGAAACCATTTTAGACACTAGTAGAATTTTTATATCAAAAAATATCTCAATTTTGGACGACCTCCCTCTAGACATTTTCTCTCTCTAGGTCAAAATAGGGTAAAACAAAATCTTTCTTTTATTTCAAAGAGGGGAATAATTACAAGATCAGAAGGGGAGGTTTTTACACCTATACACCTCAAAAGTTGGAGGGAGGAATCTTACAGAGGTGATGCACGTGCTCGCGCGGTTGCTAGGACACCCATGCATATGTCGAGGAAGATACGGATAAACTGAAAGGAATTACTTTTGTGTAAACTGAATTTTGATATTAGATCTAGTTGGTTGACCTGCTGTTCTTCAACAGAGAGTCCAGATGATATATTTTGTAAAACAATGGACTCAATATTTTGGAGGATTATGATCAGTAATACTATGATTTCATTGAAATACAACCAAATCTATTAAACGGCCATTTCTTATTGGGTGTGTAAGTGGTATGACTACCTTGAATTTTGCTTGAAGCGCTGGCTAGGAGGCTAGGGAACTCTTTTCCTCGGTACCTGAGCAAAACATAACCAAATGTTTATAAAGGAATCCCACCAATACAGTGGTTGGGCGGTTAGCTATAAGACTGGATCGGGGGATTTCTGCGATACAAATAGTTACGATTAAGTTACATTAGTTAGAATAAGTCCTAGGAAGGCCCTTGTTCTGTGGGAGGGAATGAGCAGGCTGTGCCTCACTAAAGGAGGGAAAGAGCGGTGATTCTATGGACCAAGTGCAAGTCTCTTCCTTGATCTGGCCATGTGACTTCCGAGTTTGTTAGTTAAGACTTTGACTCGATAGATCCATTCTCCTATTTCCTAGTAGAATTGCCCGTGCCTTTCGGGCGAGGCAAGATTTTTTGGGTTCGGTTTCGGAGGATTTACCAGGCTAGTCTCTTGTCCGGATATCCGTGGGTGAGGCCTCGAGTGTGGATCCCTACCCCGTGCGAGAGGCTGATACTAATTCCACCGCCTGCGCCAGCGAACGGGGCATTTTGGGAGGGGATGGGGGTCTCACAAGTTTGAAAGCTACAGAGGAGAAGGAGAAAAGGTACAACCCCTTGAAAAATAATAACATGGTCTTAATCCAAACAATAGTGAAAAGACTCAAGGAGAATGTTGACCTTAATGCCAAATTGGAACAAGCAAAGGAGCAGCTCCAAGAAGAAGTAATCCACACAAAGGAGCTCACTACACTTCATGCACAACAAATACAGGAATTCCAAGCCAATGCCAGGGCCAAAGAAGAAGAAATGCAATCCCAAATCTAGTAGCTAACAACACAACTAAAAACAGAGGAGGAAAGGGTGTAAGGTCCCTCCCAAGCCATGTATGTGTCTCTTTTAATATAGATTTCAATAAGGAAAGAGAGTACACTTAGAGAAGAGTGAGACAATAAGGCTAGAAACATTAGGAAAGTGTTAGAATAAAAGTATTAGCTCCAAAAATCCTAAAAGAAATAAGAAGACAAAAATAGTTCTATTAAGAGATAAGTATCTCCAAAAATAGAAATTCAAATTTAGGTGATAAGAGTTCATATTTAGAATAATTTTACATATTTAGAGTCCATGCATACTAAAAATGTGGAAAAGCAATGCGTTTCTAAAGATGGCATGTTTCTGGCTATATATAGACGTTTTTGCCTATTCTACCCGCGTAGGCGTGTAGACTAGATGCTTTCCGGTTCTTTTGACTAGTTATACAACCATATTCTGAGTTTTGGCCGAAACAATTTGCTGATTCTGTCAAGGTCTCTATACATGGAAAACTTTAAGAAGGCAGCAAGTAGCCTCAAGGTAATCCTAGAGCTTGAGATGTATATATCCCTTCATTCTTATCTAATATCTTAGAATAGAAGGTTAGATTGCTATGGGCTTTTGGAGGAAGAGACCAAAAACTCCATAGCTTTTCTTTTAAAGAAAGAATAGTATGCCGTAGCTCTGCAAGAGAAGGTTATTTTGCCATAGACCTTTAAAAGAGAGAAAAGTACGAGTAAGAGGAGATAAATCTTGGGGATAATCGGATGACTTCAATCATAGAGAAGGTATTAGAAGACTCTCTATTCTCATATATCAAGTTGTGAAGCTCTTATTAATGAGCAAAGACAATGAGATAAAGGACAAATTTCTATAAGGTATTTTTTTTCAATTATATATCATTCTTAGGGGTTGAGGTATGGCCCCGACTTTTGTATTAGTTGTTAATAGTGATCTATTTGATTGATTTACTAGTTAAAGTTTGTATTCTTTTAAACAACAGCATATGCCTTAAAAAAGAATGTCTTATCACAATCTCAAGTTGAAATGCTCAAATCTTTATGAAAAGGATTGTTTTCTTAAGAAGGAAACATGGATTCTAGTCCTATGGTTTAGTTGAGTAAGTGGATTGTTATCTTGGTTAAATTAAGGTATAGGTATAACTCTCCCTGCCTTGACGCTGCCCCATTCTTGTGCTTGTATAGCTGGACGGCGAATACGTTAGTAAGGCCCAGAGTTGGCCCATGGTATCCTTCATACCATTGGGAGAATGAGGTTTGCCAATTGAGGCGAGTGATTGTGATGCTGCCTAGTTTTGAGGTTGGCCTCTCATCTTGTGTGTTCTCTTCTAAGGTTTGTGTGAGCGTGTGTGTGTGCTTCCAAGATCTGGGATAATCGAGCGACGGAGCCTGAGAGGGCGATTGGCCGGCTTGAGTCCTTGCGAGCAGCAGCCGACAATAAGGTGTATGGTCCCTTAGGGTTTTGCCTAGCATGTAGAGGCTCGAAGGCCGAATTCTAGATCATCGGCATTACAAGGAGCCAGTTTAGCTTGTATGGAATTGATTCATGTATAAACTTTTTTTAAAAATATTGTCTTTGGCATTATTGTACTGTGGAAAAAGGCTGTTTTAACAAACCTTATGGAAAGAGCCTTAATTAAGGAACATATTTATTTATGTCAAACAGTGTGGTAGGATTAATTAGAAAACAAATTGACGCATAAGTAGGGTGGAAAGTGGGAGGATGGAATGCCCCGACGGCACCATCCTACAAACGGGTGGACTCGATTAGTCGGGTAGCTTTCCAACATATTAAGTGAAAGCCTTACACTAGATAAATAGGTTCTCAACAAGCAATTCTATTCTAGAAGACTAGGCTAGCGGCTGTGCCTTGCATGGATGAGGAAAAAAGCATTGTCTCTAGGAATCAAGGCTAGTAGTTGCCCAAATTATGATCAATTACCCTATGGGTGATTTTATTTTTAGAAGATCATGCTCCCCCTGTGGGATAGGACTAGGTCTTACCTTATGAATTGTATCCTTGAGTCTCTGCATGGTCAAGGTGTTGAGCGATGAATAGGAAATTTTCTCCAAGTTAAGTCTTAGTGGACTATCTTAAGTGTTTCCCCCATTTTGGAAGGGGGGAACCTTATAAGTGGTATCAAAGCTGATCTTAGTTCCTAGCATTTGTTTTTCAAAGATTAACTGTCAAGGGATTAAAACAAGTGATTGTTTATCATATGAGGACAAATCAATCATCTCTACCAGCCATAGAAGTGATTTGAATATCCTCACATGTTGAGACAATCATCCTATGAAATTGTGCTTGTATCTTGGGGGTGCACACGCAAGATATTTGTACAATAAATTTGTGAAATAATATTGGGGAGGAAAACTTTTAAGGGAAAACATAGGGCAATCAAATTAAGAAACTAGTGAGAGACTGAATGACTAGAAGGATAGACAGAAACTTTGTGTAGAGAAATTTTTAGGATGTATCTCATTAATTTGCATATTATAAATTATTAAGATTATAACTCCGTTAAGGTTTGATTAGTTGACGTGTGAATGCCATCCATTGGATGCTTTACACTAGGACAATCATCCAAGATCTTGAACCCATCTCAGACAAACATACTTTGGATGTGTAACTCCCAGAGGATCATGCTCTTAGATGTGTTAATCCCATACTAGATGTGTAAATTTTAGAAAACTAATCCTCTTAGACGTATTAATCGTGATAATCTTTGGATGTGTCTATCCCAAGGCACCACAGGTGTAATTCTCAAAAAATAAAGATCTCAGATATATAGAGTGCCTTTATATGTCGTGCTATATATTAATCCAGAGTGCCTTTATATGTCATGCTATGATAAGTATTTAATAGTTTTTGAACTTTTCATGGATACAATAAAAGAAGCAAGTTCACCCTTGCTCATCTAAAAATCGTAAGAAATGCCAAATTAGTTTTAAGCACTGTTGTCAATCTAACCACTAGAACCAGAATCAGTTATGGGATACCATGAAAGTGCACCTTTGTGAAAGGTTTTGTCCTCCACGATTTCAAGAGGATTAAATGAATGAATTTTTGGAGCTAACCGCCCAAGAAAGGAAGACCCTAAAATAATACCACCAAACTTTTGTTAACCTTCTCCAATTTACTCTAGAGATGTATGAGGTAACTCTTCTCCATTGATTCATTTGGAAGCTTAATCTACCATTGAATAACCTCGTCAACAAGAATGCAAAGAGGTCCCCTAATTCAAGAGGAACATCAAGCCCTCCACCCTAGGCTACAAGGAATCATGAGATAGAGAAAAAATTAGGTCAAGAAATAGGGATAGCAGGGTTAAAGATAATCGAAGTCAACAAGTATTTCTATGAGTGAATAGAAGAGGATTGGTGCAAGATTCATGTGAAGTAATGTGCATGATGAATAGAGGTATTCTACAAGACGATACTAAGATTATAAAATTGCTATCATAGGTTAGATTGCATAAAGGATTGATTCCCTTACATTTTTCCACGACAATTTGTTAAGTACCATATTACATGGGGGTATAGAATAAGGAATTCGAAGGTTCATATCATATGAGAGGTATATGGATGCATAAACTTAGGATAAAAAGGCCAATTAACCTTCGAATTTAGGTGTTAAGAGGTCATATTTAGAGTACTTTTACATATTTAGAGTCCATGCATACTAAAAATGTGGAAAAGCAATGCGTTTCTAAAGATGGCACGTTTTTGGCTATATACATACGTTTTTGCCTATTCTGCCTGTGCTAGCTTGTAGACTAAATGCCTTCCAGTTCTTTTGACTAGTTATTCAACCATATTCTGAGTTTTTATTAGAGAGTTATGGCCAAAACAATTTGCTGATTCTGTCAGGGTCTCTACACAGAGAAAACTGTAAGAAGACAGCAAGTAGCCTCAAGGTAATCCTAGAGCTTGAGATGTATATATCCCTTTATTCTTATCTAATATCTTAGAAGAGAAGGTTAGATTGCTATGGTCTTTTGGAGGAAGAGACTAAAAACTCCATAGCTTTTCTTTTAAAGAAAGAATAATATGCCGTAGCTTTGCAAGAGAAGGTTATTTTACCATAGACTTTCAAAAGAGAGAAAAGTACGAGTAAGAGGAGATAAATCTTGGGGACGATCGAATGATTTCAATCATAGAGAAGGTATTAGAAGATTCTCTATTCTCATATATCAAGTTCTGAAACTCTTATTAATGAGTAAAGAAAATGATAAACGATAAATTTTCATAAGGTATATATATATTTTTTAAATTATATATCATTCTTAGGGGTTGAGGTATGGCCCCAGCTTCTCTATTAATTGTTAATAGTGATCTATTTGATTGATTTACTAGTTAAAGTTTGTATTCTTTTAAACAATAGCATATGCCTTAATAAAGAATGTCTTATCACAATCTCAAGTTGAAATGCTAAAATCTTTATGAAAAGGATTGTTTTCTTAAGAGGGTAACATGGATTCAAGTCCTATGGTTTAGTTGAGTAAATGGATTGTTATCTTGGTTAAATTAAGGTACAGGTACAACTCTCCCTGCCTTGACATTGCCCCGTTCTTGTGCTTGTATAGCGGGATGACGGAGACGTTAGTAAGGCTGGAAGTTGGCCCATGGTATCCATCATACCATTGGGAGAATGAGGTTAACCGATTGAGGCGAGTGATTGTGATGCTACCTAGTTCTGAGGGCCTAGGTTAGTGCGATGAATTAGCCCACCCTAGTGCGTAGACATCCCTCTGAGGGGCGGTATAATCGAGTGATGGAGCCTGAGAGAGCAATAGGCCAGCTTGAGTCCTCGCCAGCAAAAGCCGACGATGAGGTGTATGGTCTCGTAGGGATTTGCCTAGCATGTAGAGGCTGGAAGGCCATCGGTAATATAAAGGAAAAGAATAAGAGAGCCAGTTTGGCTTGTATGGAATTGATTTATGTATAAACTTTTTTTATAAATCTTGTCTTTGGCATTATTGTACTATGGAAAAAGGCTCTTTTAACAAACCTTGTGAAAAGGGTCTTAATTAAGGAACATATTTATTTATGTCAAACAGTGTGGTAGGATTAATTAGAAAACAAATTGACGCATGAGTAGGGTGGAAAGTGGGAGGATGGAATGCCCTAACACCATCCTACGCACGGGTAGACCCGATTAGTCGGTTAGCTTTCCAACATATTAAGTGAAATCCCTATGCTAGATAAATAGGTTCTCATGAAATTCTATTCTAGAAGACTAGGCTAGCAGTGGTTGTGCCTTGCATGGATGAGGAAAAAAGCATTGTCTCTAGGAATCAAGACTAATAGTTGCCCAAATTATGATCAATTACCCTATGGGTGATTTGATTTTTAGAAGATCATGCTCCCCCTCTGAAGATCATGCTCCCCCTCTGCGGAATTTTGAGGGGAGACTTAATATTAACTAATCCCCAAGACATTTTTTTCTACCCTCTATATCCTATAGTGCTAAACCTTTGTAGTTGGTGTCGCGTTCTCTAAAATTCAAAAATTTTAGACAACAGTGTTGAAAAATTAGACTTGTTTGTCTCAGATGATGACATTCTAGAGACGCCCGCCAACTATGAGGTAGTAGCACATAGTTACCAATGGGTTATAAGTCATGGGTGGCTAGAGGTCTATCACACTCACCAACATCTAAATTTATGTGAGTCCACTCTATTTTTGGCATTCTAAAACTTTACTCTAATATTTATAAACATTTAGAAGCAATGCTAACAAATGTACAATACAATTTTGATACTATCCACATATAATATCCCACTATCAGTGTTGAAGAAATTCCAAACTTATAAGCGTTTATTAAGTCTCGTAAGCCTAGCCACCCACCCCCCTAGCATAGGTCAGGGTCAAGAAGAATCCATTTATTCATTTTCAACATCAACTTACCCTATCTATTCTAATAGTGCTAGAGTAAGCTACTTAACCCATATCTTAACACACCACCTACTAACACCTCTCAAGCTGACTGCATTTTCTCATCTTTCCATTCTCCCGATATAGATTTTTCCACTAACCCTCTCACCCCCGAGGAGGTACTGGCACCTCACCCATCTCCACCATGGCACTCTCAACAAGAGGTATGACATTCTATCCTGCAAGATAATTTTGAAGCATTTACTGATGATACCATTTTGGATTCTTTATCAGCTGTAGAGTACGGGGGCTTCATTCGTGCGGGCAACCCTCTGTTGAAGCTAAAGTTAATGTTTAAAGTCCTCATGCAGATAATTCCATTTGAACCCGCCGCCCGCACGATGAATCATGCCAGAAGCTTATTCACAAATCACTCCAACAAAACATAATGTACCATATCCTCTCCGCGCTCCATGCCCTGACTTAGAAGAACTACTTCCATTGGTTGGAGAGGGTACATTATGGGCGAATGTGGCAAAGCACACAAAGCTGGTAAATCCTCAGCTAGATACTCTGCTGGAGATACGGATCGTTACATTTACGATAAGCTACTGTTTCCACAGTTGGAGGAAATCAAACCGTATGCACATTAGAGGTGGCTACGCCATCGTAGTAACCACTGAAGAGCACCCCCACCTGGAATACTTTGGAATAAAATCATACTAGAGGAAGGAGTACCTGGAAATTTTGAAATTCAGCCAGGTGTATATGGGCGTGCCACCAACATTGCGGGTTGATCCTTTATACATGCCAATAAGTTAAAAGAAGATGGACACCGCTAGAATTTCAGGAAGCCAAGAGGCGCAACTCACATGTGTGCTACAACTTTTTCATTTTCATACTAGCAACATTTGAAAACATTTAGGAGTAAAGACAGCAGATGCTTACATGGATAAGGGCATGGCATCAAATTTCAGTCCTCGCTATTTAGCGTCAAATTTTTGAAATCGGTGGTGGTGTTGATAGACCAACCAAAGGCGCCCTACGATGGCTATGAGGCACAACACCTCAAATTTGACATGAACCAAGGGCCATCCAAACAGGGGTGGGCCTGCACCACTCGGCTCCATGCCTATCAACAGGTGTGCTCTATCCCGACTGAGCAAGTGGGGTAGATTGCCCCCATGGCATCGACTGGCCAAGTGGGGTAATCTACCCCCATGGCATCGACTGGTCTCATGATTGTAAGCCCGCCTACATATAAGATTAAAATATAAGACTTATAGAATGCATAAAAGATCAACTTTGTGTATGTAAAAAGGTTTGATGGAACCATACTTGTGTCTGTGTAAACTGAGACCAAGCTTGTTGCCCATATCGTTCATTTATAAAATTTCAAAGACATGGTAGCATTAGGAGACATTTGGACATATTTTGGGCCTTTTACTAATGAAAGTAATTAGCAATGGACCAATAAGAATAGAGGATTGTGCACATTTGGTCTCCTTTGAATATAGGGAGGGAGACTGGGCTATAGGGAGGGGGACTAAGCTTTCAAGAAAGTTCCTACTGCTTCAAAAAATGCAATCCAGAATCATGACGTGAATTTGGGATCTCGATCACTTACTATTCTTCTGGGTAGGCCATGCAATCTGAAGATTTCTTTGAGGAACACTCTGGCCACATCCACTGTAGTGTAGGTTTCTTTTACTGGAATCAGATGGGCAACTTCAACTACCACAAAGATGGAGTTGTAACCTGATTGCATTGAGGGTAATCCAGTAATAAAATCCATACTAATGCATTCCCACTTTATCTAGGGGATGTCTAATGGATGTAACTTCCCAGGCATTTTTACGCTCTCGGCCTTGACTTTTGACAGGTCAGCAGACATTGATGTACATGATTAAGTACATCCTTTTTTAGACCAGGCCAAAAGAAGCTTTTCTTCACAGACATGTAGGTTTTGATGAAACCTGGATGTCCTGCAAATAAGGCTGTCATAGGCTTCATTCAGAATTTGACCCTTAGTTCCCTCTTTATTGGGAATGCATAATCTGTGATTATAATATATAATTCCATCATCCAGGTTGTACCCTTGAACTCGGTTCAACTCCTTTGGAGTTTTATTTTCCTGCATAAGTAGGGTAGCAATAAGGCCAAAGAATCTCTCTTGTATGATCTTCTCACTTGCTTCACTTATCAAAGGATTTGACACTACAGTAATTGCAAGCAAAAGGAGGCCTTTTTGCTGAGGGTATCTGCTACCACATTTTCTTTGCGTGGGAGTCTTTGCCTAGGAGGTACTTGATTTTAAAATCAAATTCCTGCAAGGTCTGCATCCACCATCTTTGGCACATGTTGAGATCATTCTGAGTAAAGATCCACTTTAAGCTCTGATGATCTGTCATCAAAGTGAATCTTTGATCCAGTAGGTAATGTCTCCATAACTTCAAGGCATATACTACTGAAATTAGTTCAAGGTCGTGGACGACATAATTCCTCTCATGCGTTCTGAGTTTTCAGGATTCGTAGGCCACTGCATGACCTTCCTGCATGAGTGCACCTCCCAGGGCAAAACCATTGGCATCAGTTACTACCTCAAAGGGTAGAGAGAAATCTGGGAGCTTTAGAATGGGATTGGTTACCAAGGCGGTCTTCAGCTTATCAAAAAAGCACTCTGGCACCTGGCAGACCATTGAAACGGAATATTCTTCTTGTTGAGAAGATTAGTAAGGGGGAAGCTATGAGAGCATACTTTGGTATAAAAATTCTATACCAACCAGTCAATCCCAAGAATCCTCTGACTTCTTTCACTGTCTTTGGTTCAGGACAATCTATGACTACTTGGACTTTAGCGGAATCTGGAGAAATTCCATCTTTGGATACCAGAAAGCCCAAGTATTCAACATGGTCCAGTAGAGAAAGTGCATTTGCTCTTTTTTGCAAAGAGTTGGTGCTTCCTTTAGGATCTCAAGAACTCTTCTGACATGAGCTTCATGGTCAGCTGCATTATTTGAGTGGAAATCAGAATATCATCAAAGAAAACAAGAGGAAGAAGTCTTAGTTCCTGATGCTATCATTGATCAAGAGATAACAACAACAAGAACAGGTAATCAATACTTCAAGTATCTTTTGACTTCCAAGAATCATCCTCAAGAAGATGCTAAATGGATGCCTGAGAGATTTTTTTGAGTTTACCCTGAAATTCTTCATTCTTTTCAAACCCAGCAAATCTGCAATTGAGGACAATTGCAAACTCAAGCAAGAGGGATGTCATGAGAATATATTTTAAGTCCTCTAGAAAAATATTATTTATCCCCTCTTGAGTAATTTGGGGACGCCTAGGTTACTCTTGCGTCATGTCGGCTAGGTTAATATCATGGGTGACACCACTATAAATATTAATACGTGTAGTATATGACGTATGTTTGAGGCCATCTATGATTATTTCAGTTAGGTTCGTATGGGAGGGTGATTCTTGGGGGTACTTACGCTTGGTAGTCATGAGTTGGTAACTTGGTTATGATTTGTGCCTGTTTAATATTTGTGAGATTAATTTAACTATTAATTGGGCTTATATTTCAGGTGATGAAGACTATGGAAAATGAAGAGTTTACTTTGGAAGAAATGTCTTGGTTCATCACATTTAATTTTTGGCAAGCATAGTAGCTTGCAACCTTAGCAAATGATTTTTCCATTTTGAACTTTAGGAAAGATACATTTATAATGTGGAATTTATTAAAGCCTATGGCTTTACCCTAGTCCCAATATTTGACACTCTATTTTTGTAAAAGAAGAGTGCCGTGCTCTCTAAAAAGTACATTTTGTATATTTTGGGACTATGGCCTATTTTTGGTGGAAAGAAAGCTAATAAAGAAATACTCTTGTGTGGGGAAAGGCCACGCACAAGAGGGCGGAAAATTGCACCCAGCACGGTCTATTGAGCTAAGTATTTTAATTTTGTTAAGTGTTTGAATTTCAATTAATTTGATTTAGTTGAAGCTTGCAAAGCATTGGTTTTTATGGTTGAATCAATTCTTGTGAATTCTCTACTCTTCCATAATCTATTCTAGAGTAAGATTCCGATTGCAGTTCGATCCTCAATCATGTGATGTCAGCCCTATTATTTGACCTATATAAATGAAAGATCCCTACCCCCTCCGCACAACGGATTCAAGGGTGCTAGCATCGAAATTAGGACTTCTTATGCAAGGTAGGGTCCCTCACTCAGGGCCTCACCCACCACGGATATCCAGACAAGAGACTAATCCCTCGATTCTTCCAAAACCAAACCCGAAAAAACTTCCCTCGCTCGGAAAGCACAACGATTCCTCCATGATATTTTTACTCTAACATAGTCAAGGTCATCACTAACCAAACTGATCCGATCGAACATGCAAAGACACTCGGTTAGATCAAGGAAGAAACTTGCACTTGGATCATAAAGACCAATGCTTTTTTCCTCATTAAGAGGCATCGCCGTTGATTCTTTTCCATAGAGCAATTTTTATCCGGGATTTGCTTCATCTATCGTACGATAACAGAATTGAGTCTCATTTTACGAATCCATCAGTCCAACCCCATCCAGTCCCATGGGTTAGCCAACCACCCAACCACTGTAGTGATGGGATCCAATTAGGAATTTGGTTAGGTTTTGTCCCGGGTACCTCGAAAAAGAGTTCCCAAGCCCCCTAGGTGGATATTCATGCAAACTTAAAGCTAGTCACACCACTTACACACCCAATATGAAATTGCCTTTTTCACAGATTCAGCTCTCTTTAAAACAATCATTTAATGAATCATAGTGTCACTGATCATAATTTTCCAAAATATCTAGTTGAATCCTAATTTTCACTCATTCCTTAATCGGTGTACCTATGGCATCATTGGTAACCAGAACGCTCACCACCTATCCACTTAGGGGCCTTTTCGATAGTTTCTAGCTCATAGTACCTGGGAATATATTCACTTATAAAAATCAAGATGGAATCTTTGTTGAAGATCAGCAAGATCAACCAACAGATCCATGTAAAAGAGCCATGCACTCATCCGTTTTGAGGACCAGCAAGGTCTATCAACGAGATCCATGTCCGGTTTAGAAAACAACTCTTACTCCTTGTTTCAATATCTTCCACGATGCACGTGTGGGTATCTTCGGCGACCCAGAGCGTGAGCACCATATGGTCAACACTCTCTAGGATCCTTCGCAGGTCACCTAGCACTTCACTCATAGGCCACTTCCTTGGTCCCTCATCCACCGTACCAGAAGCTCACCATTTAAATCGAACTGAGGCTGGTCAAGACCTCGGCTTGCTATGCAAGACGTCCTCTGTTGACTCTCCATCAGCTATTGTAACTTTATCAATTAGGTCTCCATGTCCTCGTTCACAAGACGGTCAAAATGCTTCGACAGCATTTTTGACATAAAATAGTCATTTAAAAATAGGTCATAAATAAAGTTTTTATAACAAACTCTCGTCTTTCCACATTGTTCCACATCAATCCACATCCATTTCATATGTATTCCCATTCTCATTCAATTATATCATTTTCCATCTCATCACACTTTTCCTCATTTAACCTCATCAGATCTCATCCACTCGCCGATCTACTCATATCCACATCTCATCACCTCTCACATTCATTCATTCACATCTATCCCGATTCACATCTCATGCATTCACATCATATCTCATTCATTCACATCTATCCCATTTCACATCACATTCATTCACATCACATATCATCCATTCACATCTCATCATATCCATTTCATATCACATCTCGATTCACATCACATCACATCTCATTCATTCACATCCCGTTTCACATCACATTTCATTCACTCACATCTATCCATTTCACATCACATCATCTCCATCCGGTCACATCCATCACATCACATTTATTCATATCCATCACATTCATTGTCATCACCATCCCATCACATACATTTTATCCACATTACATCACATCACATCTATCCACATTATATCTCATTCATCCCATCCACGTTACATCACATCCACATCATGTCTCATTCATGCACATCTCATTTCATTCATCCACATCCATTCAATCATTCACATGTACGACTACCCACATCTATCCATATATTCACATTTATCACTTCACATCAACATATATTCATGTCACATCACATCACATTCTTTCATATACACATACACATCCACATCCATCACATTCTTTCACATTTTCATCCACGTCCATTCTTTCACATACACATCCACATCCTTTCTTTCACATACACATCCACATCCATCCTTTCACATACATCCACATCCAAACATATATTAAAAGACTAACATCATGTAAAAGGGTAGGAGAAGGGTGTGTGTGTGAATGGACTTATGGTCCACTAGCTCACCTATTTAAAGGCAAAGCTAGAAGGCATTATGTAGAGTGTAAAGGCCAAGTTGTATGCATAAGCAACTTAATAAACAAGATTTGTTCTTGTATTTTTGGGTCTCTCTCCTCCACTCATCTTGATCTAGAATAAGCACCATGTTCTCTCAACATGGTATCTAGAGCTTGGGTAGATTAGGTCACATTTTTTGTGGTGTAGACTAGGTTATCCACATCTCACTTCTTGTGGAGCTCAACCCCCAGAGCCAGTGGAGGCCTTCCGGCAGCTGTATCTTGCCGTATCTTGGAGTGTTCTCAACTAGGAAGTTCAATAGCACGCCTGGGCGCTCAGTTTCGTACCACCATCAATTGCTAGGTTTACCCTCAGGAGGCCACGGCATTGAGCTTTGAGTAGGCTGACGCACGTTTTTCTGCATTGCTACTATCCTACAGCCCATTTGCAATCTAAAGGCAATTATGGGCAGTGTGAGCTTAGGGATTTTAGAGCCCATGACCAAGGGCTTACTCTCTTAAGTTTCAACCCTAATGGCGGCCTCCTGAAGTGCGTGCATGTAAGATTCCTCCCCCAACCCCCTTTTTTGATGTCTAGTATCTTCCCCTGTAATCAACCCTGAAGTGCGTGCATGTAAGATTCCTCCCCCAACCCCCTTTTTTTATGTCTAGTATCTTCCCCTGTAATCAACCCTCTTCAGAAATATAAAGACCCTGTTGCTAACTATTTTAGCCTAGAGAGAGGAAAATTATTCTAGAGAGAGAATATTCAGATTTTGAATATTTTTGGATAGAAAATATCTCTTATAATTCAGATGAGTTCCCCTGAAACAGAAATTCAAAAAGAATTTTCCAATGTGCAATTAGAATTAATTGGAAATAGGTATAAAGAACCTTAGTCTAAGGGTCTAGATTTTCAGAAATCTTTAGACTATGGTCCAGTTAAGGTTCCTATGGGCCAATAGCATCAATCCATGTGTAGGGAAGAGATAAATCCAAATTTGTAAAAAGAAGATACCCAAAAATGAGTAAATGCTCACATAAGGTGAAGAGTTGAAAATGTACAAGGTTTATTAGTAAAAAACTATGAGCAATATTAAAAATATGAGATATTTTGGGTATCCAAAAATGAGTAAATGCTCACATAAGATGAAGAGTTGAAAATGTACAAGGTTTATTAGTAAAAAGCTATGAGCAATATTAAAATGATTCCATTATGACACATATGTAAGGAAGGGGAATTCTTTAAAGGAGGTGCATATTTCACATAAGATGAAGAGTTGAAAATGTACAAGGTTTATTAGTAAAAAACTATGAGCAATATTAAAATGATTCCATTATGACACATATGTAAGGAAGGGGAATTCTTTAAAGGAGGTGCATATTTCACATAAGATGAAGAGTTGAAAATGTACAAGGTTTATTAGTAAAAAACTATGAGCAATATTAAAATGATTCCATTATGACACATATGTAAGGAAGGGGAATTCTTTAAAGGAGGTGCATATTTCACATAAGATGAAGAGTTGAAAATGTACAAGGTTTATTAGTAAAAAAACTATGAGCAATATTAAAATGATTCCATTATGACACATATGTAAGGAAGGGGAGTTCTTTAAAGGAGGTGCATATTTCACATGCTTGAATGAGTTTAAAACTCATAAAAATTGAGATATTTCATCTCTCCTCTCTCCTCATTCAAGTCTAGTTCCAAAAAGTTAGCTTAACTGACCTAAAAATGGTCAAATATTGACCAAACTGATTTAGAAAATTCTAGAATCAGTTTGTTTGGTTAGGAGCTCAATTTTTCCTATAAATAGAAGCCTCCCCCTTGTTGAAAAATAGATAGTGTTTATGCATCGTTACTCTACTCCACCTAAGCCAAGAAATGTGAATTCATTTAATAATTCACTAGTTTTTGGAGCTTCCCTCTTTCTTCAATCCCCATTAGTGGCTCCATCAACATACTTAACCAATTGATTGGTTGGGGGCCTCTACCGTGAACAAAGAATCAAGCAAGTTGTAAGGTAATTAGTGAATATTGATCTTTCTATAATTTCTCAATGTTTCTCTCTTCTCAACCCCTCTCAAGCTTGAGAAGTTTAATTGGTATGGTTTTTTAAATGCTATTGAAGTTTGAATAGTAGTGAAGAGTTACATAATTTAATAAATGCTATTGAAGTTAATTTTCATTTATGTTTAAATTCTAATGATTTTTATGTAAATTCTCTCTCTCACTCAAGAAATGGTCATACTCATGACCCGTTCTCAATCCAAATCAAGCTTTTCATAAAGCTTTTCCTTAACCCAAGATTAAGCTATGCTTGAGGTCAAATTAATGGCTTTTTTCTATGCTTTTAGTTTATGTATATTGATGATTCAATCCATTATGGATTAATAATCCAATTAGAGATCATTTTAATTATTTCCTTAATGATAAGCATTATCCCTTAGAAAAATTAAGATTTATCAGTCATAGCAGCGGAGCTATGGCAAAATTTTTACAAAAATTATGCATAAAATAATTTCATTCAAAGCATAAAAAGAGGACTTCCTACCATATTCTAGGAATTATCATCCTAGATTAATTGAAAGAATTTCATTACAATCATGGAGAAATTGAATTTTAATATCATGCATAAAGGATAAGTTTTTATATCAAAAGTGTTATTTTTACCATTTTTATTTCATGCATAGAAGTATGCATAAAGGAAAAATTTTTTATATCAAAAGTGTTACTTTTATCATTTTTAATTTTCATGCATAGAAGTATGCATAAAGGAAAAATTTTTATATCAAAAGTGTTACTTTTATCATTTTTAATTTTCATGCATAGAATTATGCAGAAAAGAAAATTTTTTATATCAAAAGTGTTACTTTTATCATTTTTAATTTTCATGCATAGAAGTATGCATAAAAGAAAATTTTTTTATATCAAAAGTGTTACTTTTATCATTTTTAAATTTCATGCATAAAAGTATGCATAAAAGAAAATTTTTATATCAAAAGTGTTACTTTTATCATTTTTAATTTTCATGCATAGAAGTATGCATAAAGGAAAATTTTTTATATCAAAAGTGTTACTTTTATCATTTTTAATTTTCATGCATAGAAGTATGCATAAAGGAAAAATTTTTATATCAAAAGTGTTACTTTTATCATATTGGATTTCATGCATATAGATATGCATAAAAGATATTCTTTTTATACTAAAAGTGTGATTTTCCTCATAGATGGATTTTATGCTTAACTTAGATGCATAAGAGAAATTCTTTTATTCTAAAAGTGTAATTCCCTACCAAATTGAAATTATGCATAAGAAGATGCATAAAAGATTGATTTTAATTTCGAAAGTGTTAGTCTCCTTAAATGGAATTTATGTATAAATAAATGTGTAGAGAAATCTTATATCAAATATAAGATTTCTCTTTAAAAAAAAAAGATATGAAATGTGATAAGATGTGATAAGAGGTGTATGAGATGTGATAAGAATTGATAAGATGCGTATGGAAAGTGATAGGATGTGATAAGAGGTGTATGAGATGTGATAAGAATTGATAAGATGCGTATGGAAAGTGATAGGATGTGATAAGAGGTGTATGAGATGTGATAAGAATTGATAAGATGCGTATGGAAAGTGATAGGATGTGATAAGAGGTGTATGTGATGTAAAAAGATGTGATAAGATGTGTATGAGATGTGATAAGATTTGATAAGATGCATATGGAAAGTGATAGGATGTGATAAGAGGTGTATGAGATGTAAAAAGATGTGATAAGATGTGTATGAGATGTGATAGAATGTGTTAAGATGAGTTAGGATGTGTTAAGATGTATATGGGATGTGTTAGGACGAGAATGGATGTAATATGGTTGTATGAATGTGATGTGGATGTATACATGTAGATGTATATGTATGAATGTGAATGTTGATGTGGATGTGGATGTATGGATGTAGATACGGATGTGTATGTATGTATGTGGATGTGTATGTATGAATGAGGATGTAAAAATGGACGTATGTATATAGATGTGGATGTATGGATGTATGTATGTAGATGTGGATGTATGTATGTAGATGTGGATGTATGGATGTGATTGTGAATGAAGAGGTGGATGTGAATGTATGGATGTAGATACAGATGTGGATGTATGTATGTAGATGTGGATGTATGGATGTGATTGTGAATGAAGAGGTGGATGTGAATGTATGGATGTGGATACGGATGTGGATGTATGTATGTGAATGTGGATGTATGAATGAGGATGTGAAAATGGATGTATGCATGTGAATGTGGATGTATGAATATGAATGTGGATGTGTGGATGTGGAAATGGAGGTATGGATGTATGAATGTAGATGTGGATGTATGCATGTAGATGCGTATGTATGAATGTGAAATTGGATGTATGATGTGGACGTACGAACATGGATATGTATGTAGAATAATGAATATGAAGATGTATGTGAGATAATGTAGTCTATATGAGTGAATGGATGAGAACGAGAATGGAATGTGGAATAAGTAATGTGGTCCGAGAGTGGATAATATGGAAAGACAAGAGTTCGTTATAGAAACTATATTTGTGACTGTTTGTAAATGACTGTTTTATGTCAAGAATGCTGGAGAAGCATTTTGACCGTCTTGAGGATTAAGGTCATGAAGACTGAACTGATAAAGTTGCAACTGCTGAACGGAGAGTCAATGGAGGACGTCTCGCGTAGCAAGGTCGATCGAGGTCTTGACCAGCCTCGGCTCGATTTAAATGGTGAGCTTCCGGTACAGTGGATGAGGGACCAAGGAAGCGGCCTATGAGTGAAGCGCTAGGTCACCTGCGAAGGATCCTAGAAGGTGCTGACCATACGGTGCTCGGGCTCTGGGTCGCCGAAGATACCCACACGTGCGTCGTGGAAGATATTGGAATAAGGAGTAAGAGTTGTTTTCTGAAACCGGGCATGGATCTGGTTGATTGACCTTGCTGGTCCTCAACAGATGAGTCCATGGCTCTTTTATATGGATCTGTGGGTTGATCTTGCTGATCTTCCCACGGAGACTCCATTCTATTATATGAATATATTGCCGGTTACTATGAGCTAGGAACCATGGAAAAGGCCCCTGAGAGAACAGGTGGTGAGCGTTTTGGTTGCCAATGATGCCATAAGTATACCGATGAAAGAATGACTGGAAATAAGGATTCAACCAGAGACTTTGAGGATTGTCATCAGTGACATAATGGTTTTATTAAAGGATTGTTTTAAAGCTAGTTGATGCTAAGAAAAAGGCAATTTCATATTGGGTGTGTAAGTGGTATGACTAGTTTTATGTTTGCATGAACTTCCGGCTAGGGGGCCTTGGAACTCTTTTCCTTGGTACCCGGGACAAAACCTAACCAAATTCCAAATTGGATCCCATCACTACAGTGGTTGGGCGGCTGGCTAACCCATGGGATCGGATGGGGTTAGGCTGGACTGATGGATCCGTAAATCGAGATTTAATTTCTATTATTACGATAGATGAAGTAAATCCCGGATAGAAATTGTTCTATGGATAGGAATGAACGGCTGTGCCTCTTGATGGGGAAAAAAGCGTTGATCCCAATGATCCAAGTGCAAGTTCTTCCTTGATTTGACCAAGTACCGTTAAAGGTGCAGTCAGATCAGTTTGATCAGTAATGATCTTGACTACGTTAGAGTAAAGAGTTATCCTGGTGGAATCGCCCGTGCTTTCCGGGTAAAGGAAGTTTTTCCGGTTTCGGTTTTGGACAAACCGACGGATTAGTCTCTTGTCCGGATATCCGTGGGCGAGGCCCCGAGTGTGGGACCCCTGTCCCGCGCGAGAAGTGCTACTTCCGCTGCTAGTACCTCGAATCCGTTGCTCGGTGGGAATAGGGATCTCACAGTTGGTATCAGAGCAGGTTTTGAAAGCTAATAAAGATAATTAAATTCTTATCTGAAATTGGTAATAAGAATTCAGAAACAGCATTTTCATAATGTATTTTCATTCCGTAAGCTTCTTTAATGAAGAAATTTTAATCAAAGAAATTATTTTTATAGATGGAAGTTTCCCATTTATCTGGTATTCCCGACCTCACCCAGTCTCAAGATATGATTGCATTTGCCTTCGAGCATCTCATCTCTTCCGCTTCAACACGAACAAGCCGAGCAAGACTCGCACGCCATTTCGAGGAATTATATTTTCCTAACCCAGTGGAGAGACAACAGCATAAGTGGGTTGCAGGGCTATATATCCACGCCTCTTATAACCGGCGTGCAATGCTGAGGCAGAACCTCTCATTGGCCATGATTTTGATAGAGCTGAAAATGACGCGTGGTGTCATTCTATATCTTTCAATGCCTCAAAATTTCAGACGTGCTTGCCGAGTTTATAGACTCCTTAGTCGATTTCTCCCTAAGGAGAAAATAATAGCTCCCTTCACAGTTAGAGAACTTATGTAACAGGGCATGACTATGGCCCAGTACGGTCCTCTTATATGTCTTTCGAGGAGATTTTGAACTCAGAGCCGAGTTGCTCTATGTATATATTGCAACTTTTATATAAATAAAGAAACGTTTTTCGGTTAAAAAATTCTTGTTGAATAAATGATTGTTTATGGCGAACGATCTACTGCTGATAAAGAAAAAAAAATCTGTTATCGGACATATGCCATAGATCTCCATTAAGATCTTGTCTTGTATAAGAAATTGTTTTCCGAACTCTTAAGTCTTAGGATCTCGTGAATAATATCAAAATAAAAATTTAATAATATATAAATTCTGGCAAAATCATGAGACGAGGAAACCGTGGTCGTCAGCCAGACCCTGTCTCTGAAGATGACGAGCTTGACCTTAATGTTCGCAAGGCTCTTCATAGGTCTCAGCCAGGACCCTTCAAAGGAGAAGGGGAGAACTTGGGTGAGGCTGTGGAGAAATGGGTGGAAGCCTTGGAAGAGTATTTTGATGTCACAGGATACAATCATCAGAGCAATTGGCTAATAAAGATCAACTGAGAAGCCAAATATGTCAAAAATTTATCAAGAAACACAAAAAGGTTGTAATTGTGTGATATAATTCATACAATTTGATATTCAAACTGAAAATTTTGTAATTTAGTAATTGGGTTTTCAGATGCCGCAATTGTATGGAACCCTGACTTGCTTGAGGCCTAGACATGATGGTATCTATCTTATAGTTCCAAGTATCATGACTACCCGTATATACCGAGAGTATAACTGTAGCTCTTTACTGACAGTATATACGAGTAAATCTAAGACTTGAAATTATAAGCGTTAATGCTATCCAGATGATGATTTCGAATGTGGTTGATATGATTTTTAATTCTGTTTGAGAATTGATGAATTGAATTGGATTCTGATTGAAAAATGACGATTTCTGAAATTTAGTTGAAATGTAATAAGCTGAGCAAAACCACAATGAGGATGAATGGGACGAGTCCCAGTGATGATATTCATAACTGGAATGATGATAATGATTTCAGCAAATCACTATGAGATTAGTGGATTGTGCTGTCAGATTGCTACTGTTAACACTTGAGACGGTAGATTAAGTTAAGGGATGACAAATTGAGAACTTGCTTAACTAAAATTCCTGTGGAGGAATGTTCAGAAGGAAAATTTTCAGTCTAATGGACCATTATCGTGTTAAAGATATGAATGATATGATCTGAATGAATTGTTATTTAATGATGAGTTCTATATAAGGGATAATTATCCCCGTATTCTGTTGGGTTGACCAGAATATAAGGAACCCCAGAATAAATTGGATCTTAAGAAAAAGAGTTGTCCTCTACCTTGCGAGATGAGGACATCTCGCACTTTTCAAGTGGGGTAGAATGTAAGATTCTCCCCCAGCCTTCGAGGTATACAGGAGTAAGAATCTCCCTTTCTGATCTTATAATTATTCTCTCTCTAAAATAAAAGAAAGATTCTGTTTAAAAAAGGAAGAACCTTTTCCCTGAATACTTCTCAAGAGTCCCACCTGTTTTAAGATTCAGAACAATGAGTTCAGAAGTGAGAATCGATGTTTTGGATATCAAGGTTTTGTACGGCCCAAAAGAAGTTCTTTATCTCTTGGGAAGTATAAGAAGTTATCTCCCAGATATTGTGGACCAAAGAAAGTAGGTGATTTAACTTACGAACTTCTTTTATCTCCTCATCTCAAAGTTCTAAATGCCTTCTATAGAAAAATATGCCAAACCCAAATCATGGAAAGACGGTAAAACTTCAGTGGCAAGTTACCGTTGGCTTCTAAGTTACGCTAGCTCCTTCCTTTATATAAGTCGTAACTTTTACTTGTCGTTCACAGTAATCTTACTCCCATCGATCTCCTTTCTTTCTTAATCTCCTTCATGGCTTGGCAACAAGAATTAGTTTTATCCATAATGATTCCTCACCTTCAAGACGCAAGTGAGTCTGTGAAGAAGGATTTTATAGAACAGTATGAGCGCTCACTTTTTCCTCACCTAGGAACTTCTGTAGTGCAGACCAAATGGCGGACCTATCAAGACATAACTAGGGTAACACCCTGGGGTCAGCAGCACTTTCGTAACAATGTCCGCTTGGCCATGGTTATCGAAGCCTTGGGTTTGGGTCCTCGATACTACTGCGTCATGAGATCAAGACATCTTGGGTTTTCTGAGCGGGTCTTCTTACTAGCGTGTTTTCTTCCTCATGAGAAGATATGCCTTTACCCCGTTTTTGGCTTGCCTCTCAGAGGTCCTTTTGTTAGAACACCTCATACCACTGAGATAGGCGCAGCAATAACCCACAGAATCATTCCCATAGATGAGTTACCTTATACTTGTGCAGCTTGTGAGGACTGCTTTTGTGACCATATGATGGACGGGCTTATGGAAGTGTAAAGAGTTCCTCTATCTTTACTGTATAAGTTCCGAGAATGAATAAAGTTTAAATCTTGTTCGTATTTTGAATCTTGCTCTCTTTAAGACTTATCTTGGTGGTTAATCTTGATTAAAATTTTTCTCTAAGTCTCATATTCGTGAATCCTGCGAAATTATCACAAGTTGCGAGATGAGGACATCTCGCGTTTTTTAAGTGGGGTAGAATGTAAGATTCCTCCCCCAACCCCCTTTTTTGATGTCTAGTATCTTCCCCTGTAATCAACCCTCTTCAGAAATATAAAGACCCTGTTGCTAACTATTTTAGCCTAGAGAGAGGAAAATTATTCTAGAGAGAGAATATTCAGATTTTGAATATTTCTGGATAGAAAAATATCTCTTATAATTCAGATGAGTTCCCCTGAAACAGAAATTCAAAAAGAATTTTCCAATGTGCAATTAGAATTAATTGGAAATAGGTATAAAGAACCTTAGTCTAAGGGTCTAGATTTTCAGAAATCTTTAGACTATGCTCCAATTAAGGTTCCTATGGGCCAATAGCATCAATCCATGTGTAGGGAAGAGATAAATCCAAATTTGTAAAAAGAAGATACCCAAAAATGAGTAAATGCTCACATAAGGTGAAGAGTTGAAAATGTACAAGGTTTATTAGTAAAAAACTATGAGCAATATTAAAAATATGAGATATTTTGGGTATCCAAAAATGAGTAAATGCTCACATAAGATGAAGAGTTGAAAATGTACAAGGTTTATTAGTAAAAAACTATGAGCAATATTAAAATGATTCCATTATGACACATATGTAAGGAAGGGGAATTCTTTAAAGGAGGTGCATATTTCACATAAGATGAAGAGTCGAAAATGTACAAGGTTTATTAGTAAAAAACTATGAGCAATATTAAAATGATTCCATTATGACACATATGTAAGGAAGGGGAATTCTTTAAAGGAGGTGCATATTTCACATAAGATGAAGAGTTGAAAATGTACAAGGTTTATTAGTAAAAAACTATGAGCAATATTAAAATGATTCCATTATGACACATATGTAAGGAAGGGGAATTCTTTAAAGGAGGTGCATATTTCACATAAGATGAAGAGTTGAAAATGTACAAGGTTTATTAGTAAAAAAACCATGAGCAATATTAAAATGATTCCATTATGACACATATGTAAGGAAGGGGAGTTCTTTAAAGGAGGTGCATATTTCACATGCTTGAATGAGTTTTAAACTCATAAAAATTGAGATATTTCATCTCTCCTCTCTCCTCATTCAAGTCTAGTTCCAAAAAGTTAGCTTAACTGACCTAAAAATGGTCAAATATTGACCAAACTGATTTAGAAAATTCTAGAATCAGTTTGTTTGGTTAGGAGCTCAATTTTTCCTATAAATAGAAGCCTCCCCCTTGTTGAAAAATAGATAGTGTTTATGCATCGTTACTCTACTCCACCTAAGCCAAGAAATGTGAATTCATTTAATAATTCACTAGTTTTTGGAGCTTCCCTCTTTCTTCAATCCCCATTAGTGGCTCCATCAACATACTTAACCAATTGATTGGTTGGGGGCCTCTACCGTGAACAAAGAATCAAGCAAGTTGTAAGGTAATTAGTGAATATTGATCTTTCTATAATTTCTCAATGTTTCTCTCTTCTCAACCCCTCTCAAGCTTGAGAAGTTTAATTGGTATGGTTTTTTAAATGCTATTGAAGTTTGAATAGTAGTGAAGAGTTACATAATTTAATAAATGCTATTGAAGTTAATTTTCATTTATGTTTAAATTCTAATGATTTTTATGTAAATTCTCTCTCTTACTCAAGAAATGGTCATACTCATGACCCGTTCTCAATCCAAATCAAGCTTTTCATAAAGCTTTTCCTTAACCCAAGATTAAGCTATGCTTGAGGTCAAATTAATGGCTTTTTTCTATGCTTTTAGTTTATGTATATTGATGATTCAATCCATTATGCATTAATAATCCAATTAGAGATCATTTTAATTATTTCCTTAATGATAAGCATTATCCCTTAGAAAAATTGAGATTTATCAGTCATAGCAGCGGAGCTATGGCAAAATTTTTATAAAAATTATGCATAAAATAATTTCATTCAAAGCATAAAAAGAGGACTTCCTACCATATTCTAGGAATTATCATCCTAGATTAATTGAAAGAATTTCATTACAATCATGGAGAAATTGAATTTTAATATCATGCATAAAGGATAAGTTTTTATATCAAAAGTGTTATTTTTACCATTTTTATTTCATGCATAGAAGTATGCATAAAGGAAAATTTTTTTATATCAAAAGTGTTACTTTTATCATTTTTAATTTTCATGCATAGAAGTATGCATAAAGGAAAAATTTTTATATCAAAAGTGTTACTTTTATCATTTTTAATTTTCATGCATAGAATTATGCAGAAAAGAAAATTTTTTATATCAAAAGTGTTACTTTTATCATTTTTAATTTTCATGCATAGAAGTATGCATAAAAGAAAATTTTTTTATATCAAAAGTGTTACTTTTATCATTTTTAAATTTCATGCATAAAAGTATGCATAAAAGAAAATTTTTATATCAAAAGTGTTACTTTTATCATTTTTAATTTTCATGCATAGAAGTATGCATAAAGGAAAATTTTTTATATCAAAAGTGTTACTTTTATCATTTTTAATTTTCATGCATAGAAGTATGCATAAAGGAAAAATTTTTATATCAAAAGTGTTACTTTTATCATATTGGATTTCATGCATATAGGTATGCATAAAAGATATTCTTTTTATACTAAAAGTGTGATTTTCCTCATAAATGGATTTTATGCTTAACTTAGATGCATAAGAGAAATTCTTTTATTCTAAAAGTGTAATTCCCTACCAAATTGAAATTATGCATAAGAAGATGCATAAAAGATTGATTTTAATTTCGAAAGTGTTAGTCTCCTTAAATGGAATTTATGTATAAATAAATGTGTAGAGAAATCTTATATCAAATATAAGAATTATCTTTAAAAAAAAAAAGATATGAAATGTGATAAGATGTGATAAGAGGTGTATGAGATGTGATAAGAATTGATAAGATGCGTATGGAAAGTGATAGGATGTGATAAGAGGTGTATGAGACGTGATAAGAATTGATAAGATGCGTATGGAAAGTGATGGGATGTGATAAGAGGTGTATGAGATGTGATAAGAATTGATAAGATGCGTATGGAAAGTGATAGGATGTGATAAGAGGTGTATGAGATGTAAAAAGATGTGATAAGATGTGTATGAGATGTGATAAGATTTGATAAGATGCGTATGGAAAGTGATAGGATGTGATAAGAGGTGTATGAGATGTAAAAAGATGTGATAAGATATGTATGAGATGTGATAGAATGTGTTAAGATGAGTTAGGATGTGTTAAGATGTATATGGGATGTGTTAGGACGAGAATGGATGTAATATGGTTGTATGAATGTGATGTGGATGTATACATGTAGATGTATATGTATGAATGTGAATGTTGATGTGGATGTGGATGTATGGATGTAGATACGGATGTGTATGTATGTATGTGGATGTGTATGTATGAATGAGGATGTAAAAATGGACGTATGTATATAGATGTGGATGTATGGATGTATGTATGTAGATGTGGATGTATGTATGTAGATGTGGATGTATGGATGTGATTGTGAATGAAGAGGTGGATGTGAATGTATGGATGTAGATACAGATGTGGATGTATGTATGTAGATGTGGATGTATGGATGTGATTGTGAATGAAGAGGTGGATGTGAATGTATGGATGTAGATACGGATGTGGATGTATGTATGTGAATGTGGATGTATGAATGAGGATGTGAAAATGGATGTATGCATGTGAATGTGGATGTATGAATATGAATGTGGATGTGTGGATGTGGAAATGGAGGTATGGATGTATGAATGTAGATGTGGATGTATGCATGTAGATGCGTATGTATGAATGTGAAATTGGATGTATGATGTGGACGTACGAACATGGATATGTATGTAAAATAATGAATATGAAGATGTATGTGAGATAATGTAGTCTATATGAGTGAATGGATGAGAACGAGAATGGAATGTGGAATAAGTAATGTGGTCCGAGAGTGGATAATATGGAAAGACAAGAGTTCGTTATAGAAACTGTATTTGTGACTGTTTGTAAATGACTGTTTTATGTCAAGAATGCTGGAGAAGCATTTTGACCATCTTGAGGATTAAGGTCATGAAGACTGAACTGATAAAGTTGCAACTGCTGTGACGGAGAGTCAATGGAGGACGTCTCGCGTAGCAAGGTCGATCGAGGTCTTGACCAGCCTCGGCTCGATTTAAATGGTGAGCTTCCGGTACGGTGGATGAGGGACCAAGGAAGCGGCCTATGAGTGAAGCGCTAGGTCACCTGCGAAGGATCCTAGAAGGTGCTGACCATACGGTGCTCGGGCTCTGGGTCGCCGAAGATACCCACACGTGCGTCGTGGAAGATATTGGAATAAGGAGTAAGAGTTGTTTTCTGAAACCGGGCATGGATCTGGTTGATTGACCTTGCTGGTCCTCATTAGATGAGTCCATGGCTCTTTTATATGGATCTGTGGGTTGATCTTGCTGATCTTCCACGGAGACTCCACTCTATTATATGAATATATTGCCGGTTACTATGAGCTAGGAACCATGGAAAAGGCCCCTGAGAGAACAGGTGGTGAGCGTTTTGGTTGCCAATGATGCCATAAGTATACCGATGAAAGAATGACTGGAAATAAGGATTCAACCAGAGACTTTGAGGATTGTCATCAGTGACATAATGGTTTTATTAAAGGATTGTTTTAAAGCTAATTGATGCTAAGAAAAAGGCAATTTCATATTGGGTGTGTAAGTGGTATGACTAGTTTTATGTTTGCATGAACTTCCGGCTAGGGGGCCTTGGAACTCTTTTCCTTGGTACCCGGGACAAAACCTAACCAAATTCCAAATTGGATCCCATCACTACAGTGGTTGGGCGGTTGGCTAACCCATGGGATCGGATGGGGTTAGGCTGGACTGATGGATCCGTAAATCGAGATTTAATTTCTATTATTACGATAGATGAAGTAAATCCCGGATAGAAATTGTTCTATGGATAGGAATCAACGGCTGTGCCTCTTGATGGGGAAAAAAGCGTTGATCCCAATGATCCAAGTGCAAGTTCTTCCTTGATTTGACCAAGTACCGTTAAAGGTGCAGTCAGATCAGTTTGATCAGTAATGATCTTGACTACGTTAGAGTAAAGAGTTATCCTGGTGGAATCGCCCGTGCTTTCCGGGTAAAGGAAGTTTTTCCGGTTTCGGTTTTGGACAAACCGACAGATTAGTCTCTTGTCCGGATATCCGTGGGCGAGGCCTCGAGTGTGGGACCCCTGTCCCGCGCGAGAAGTGCTACTTCCGCTGCTAGTACCCCGAATCCGTTGCTCGGTGGGAATAGGGATCTCACAGTGCAAGAGCGACAAAACTAGGGTAGCCCTGTGAGGAAGCCATGGAAGCTTCAATAAAAGCTTCAAAATAGTGTTTTTTTACACTAATCCTTGCTTAATTGATCTTAATCACTTAAGTGCTCTTTGAAAGGGCTTTTTCTTCAGATCTTCTGAAGTGGTGGGCATACACCATGAGGTGTTCATAAGCCTCATTGTCATCAACCTTCATCAAGTGTACAAGGTTCCAAGTGTGCTTATAAACACTAAAGGTGTTGCTAAACACCATTGGTGGGTGTAGCCATGAGCAAAAGTGAGCCTCTTGACATTACGGAGTGCTTCTAAGCACTGAGAGTGTTCTTAAACACTAATGGTGCATCTAATCACCAATAAAAGTGTCATTTGACACTAAAAAATGTACTCTTAAGCACTAATAGTGTTGCTAAACACTAATGGTGATCCTAATCACCAAAGAAAGTGTTTCTTTGACACTAATGAAGCTAATCTGCATCAAAATTTGTGGTTGGGCACACACCCTAAGTGCTAAACCATAAGCTTAATCAACTTAATCTCCTTTTATACAACATCGTTGGCTTGATTAAGGGTTGTTGCACTCTTATAAGCCATTCTCTTTCTACTTAAGCCAAAAACATTCAAAAAAATTTGGTTTTCTTCTTCATAAATCAGCTCACACTCCTATAATCTCCCTTCAATACCCAATGTCAAAGGAAAATACCCAAATTAAGAAGTTCTCAGGAGAGGGCTTCCACAATTGGCAAGTTCTTATCAAGTATAAGATAATGTCCAAAGGTTTTTGGCCATTCATATCTAGCACTAAGGTTATTGATCAAACTAAGGCTGAAGATATTGAAGATGATAAGAGGACACAAGCCATCATCATGCTCCATCTTGAGGAGGCTCTTATTCATCACCTGGACCAACTTTCGACTGCAAAGGAGAAATGGGATGAGCTTGACAAGCTCTATGGAGCTCGTGGTAAGAATTCCAAGATCTCACATAAAATTGAATTTTTCAGCTTGGAGCTCAAAGAGGGAGATGGCATTGGAGCCTTTATCTCTCATTTGAAGGGCCTTATGGCTCAACTTGCATCAGTGAATGTGAGAATGGATGAAGATGATGCAGTGGCTGTTCTGTTAAAAGCAATCAAGAAGGTGTACCCCACCTTAGTCACCACCCTGAAGAACATACCTAATCCCACCCTTGAAGGAGTCATTCAATCTTGTCTTGATGAAGAAAAGAGGGCAAAGGGAGGAGCTTAATCTTCAAGTGCAACAACTTCATCGAATATCGAACAAGATTTATCACATCAAGTGATCAAAGTAAGGTGTGTCCATTGCAAAAAGATAGGACATTTGGCAAATAATTGTTGGATCAAATATCCCAACAAGATGAAGGGTACAAGTGTAAACAAACTAGACATATCACTTCAAATGTTCTAAAACAAAGAGCCAGAGGCTAACTTTGTATCAGCCTCTAACTCCATGGAGCACTTGTGTTATATCTCAATGTAACAACACCTATATTCCCAACCTTGTATGCCTAATGTTATAAAGGCAACTTATGTCCAATACCGCCTACTCCAGTTCTTTCATAGTTGGTATTGAGGGGGGGTATTAAAATGGTAGGAGAAGGGTGTGTGTGTGAATGGACTTATGGTCCACTAGCTCACTTATTTAAAGGCAAAGCTAGAAGGCATTATGTAGAGTGTAAAGGCCAAGTTTTATGCATAAGCAACTTAATAAACAAGATTTGTTCTTGTATTTTTGGTTCTCTTTCCTCCACTCATCTTGATCAAGCATAAGCACCACGTTCTCTCAACAACATACACATCCATATCCATTCTTTCACATACACATTCACATCCATTCTTCACATACATATACACATCCACATCCATTCTTTTACATACACATCCACATCCATTCTACACATACACATTCACACCCATTCTTTCACATACATCAATCCATTCTTTCACATACACATTCACATCCATTCTTCACATACACATCCACATCCATTCTTTCACATACATCCACATCCATTCTTCACATACACATTCACATCCATTTTCATCACATACACATCCACATCCATTCTTTCACATACATTCTTTCACATACACATCCATCATCATTTTTCAATCAGAATCCAAATCAATTCATCAATTCTCAACCAAAATTTTAAAATCATATCAACCACATTTGAATTCATCATCTGGATAGCATTTTTGCTTATAGTTTCAAGGTCTTAGATTTACTCGTATATACTGCCAGTAAAGAGCTGCAGTTATACCCTCGGTATATACGGGTAGTAACGGTCCTTGGCAGGTGTACTACATGCATCCGCCTCATATGCGTTTCCCTGCACTATGATCCCTTTCACCCACCCCCACAGCATTGCCCCACAGAATAGTTGGTATGATGATGAGTGTTGTGACACACACTCGATTCTTCCAAAACCAAACCTAGAAAAACTTCCCTTGCTCGGAAAGCACGACGATTCCTCTAGGATAGTTTTACTCTAACGTAGTCAAGGTCATCTCACTAACCAAATTGATCCAACTGAACATGCAAAGACACTCGTCGGTCAGATCAAGGAAGAAACTTGCACTTGGATCATAGAGACCAACGCTTTTTTCCTCAGCGCCGTTAATTCTTTTCTATAGAGCAATTTTTAGATTTACTTCATCTATAGTATGATAACATAATTAAGTCTCATTTTATGGATCCATCAGTCCAGCCTAACCCCATTGAGTCTCATGGGTTAGCCAACCACACCCAACCACTGTAGTGATGGGATCTAATTAGGAATTTGGTTAGGTTTTGTTCTCGGGTACCAGGGAAAAGAGTTCCTAGGCTCCCTAGCCGGATATTCATGCAAACTTAAAGTTAGTCACACCACTTACACACCCAATATGAAATTGCCTTTTTTACAGATTCAACTATCTTTAAAATAATCATTTAATGAAATCACAGTGTCACTGATCATAACTCTCCAAAATATCCAGTTGAATCCTAATTTCCACTCATTCCTTCATCGGTGTACCTATGGCATCATTGGTAACTAGAACGCTCACCACCTGTCACTCAGGGGCCTTTTTGATAGTTCCTAGCTCATAGTACCCGGAAAAATATTCACTTATAAAAATCAAGATGAAATCTATGTTGAAGATCAGCAAGATCAACCAACACATCCATACAAAAGAGCCATGGACTGATCCGTTGAGGACCAGCAAGGTCTATCAACCAGATCCATGTCTGGTTTCAGAAAATAACTCTTACTCCTTGTTCCAATATATTCCACGATGCACATGTGGGTATCTTCGACGACCCAGAGCATGAGCACCGTATGGTCAGCACCCTCTAGGATCCTTCGCAGGTCACCTAGCGCTTCACTCATAGGCCGCCTCCTTAGACCCTCATCCACCGTACCCGATTATATCCTAATTTCCACTCATTTCTTCATCGGTGTACCTATGGCATCATTGGTAACTAGAACGCTCACCACCTATCACTCAGGGGCCTTTTCGATAGTTCCTAGCTCATAGTACCCGGCAAAATATTCACTTATAAAAATCAAGATGAAATCTATGTTGAAGATCAGCAAGATCAACCAACACATCCATATAAAAGAGCCATGGACTCATCCGTTGAGGACCAGCAAGGTCTACCAACCAGATCCATGTCTGGTTTCAGAAAACAACTCTTACTCCTTGTTCCAATATATTCCACGATGCACGTGTGGGTATCTTCGGCAACCCAGAGCCCGAGCACCGTATGGTCAGCACCCTCTAGGATCCTTCGCAGGTCACCTAGCACTTCACTCATAGGCCACTTCCTTGGTCCCTCATCCACTGTACCAGAAGCTCACCATTTAAATCAAACCGAGGCTGGTCAAGACCTCAGCCGGACCTTGCTACGTGAGACGTCCTCAGTTGACTCTCTGTCAGCTGTTGTAACTTTATCAGTTAGGTCTCCAACCACGAGCTCATTCACAAGATGGTCAAAATGCTTCCCAACTTTTTTGACATAAAACACTCATTTAAAAATAGGTCATAAATATAGTTTCTATAATAACAAACTCTCATCTTTCCACATTGTTCCACATCAATCCAATTCCATTTCATATGTATTCCCATTCTCATCCAATCACATCATTTTCCATCTCATCACATCTTTCCTCATATGATAGCAACGATGCATAAAAACGTGCGCTGGCCTGCTCAGAGCTCAATGCCACAACCTCCTGAGGGTAAACCTAGCAGTTGATGGTACAAAACTGAGCGCCCATGTGTGCTATTGAACTTCCTAGTTGAGAGCATGCCAAGATATGGCTACTGGAAGGCCTCCACTGGCTGCTGGCGGTTTAGCTCCACAAGAAGTGAGATGTGGATAACCTAGTCTACACCAGAAAAAATGTGACCTAATCTACCCAAGCTCTAGATACCATGTTGAGAGGATGTAGTGCTTATGCTAGATCAAGATGAGTGGAGGAGAGAGACCCAAAAATACAAGAACAAATCTTGTTGTTGCTTATGCATACAACTTGGCCTTTGCACTCTACATAATGCCTTCTATCTTTGCCTTTGAATAGGTGAGCTAGTGGACCATAAGTCCATTCGCACACACACTCTTCTCTTACCCTTTTACATGACCTTAGTCTTTTAGTATATGTATGGATGTGGATGTATGTGAAAGAATGGATGTGGATGTGTATGTGAAAGAATGGATGTGGATGTGTATGTGAAAGAATGTGATGGATGTGGATGTGTATGTGAAAGAATGTGATGTGATGTGACATGAATATATGTGGATGTGAAGTGATAAATAGGAATGTATAGATAGATGTGGTTAGTCATACATGTGGTTAGTCATACATGTGAACGATTGGATGGATGTGGATGAATTAAATGAGATGTGTATGAATGAGACATGATGTGGATGTGATGTAATGTGGATGGGATGAATGAAATATGATGTGGATAGATGTGATGTGATGTAATGTGGATAGAATGTATGTGATATAATGTGGATAGAATGTATGTGATGGGATGGTGATGAGAATGAATGTGATGGATATGAATGAATGTGATGTGATGGATGTGAATGGATGGAGATGATGTGATGTGAAATGGATAGATGTGAGTGAATAAGATGTGATGTAGTGTGATGTGAATCGGGATGTGAATGAATGAGATATGATGTGATGTGAATCGGGATGTGAATGAATAAGATGTGATGTGGAATGGATGTGATGAGATGTGACAGATGTGAATGGATGATATGTGATGTGAATGAATGTGATGTGAAACGGGATAGATGTGAATGAATGAGATGTGATGTGAATGAGATGTGATGGGATGTGAATCGGGATAGATGTGAATGAATGAATGTGAGGTAATGAGATGTAGATATGGGTGGATGCGAGTGGATGAGATCTGATGAGGTTAAATGAGGAAAGATGTGATAAGATGGAAAATGATATGATTGGATGAGAATGATGCCATCTGTAGGCGATCATGGTGGGTAGTGCGAGCTTAGCGCTTTTAAAGCCCATGACCTAAGGGCTTACTCTCTTAAGTTTCAGCCCTAATGGCGGCCTGAAGTGCGCGCAAGAACCACAAAACTAGGGCAGCCCTATGAGAAAGCCATGGAAGCTTCAATAAAAGTTTCAAAAATAGTGTTTTTTTACACTAATCCCTGCTTAATTGATCTTAATCACTTAAGTGCTCCTTGAAAAGAGTTTTTCTCTAGATCTTCTAAAGTGGTAGGCATACACCATGAGGTGTTCATAAGCCTCATTGTTGTCATCAACATTCATCAAGTGTACATGGTTCCAAGTGTGCTTATAAGCACTAAAGGTGTTGCTAAACACCATTGGTGGGTGAAACCATCAACAAAGGGGAGCCTCTTGACATTACGGAGTACTTCTAAGCACTAGGAGTGTTCTTAAACACTAATGGTGCATCTAATCACCAATGCAAGTGTCATTTGATACTAAAAAAGTGCTTTTAAGCACTAATAGTGTTGCTAAACACTAATGGTGATCGTAATCACCAAAGAAAGTGTTTCTTTGACACTAATGAATCTCATATCCATCAAAATTTGTGGTTGGGCACGCACCCTAAGTGCTAAGCCATAAGCTTCATCAACTTAATCTCCTTTTATGCAACATCCTTGGCTTGATTAAGGGTTGTTGCACTCTTATAAGCCATTCTCTTTCTACTTAAGCCAAAAACATCACAAATTTTTTGGTTTTCTTCTTCATAAATCAGCCCATTAACACTCTTGTAATCTCCCTTCAATACCCAATGTCAAAGGAAAACACCCAAATTAAGAAGTTCTCAGGAGAGAGCTTCCACACTTGGCAAGTTCTTGTAGTAGAAGATGATGTCCAAAGGTTTTTGGCCATTCATTTCTGGCAGCACTAAGGTTATTGATCGAACTAAGGCTGAAGATATTGAAGATGATGAGAGGGCACATGCCATCATCATGCTCCATCTTGATGAGGCTCTTATTCATCACGTCAACTAGCTTTCGACTACAAAGGAGAAATGGGATGAGCTTGACAAGCTGTATGGAACTCGTGGTAAGAATTCCAAGATCTCACTTAAGATTGAATTTTTTAGCTTGGATCTCAAAGAGGGAGACGGCATTGGAGCCTTTATCTCTCATTTGAAGGGCCTTATGGCTCAACTTGCATCAGTGAATGCGAGGATGAATGAAGATGATGCAGTGGCTATTCTGTTAAAAGCAGTCAAGAAGGTGCACCCCACCTTAGTCACCACCCTGAAGAACATACCTAATCCCACCCTTGAAGGAGTCATTCAATCTTGTCTTGATGAAGAAAAGAGGCCAAAGGGAGGAGCTGAATCTTCAAGTGCAACAACTTCATCGAATATCGAACAAGCTTTATCACATCAAGTGATCAAAGTAAGGCGTGTCGATTGCAAAAAGGTAGGACATTTGGCAAATAATTGTTGGATCAAATATCCCAACAAGATGAAATGTAACAAGTGTAAACAAACTAGACATATCACTTCAAATGTTCTAAAACAAAGAGTCAGAGGCTAACTTTGTATCAGCCTCTAACTCCACTTAGTATTAAATCTCCATGTAACAACACCTATATTCCTAACCTTGTACGCCTAATGCTTTAAAGACAGCCTATGTCCAATACCACCTACTCCAATTCTTTCATAGTTGGTATTGAGGGGGGGTATTAAAAGACTAAGGTCATGTAAAAGGGTGGGAGAAGGGTGTATGTGTGAATGGACTTATGGTCCACTAGCTCACCTATTTAAAGGCAAAGCTAGAAAGCATTATGTAGAGTGTAAAGGCCAAGTTGTATGCATAAGCAACTTAATAAACAAGATTTGTTCTTGTACTTTTGGGTCTCTCTCCTCCAGTCATCTTGATCTAGCATAAGCACCACGTTCTCTCAACAACATACACATCCACATCCATTCTTTCACATACACATCCACATCCATTCTTCACATACATGCACATCCATTCTTTCACATATACATACACATCCACATCCACATACATTCTTTCACATACACATCCACATCCACATCCATTCTTCACATACACATTCACATCCATTCTTTCACATACACATCCACATCCATTCTTTCACATACACATCCACATCCATTCTTCACATACACATCTACATCCATTCTTTAACATACATCCACATCCATTATTTCACATACACATCCACATCCATTCTTCACATACACATCCACATCCATTCTTTCACATACACATCCAAATCCATTCTTCACATACATATCCACATCCATTCTTTCACATACATCCACATCCATTCGCTCACACATACACATACACATCCATTCTTCACATACAAATTCACATCTATTTTCATCACATACACATCCACATCCACATCCATTTACTTCACATCTCATCCACATTCATTTTCATTACACCACATCCTATCACATCCCATTTACATCTAATCACCTCTCATTTACATCTTATCATATCCATTCACATCCTATCTCATCCCATTTACATCTTATCATATCCATTCACATCCTATGGCATCCCGTTTACATCCTATCACATCCATTCCACATACTATTCCCATTTAGTAGCTTTTTCTATTTTGATACCGATAATGAGACTTTTTTTGAATTTTTACCAATTGCTTGGCTTAGATAAAGAGTGTTTTTCTCGATGAATATTTTCATATTCCTTCTCAATTTCTTAATTGATTTATATACAATATTCCTCTTTTGAATAAAAGAATTCATGGGATTTACAGAAATCAATTCTACCCATATTTTCACTTTTGATAAATAATCATAAATTTAATTATACTAAAAAATTCTCTTCTTCCCATTTAATTTCTTTGATCTCAAATACCATGGGAATTCCTCTTTTTGCAATTTATTATTTGCATTCCAATGTCATGGGAATTCCTCTTTTATCATCAAATATTTCTCATAAAATAATTTCATCTAAACTAAAATACCCATTAATTCAATATGTTAGAAATTTCTCTTTTTCCATCTAAATGATGAAATTCCAAATGTCATAGGAATTCCTCTTTTACCATTAAAATATTTCTCATAGAAATTTTATTTTATGTAAAATTCATCTTTGAATTTAAATAAGATATCCAATAATTTAAATATACTGGGAATTTCTCTTTTCCCATGATGGAGTTCCAAATATCATAGGAATTCCTCTTTTACCATTTAATTATTTCTCATAGATAAAATAAATTTATCTAAAATTTATTTTTAAGTTAAAATAAAATATCCAATAATTTTTAATATTTTAGAAATTCCACTTTTCGCATTCAAATGATTGGATTCCAAATATGGTGGGAATTCCTCTTTTATCATAAAAATGAATTACTAGAAATTTCTCTTTTTGCTAATTAACTATTTATGCATAAACATCAAGATCAATTTTTGTATGGTTATGATGAGAATTTTTCAATTAACCTAGGATGCTTAATCCTAGAATATGGTAGGAAGTCCTCTTTTCATATTATGAATAAATATGATTTATGTGTTAATTTTTCAGAAATTTTGCCATAGCTTCGCTGCTATTACTCATAATTTTCAATAATTTTGAAAGCATAAAGTTTAGTAATACCATATGATATACTAACTATTATTTGGATCAATATCCAATTATGGACTTGATTCCCAAGTTTTCCATAAGTTAAATAGCATAAAAGCATTAAAAAGCCACTTCTTTGGCCTTAAACTTGACAAGTATAGAAATCACTTTTAGATTTGAGAATTGATTTATGGGAAGCATCATTTGAATATAGGATAGGTCATAGGAATGACCATTCTTTGGGGGAGAGAGAGATATGCTTAAAAAAACATTCTAAATTAAGCATAAATGTAAAATTTATAAGATTTATCACTAGAATTTATTAGAGAGTTCCAATTTCATTAAAGAGCCATTCAATTGAATGCTTCTCAAGCTTGAGAGGAGAAGTGAGAAACATTTTGAGATTTAAGAAAAAAGACCATAAACCACACTTTACCTCTTAATTTGCTTGATTCTTTAGTCAATGGAGAGGCCCCCAACCAATCAATTCGTTTGGTATTTTGATGAAGACTCCAAGGAAGGTTGAAGAGAGAGAGAAGCTCCAATCTCTTGAATTTGTAGAGGATTTTGAGAGGATAATAGAAAATATCATTATTTCAGTGTAATACTAGCATGGTATAGTTCTCGTATTTTTTTTCAAAGGTCTAAGGGTCTATTTATAGGTGAGGAAGGCCTCTAACCAAGTCCAACTAGTTTCTAGAATTTTCTAGGTTCAGTATGGCTGAATTTGGACAAGATTTGGACCAGTTTGGCTCCCTTTTTTATTTGGTTTGATCCAAGAGAGAGAAGAGATAAAGATATCTTATTATTTTTGAGTTTGAAACTCCTCCACACATGTGAAATATGTGCCTCCTTGAAGATCCCCCTTCTCCTTACCAAGGTGTCAAAAATGTATCATTATACCTAAAATATCTCAAATTTTTTTAGTAATATTCATAGTTTTTTACTAATAAACCTTGTACTCAGTCAACTCTTCATCTTATGTGGGCATTTACTCATTTTTGGGTTTTTTTTTTATAAATTGGACTTATCTCCTTCCCACACTTCGATTGATCCTATTGGCCCATAGGAACCTTAATTGAACCATAATCCAAAATTTTAAGAAAATCAAGACCCTTAGGCTAAGGTCCTTTCTACCTATTTTTCAATTAATTTCAATTGCACATTGAAAAGTTCTTTTTGAATTTCTATTTTAGGGGAAACCAGTTTAGACACTGGGAGGATTTTTATATCCAAAAATATCTCAATTTTGGATTACCTCCCTCTAGACATTTTCTCTCTCCAGGCCAAAATAGGATAAAACATGATCTTTCTTTTATTTCAGAGAGGGGAATAATTATAAGATCAGAAGAGGAGGCTCTTACACCTTCACACCTCAAAAGTTGGAGGGAGGAATCTTACATCCTACCCCTTTTTAAAAAATGCGAGATGTCCTCATCTCGCAAACTAGAGGACAACTCTTTCCCTTAAGATCCAACTGATTCTGGGGTTCCTTATAGTCTGGTCAACCCAACAGAATCCTGGGATAAAGATCCCTTATATAGAACTCATCATCAGATAACAATTCATTCAAATCATATATCCTTAACACAATAATGGTCCATTAGACCAAAATGAGCGAGAGCAAAGAGAAGGGAAGAGAGAGAGGGAGGATAAAAAGAGTGAGCCCAGAGCCCAAGCATCGTATGGTGAGAACCCTCTAGGATCCTTTGCAGGTCACCTAGCACTTCACTCATAGGCCGCTTCCTTGGTCCCTCATCCACCATACCAGATGCTCACCATTTAATTTCTATCAAGGCTGGTCAAGACCTCCGTCGACCTTGCTACGGGAGACGTCCTCTGTTGACTCTCCATCAGCTGTTGCAACTTTATCAATTAGGTCTGCAACCACGACCTCATTCACAAGACGGTCAAAATGCTTCCCCAGCATTTTTGATATAAAACAGCCAAATAGGTCATAAATACAGTTTCTATAACAAACTCTCCCCTTTCCACATTGTTTCACATCAATCCACATTCATTTCATATGTATCTCCATTCTCATCCAATCACATCATTTTCCATCTCATCACATCTTTTCTCATTTAACCTCATGAGATCTCATCCACTCGCATCTACCCATATCCACATCTCATTTCATATGTATTCCCATTCTCATCCAATCACATCATTTTCCCATTTTATATGTATTTCCATTCTCATCCAATCACATCATTTTCTCATTTCATATGTATTCCCATCCTCATCCAATCACATCATTTTTCTCATTTTATATGTATTCCCATCCTCATCCAATCACATCATTTTTCCATTTCATATGTATTCCCATTCTCATCCAATCACATCACTTTCTCATTTCATATGTATTTCCATTCTCATCCAATCACATCATTTTCTCATTTCATATGTATTCCCATTCTCATCCAATCACATCATTTTCTCATTTCATATGTATTCCCATTCTCATCCAATCACATCATTTTCCACCTCATCGCATCTTTCCACCTTATCCAATCACATCATTTTCCACCTCATCACATCTTTCCTCATTTAACCTCATCAGATCTCATCCACTCGCATCTACCTATATCCACATCTCACCACCTCACATTCATTCATTCACATCTATCCCGATTCACATCCCATCACATCTCATCCATTAACATCACATCTCATTCATTCACATCTATCCCGTTTCACAACACATATCATCCATTCACATCTGTCACATCTTATCACATCCAATTCACATCACATCTCATTAATTCACATCCCGATTCACATCACATCTCATTCACTCACATCTATTCATTTCACATCACATCGTCTCCATCCATTCACATCCATCACATCACATTTATTCATATCCAACACATTCATTCTCATCACCATCCCATCACATACATTCTATCCACATTACAGCACATCACATCTATCCACATCATATCTCATTCATCCCATCCATGTTACATCACAACCACATCATGTCTCATTCATACACATCTCATTTCATTCATCCACATCCATCCAATCATTCACATGTACGACTACCCACATCTATCCATACATTCACATTTATGACTTCACATCCACATATATTCATGTCACATCACATCTCTTTACATCACACCACATTCTTTCACATACACGTCCACATCCATCACATTCTTTCACATACACATCCACATCCATTCTTTCACATACCTCCACATCCATTCTTTCACATACACATCCACATCCATTCTTTCACATACATCCACATCCATACATATATTAAAAGACTAAGGTCATGCAAAAGGGTAGGAGAAGGGTGTGTGTGTGAATGTACTTATGATCCACTAGCTCATCTATTTAAAGGCAAAGCTAGAAGGCATTATGTAGAGTGTAAAGGCCAAGTTGTATGCATAAGCAACTTAATAAACAAGATTTGTTCTTGTATTTTTGGGTCTCTCTAATCCACTCATGTTGATCTAGCATAAGCACCACGTTCTCTCAACATGGTATCTATAGCTTGGGTAGATTCGATCACATTTTTTGTGGTGTAGACTAGGTTATCCACATCTCACTTCTTGTGGAGCTAAAGCCCCAACTACCACCAGTGGAGGCCTTCTACAGTCGTATCTTGGCGTGCTCTCAACTAGGAAGTTCAATAGCACAATTGGGCACTCAGTTTTGTACCATAAATTGCTAGGTTTAGCCATCATTTTCCATCTTATCACATCTTTCCTCATTTAACCTCATCGGATCTCATCCACTTGCATCTACCCAAATCCACATCTCATCACCTCTCCATTTATTCATTCACATCTATCCCGATTCACATCCCATCACATCTCGTCCATTCACATCGCATCTCATTCATTCACATCTATCCTGTTTCACATCACATTCATTCACATCACATATCATCCATTCACATCTGTCACATCTCATCACATCCATTTCACATCACATCTCATTCACTCACATCCCGATTCACATCACATCACATCTCATTTATTCACATCACATCAATCGAGAATTTTATCAGGGAATTAACTATCTACTCAAATCCTAACATAATCCTAAGATTTTTCAGTTTGATTATTAAAACTCCATGATTCCAGCCTAACCCCATCCGGCCCATGGGTTAGCCACCACCCTACCACCACTGGAATCGGTGGAACGAAACAAGTACTCACCCACCCATAATTGAAATGCATTTCTTAACTTTAGCTTTAGAAAATAAATACGCACACACTCCTCTTTAAAACTTTAATAAAAACAATCCATTGACAAACAATTTACTGGTTACACATGTCATACTTCAAAATTTCATTGAGTCTTTGTTTCTCACAAAACAGTATCACTCTGGACTCTCCGTTGAGACCAGCGAGTCAACAACGAGATCCAGTGATAGATTACAATAACATTGGTCTATCATGCAATATCTTTCTCGACATACGAATGGGTGTTCTCGGCACCGCGAGCCCGTGCATCGCCTGGTCAGAACCCTCCAGGATCCTCCTTAGGTGTCCTGGCACTTCACTCAGGGACCGCTTCATCGGCCCTCGTCCATCGTACCGGAAGCACACCATTTTAACCATACCGAGGCTGGTCAAGACCTCAGCAGGCTTTGCCGCGTGCGCTGTCCCTCGAACACTCCCCGCCAGCTGTTGCAACCGCACTTCCCTTAGATAAACATATATGCCAAATGCTCCCTCCAGCATTCTGGCATAAGATAGTCTTTTAAGAAAACAGGGTTTCTATGCAAGTTTTGTTTTGATTTTGTTTGAAAACCATGAATAATCTTAAATCCATATCCCAACACTTCTAGATCCAGGTCTGAATTCCAAAGAGAATTTCTCGAATTCTGTTAACTTGATCCTCAGATCAAAATCAAGAGTCTTAACTAGATTCAGATTCGATGGATTTTTTGAGTACATTTTCCCTAAACTGATCACATCGTCATTGACGAAGGAATTAGGTCTTCGTCAATAGTCTAAATCAGAGTTTAGGTTTGGAAAGGTTCTTTCTAAATTATCTTTCTGGAAAGGTACTATTTCAATTTCTCTTTTTCTAAATTTCTTTCGATAAATATTTGTTTACAGATTTCTAAAACATGGATTTCTTAAGAGCAATAAAATAACCATTTATCTCGATCTCTGACTTCGATAGTTTAATTGAACTTTCTCATTACCATCTTAGTGAATATGAAATGGTAGAATTTCCTCTCACATATTATCTACCTATTCATTTTTCCAATTCTTACGAAATTTAAATAGAGGATTAAAGAGAACCCTTATTTAATTATAAAGAGTCAATATGCATCTAATTATGCATAAAATTCGATTCTGATGAAAGTCACACTTTTATCATCATAAAAAAATCATTTATGGTAAAAATCACTCTTTTAATAAAAAAATATCTTCTATGCATATGTTTATGCATGAAAATCATTTATGATAAAAATCACACTTTTAGTATAAAAAAATATCTTCTATGCATAAAAATCTTTTATGATGAAAATCACACTTTTAGTATTAAAAAAATATCTTCTATGCATACAAATCAGATATGATAAAAGTAACACTTTTACAATAAAAAAATATCTTTTATGCATACTTCTATGCATGAAATTTAAATCTGATAAAAGTAACACTTTTATAATTAAAAAAATATCTTTTATGCATACTTTTATGCATAAAAATTAAATATGATAAAAGTAACACTTTTATAATAAAAAAATGTCTTTTATGCATACTTCTATGCATGAAATTCAAATATGATAAAAGTAACACTTTTATAATAATAAAAATATCTTTTATGCATACTTTTATGCATAAAAATTAAATATGATAAAAGTAACACTTTTATAATTAAAAAATATCTTTTATGCATACTTCTATGCATGAAATTCAAATATGATAAAAGTAACACTTTTATAATAAAAATTAATCTTTATGCAACCATTTATGCATAAAAATCAAATATGATAAAAGTAACATTTTTATATATATAAAAAACTTTTATGCATACTTTTATGCATAAAAATTAAATATGATAAAAATAACACTTTTATAATAAAAATATAATCTTTAATGCCTAAAAAATTCATTTTGATGAAAGTAACACTTTCATAAGAAAATTATTCCTTTGTGCATAAAAATCTATTTTGATGAAAGTAACACTTTCATAATAAAAGAAAATTATTCCTTTATGCATAAAAATCTATTGTGATGAAAGTAACACTTTCATAATAATAAAAAATTAATCCTTTATGCATAAAAATAACAATAATCAATAAGCAATTTCTATGCATGAAAATGACACTCTTAGAGTATAGAATTGATAGGAATTACTCTTTTAGCATAATAAAAGATAATTATTATTTCAAAAAAAAATTGCCATTACCTCCTTTGTATGGCTGACCATTTTTTAAAATTTTCTACTTGATTTTGTCATAAAAAGTGATTCTAATTGATTTAAAGTAATCTATACTACTCAAAATTCACTTATACAAGAGAAAACATTATAAAAAGTTTAATTCCATCCATTATCACTTAGCTAGGATAAAGAAGGGTTGATTTACTAGAGAAGAGAGGGGAATGCCTTTTTGTAATGAGGCATAACATTATTTGTAATTTCTGAGAAGACAAAGCATAAAAATCATTTAAAATCATAAAAACCATAAAATAAGTGTAAAAAGAGAAGAATCACCAACTTACTAATGACTTTGAGAGCTTTCCTTTGGCTTGATGGTTTGAGGGTTCAACTCTTGTTTGAGACAAGAGTGGCCACCAATCTTTGGAAGAGGGAAATGTCAAAAACTAGTGAATTATTAATTAAATTCACAGTTCTTGGCTTGGGAGGAGTAGAGTAACAGTGCATAAAACACTCTTGAGTTTAAACAAAGGGGAAGGCTTCTATTTATAGGAAAAAGTGAGCTTCTAACCAAGCCAATTGATTCTAGAATTTTTCAGATCAGTTTCGTCAATTTTTGACCATTTTTGGGTTAGTTTTGGTCACTTTTTGGATCTAACTGAAACAGGAGAGAGGAGAGATAAAAATATCCCATTATTTGGGAGTTTAAAACTCATTTAAGCATGTGAAATAGGCACCTCCTTCATGATGGAAATCCCCCATGCAGAGGTGTCAAAAATGCATTATTTCACCTAAATATCTCTCTTTTTTAACTATTAACCTTGTCCTTAGTCAACTCTTCATCTTATGTGAGTATTTACTCATTTTTGGGGGATTTTTCTTTTATTTCTTCATTTATCTCCTCCCTACATTTGGATGAATCTTATTGGTCCATAGGAACCTTAATTTAAAATTTCAAAAAAATCTTCACCCCCCAGATAATGCCTCTTGAACAGATTATACTTAATTTCTAATGCACCTTCTGGAAATCTTTTTGAACTTTGGTTTCAGGGGCCTACGAGATGAGGACATTTCATGTTTTTTAAGTGGGGTAGGATGTAAGATTCCTCCCTCCAGCTTTTGAGGAGTATAGGTGTAAGAACCTCCCCTTCTGGTCTTGTAATTATTTCCCTCTTTGAAATAAAAGAAAGTTTCTATTTTACCCTGTTTTGACCTAGAGAGAGAAAATATCTAGAGAGAGATAATCCAAAATTGAGATATTTTGATATAAAAATCCTCCTAGTGTCTAAAATAGTTTCCCCTGAAACACAAATTCAAAAAGAACTTTCCAATGTGCATTTGGAATTAATTGAAAAGAAGTATAAAGGACCTTAGCCTAAGGGTCTAGATTTTCAAAAAAATTTAGATTATGGTCCAATTAAGGTTCCTATGGACCAATAGGATCAATCCAAGTGTGGGGAGGAGATAAATCCAATTTATAAAATAAAAACCCCCCAAAAATGAGTAAATGCTCACATAAGATGAAGTGTTGACTAAGGACAAGGTTTATTAGTAAAAAAAACATGAGTATTACTAAAAAAAAAGAGATATTTTGGGTATAATCATTCAATTTTGACACCTTGGTAAGGAGAAGGGAGCTCTTCAAGGAGGCACCTATTTCACTTGTGTGGTGGAGATTTAAACTCAAAAGTATTATGATATTTTTATCTCTCCTCTCTCCTAGATCAAACCAAATCAAAAGGGAGCCAAACTAGATCCAAATCTTGTCGAAATTCAGCCAAACTGAACTTGGAAAATTCTAGAAACTAGTTGGACTTGGTTAGAGGCCTCCATCACCTATAAATAGATCCTTAGCCCTTTGTAAAAAAATATGAGAACTATACCATGCCAGTATTATACTGAAATAATGATATTTTCTATTATCCTCTAAAAATCCTTTACAAATTGAAGAGATTAGAGCTTCTCTCTTTCTTCAATCTTCCTTGGTGACTCCAACAACATACCAAACCAATTGATTGGTTGTGGGCCTCTACTGTGATCAAAGAATCAAGTAATTTAGGAGGTAAAGTGTGGATTATTATCTTCTTTTTCTTAAATCTCCTAATGTGTCTCTTCTCAACTCCTCTCAAGCTTGAGAAGCATTAATTTAAATGGCTTTTGAATACTATTGAAGTTCTTTAATGTATTGTAATGAAGAAATACATACATTTTCATTTATGATTAATTTATAATGGTTTTTAAGCATTTTTCTCTCTCCCTAAAATATTGGTCATTCCTATGACCTATTCTCAATTCAAATGAAGCTTCTCATGAGGCATTTCTCTAATCTAAATGTAATTTCTATCCTTGTCTAATTGGAGGCCAAAATAATAGCTTTTAATACTTTTATGCTATTTAATTTATGGTAAAATTAAGAATCAATCCATAATTGGATAATGATCCAATTAGTGGTTATTCTAGTCACATGAATAATACTAAACTTTATTCTTTCAAATTTATTGAGAATTATCAGTAATAGCAGAGCAAAGATATCATAAAATTTCTAAAAAATAAACACATAAATCATTTTCATTTATATTATGAAAATAGGACTTCCTACTATATTATAGGATTAATCATCCTAGATTAATTGAATGATTCTCTTTATAGTCATGGAAATTTTGATTTTTATGTTTATGGATAAATAGTAATTAGCAAAAGAGGAATTTCTAGAGTAATTTATTTTTAATGTTAAAAGAGGAATTCCTATGACATTTGGAATTTCATCATTTAGATGGGAAAAGAGAAATTCCTAGCATATTGGAATTGATGAGTATTTTAATTGAATCCAAAGATGAATTTTACATAGATTTTTTTTATCTATGAGAAATATTTAAATGTTAAAAGAGGAATTCCTATGACATTTGGAATTCCATCATTTAGATGGGAAAAGAGAAATTCCTAGCAAATTGGAATTATTGGATAACTCATTTAAATTCAAAGATAAATTTTAGATAAATTTATTTTATCCATGAGAAATATTTAAATAATAAAAGAGGAATTCCTATGACATTTGGAATTCCATGATTTATATGGGAGAAGAGAAATTCCTAGCATATTGACATAATGGATATTTTATTGACGGAAAAAGAGGAATTCCAATGACATTGGAATGCAAATAATCAAATGGAAAAAGAGGAATTCCCATGGTATTTGAGATCCAAGAAATTAAATGGGACGAAGAGGAAATTTTAGTATAATTCAATTTATGATTATTTACCAAAAGTGAAAATATCGGTAGAATTGATTTCTATAAATCCCATGAATTCTTTTATTCAAAAGAGGAACATTGAGTATAATTCAATTGAGGAATTGAGAAGGAATATGGACAGTCATCGAGAAAAAGAACCTTTGATTAGGCCAAACAATTGGTAGAAATTTAGAAAAAGTCCCATTATCGGTATCAAACTAGAAAAAGCTTTTGAATGGGAATAGCATGTGAATGAATGTGATAAGATAAAACTAGGATGTGATAAGATGTGATGTAATGAAATGGATGTGGATGTGAATAATGAGATGAGAGGATATGTGAATGAATGTGATAAGATGTGATGTAATGAAATGGATGTGGATGTGGATGTGATGTAATGAAATGGATGTGGATGTGAATAATGAGATGAGAGGATATGTGAATGAATGGGATAAGATGTGATGTAATGAAATGGATGTGGATGTGAATAATGAGAAGAGGATATGTGAAAGGGTGAGATGGGAAGTACATGGACGTGGAAGTGGATGTGTATGTGGAAGAATAGATGAGGATGTGCATGTGGAAGAATGGATGTGGATGTGTATGTAGAAGAATGGATGTGGATGTGTATGTGCATGTATGGATGTGCATGTATGGATGTGGATGTGTATGTGGAAGAATGGATGTGCATGTGCATGTGAAAGAATGGATGTGGATGTGTATGTGGAAGAATGGATGTGGATGTGCATGTGAAAGAATGGATGTGGATGTGCATGTGGAAGAATGGAATGTGGATGTGTATGTGGATGTATGGTTGTGGATGTGTATGTGGAAGAATGGATGTGGATGTGCATGTGAGAGGATGTGATGTCGATGTGAGTAAATGGATGAGATGTAATGTGATATGAATCTCGGGATGTAAATGGATGAGATGTGAAGTCATGTGAATCGAGATGTGAATGAATGAGATGTGATGTGAAATGGATGTGATGAGATCTATGTGATTTAAATTGGGATAGATGTGAATGGATGATATGTGATGTGAGTGAATGTGATGTGATGGGATGTGAATCAGGATAGATGTGTATGAATGGATAAGATGTGAATGAATGTGATGTGATAAGATGTGAATATGGGTAGATGGGAGTGGATAAGATCAGATGAGAATAAATGAGAAAAGATGCGATGAGATGGAAAATGATGTGATTGGATGAGAAAATGATGTGATTGGATGGAAAATGATGTGATTGGATGAGAAAATGATGTGATTGGATGAGAATGGAAATACATATGAAATGGATGTGGATTGGATGGAAAATGATGTGATTGGATGAGAAAATGATGTGATTGGATGAGAATGGAAATACATATGAAATGGATGTGGATTAAGTAATGTAAGATTCCTCCCCAGCCTCTCAAGATGTCCTGGAGCATCTTCCCCTGTAATCAAATCTCTCTTTAGAAATATAAAAGATCTTGTTTCTACCAGTTTTGGCCTAGAGAGAGAAAATATTCTAGAAAGAGAATATTCAGATTTTAAATATTTTTGGATAGAAAAATATCTCATCTTATTACGTCCTCCGTTGACTGTTCGTCAGCAGCTGTTGCAACTTTATCAGTTAGGTCTCCATGACCTTAATCACAAGATCGTCAAAATGCTTCCCTTGCATTCTTGACATAAAACAATCATTTAAAAATAGATCATAAATACAATTTCTATAACGAACTCTTGTCTTTCCACATTGTTCCACATAAATCCATATTACTTAATCCACATCCATTTCATATGTATTCCCATTCTCATCCAATCACATCATTTTCCATCTCATTGCATCTTTCCTCATTTATCCTCGTCAGATCTCATCCACTCGCATCTACCCATATTCACATCTCATCACATCACATATCATCCATTCACATCTATTCCAATTTAAATCACATATATCCCAATTTAAATCACATCTCTTCACATCACATCTCATTCATTCACATCACATCACATCTCATTCATTCACATCCCGATTACATCTCATCCATTTACATCCTGATTACATCTCATCCATTTACATCCTGATTCACATCACATTACATCTCATCCATTTACGCTCGAAGTGATTGAAGAAGAAGAAGATGATGAAAGAGATCATACTCCACCTGCGAGATGAGGACATCTCGCATTTTTTAAGTGGGGTAGAATGTAAGATTCCTCTCCCAGCCTCTCAGGATGTCGAGTATCTTCCCCTGTAATTCATTCCCCTCTTCAGAAATATAAAAGATCTTGTTTCTACCTGTTTTGGCCTAGAGAGAGAAAATATTCTAGAGAGATAATATTCAGATTTTAAATATTTTTGGATAGAAAAATACCTCATCTTATTAAAATAAGTTCCCTTGAAACAGAAGTTCAATAAGATTTTCAGAAGGTGCATTAGAAATTAAGTATAATCTGTTCAAGAGGCATTATCCTGGGGGTGAAGATTTTTTCGAAATTTTAACCTATGGACCAATAAGATTCATCCAAATGTAGGGAGGAGATAAATAGAAGAATAAAAGGAAAATCCCCCAAAAATGAGTAAATACTCACATAAGATGAAGAGTTGACTAACGACAAGGTTAATAGTTAAAAAAGAGAGATATTTAGGTGAAATGATGCATTTTTGACACCTCTGCATGGGGGAATTTCCCTCATGAATAGGGCGCCTATTTCACATGCTTGGATGAGTTTTAAACTCCCAAATAATGGGATATTTTTATCTCTCCTCTCTCCTGTTTCAACTAGATCCAAAAAGTGACCAAAACTGACCCAAAAATGGTTGAAAATTGACCAAACTGATCTGGAAAATTCTAGAATCTGTTGGCTTGGTTAGAGGCTCACTTTTTCCTATAAATAGAAGCCCTCCCCTTTGTTGAAACTTAATAGTGTTTTATGCACTGTTACTCTTCTCCTCCCAAGCCAAGAACTGTGAATTTATTAATAATTCACTAGTTTTTGACATTTCCCTCTTCCAAAGATTGGTGGCCACTCTTCTTACAAACAAGAGTTGAACCCTCAAATGATCAAGCCAAAGGAAAGCTCCAAGAAATTATGTAAGTAGAGATTCTTGTAATTTTCTTTATTGCTTTTATGTTTTTCTAATGTTTATGATTGTTAAAGTGATAAATGGATGCTATGTCTTGATCGAAAGGCTTTTCCCCTCTCTCTTCTTAGAATCAAACCCTTCTTTATCCTAGTTAAGTGATAATTGATGAAATTAAACTTTTTATAATGTTTTCTCTTTTATAAGTAAATTTTGATTAGTATAGATTACTCTAAATCAATTAGAGTTAGTTTTTACTTTCATCAAAATAGATTTTGATGCATAAAGGAATAATTTTCTTTTATTATGAAAGTGTTACTTTCATCAAAATAGATTTTTATGCATAAAGGAATAATTTTCTTTTATTATGAAAGTGTTACTTTCATCAAAATGGATTTTTAGGCATAAAAGATTATGTTTTTATTATAAAAGTATTATTTTTATCAAAATTGATTTTCATGCATAGAGGTATGCATAGAGGTATGCATAAAAGATTATTATTTTATTGTAAAAGTGTTACTTTTATCATAATTGATTTTCATGCATAAAGGTATGCATAAAAGATTATTATTTTATTATAAAAGTGTTACTTTTATCATAATTGATTTTCATGCATAGAGGTATGCATAAAAGATTATTATTTTATCATAAAAGTGTTACTTTTATCATATTTGATTTTCATGCATAGAGGTATGCATAAAAGATTATTATTTTATCGTAAAAGTGTTACTTTTATCATATTTGATTTTCATGCATAGAGGTATGCATAAAAGATTATTATTTTATGATAAAAGTGTTACTTTTATCATAATTGATTTTCATGTATAGAGATATGCATAAAAGATTATTATTTTATTGTGAAAGTGTTACTTTTATCATATTTGATTTTCGTGCATAAAGGTATGCATAAAAGATTATTATTTTTTTATAAAAGTGTTACTTTCATCATAAATGATTTTATGCATAAATTAGATGCATAAAAGAAATTCTTTTATATTAAAAGAGTGATTTTGATCATAAATGATTTTATGCATAAATAGGATGCATAAGAAGAAATCTTTTATTCTAAAAGTGTAATTCCTACTAAATTGGATTTATGCATCGAAAGATGCATAAAGAAATCTATTTTTAGTTCAAAAGCGTTATTTTTGTCAATTTTGATTTTATACATAGGAAGATGCATTAAAGATTTGATTTTCTATTCAAAAGTGTCATTCTCATTTAAAATGAATTTATGCATAGGCAGATGCATAAAAGATTGATTTTTTTTCAAAAGTGTTAGTCTTGTTAAAATGGAATTTATGCATAAATAAATACGTAAAGAAATCTTATATCGAAAGTAAGAATTCTCTTGTATTCTATAAATAGATATGAGGATGCGAAACGAATCAATTAGATGAAAATGAACGAGGAATAGATGGAGATGTATGTATGTGAAAGAATAGATGTAGTTATATGTATATGAAAGAAATGATGTAGATGTGGAATGTGGATATGGATGTATGGATGAGATTGTGAATGTGAATGTGGATGTATGTGAATGTGAATGTGGATGTGTGAATGGGGATATGGATGTAGATATGGAAGGTGAATGTGGATGTATGTGAATGTGAATGTGGATGTGTGAATGTGGATATGGATGTAGATATGGAATGTGGATGTGGATGTATGTAAATGTGAATAAGGATATGGCATGTGGATATGGATGTCTTGATGTGAATGTGAATGCGAATGTGGATGTATGTGAATGTGAATGTGGATGTGTGAATGGGGATATGGATGTAGATGTATGTGAATATGAATGTGGATGTGTAAATGGGGATATGGATTAAGTATAGAATGTGGATGTGGATGTATGTGAATGTGAATGAGGAAGTGGAATGTGGATATGGATGTATGGATGTGAATGTGAATGTGGATGTATGAATGTAGATGTGGATGTATGGATGTGAATGTGAATGTGGATGTATGAATGTAGATGTGGATGTGGATGTATGAATGTGGATGTGGAAATGAATGTATAAATGTAGATATGAATGTGGATGTGTGTGTGGAATAATGAATGAAAATATGAATGTGAATGGATATGAAGTTGATATGAGCGAATGGATGAGATGAGATGTCATGTGAATCAGAATGTGAATGAATAATATAATATTTGAACGAATGAGATATAATGAGAAATGGATGTGAGGAGACGTAATGTAAATTAAGAAAGATAGGAATGGATGTTATGTGAAGTGAATGAATCCTATGTGATGGGATAGAAAATGATGTATCTGGTCAAGAATGGATACACATATGAATTGGAATTGGATTAAATAATATGGATTAATGTGGAATAATGTGGAAAGACGAGAGTTCAATATAGAAACTGTATTTGTGACGTGTTTGTAAATGACTGTTTTATGTCAAGAATGCTGGGGAAGCATTTTGACCATCTTGTGATTAAGGTCGTGGAGACCTAATTGATAAAGTTGCAACTGTTGACAGAGAGTCAATGGAGGACGTCTGGCATAGCAAGGTCGGTCGAGGTCTTGACCAGCCTCGGTTCGATTTAAATGGTGAGCTTCCGGTATAGTGGATGAGGGACCAAGGAAGCGGCCTATGAGTGAAGCGCTAGGTGAAATGCGAAGGATCCTAGAGGGTGCTTACCATACGGTGCTCGGGATCTGGGTCGCCAAAGATGCCCACACGTGCATCATGGAAGATATTGGAACAAGGAGTAAGAGTTGTTTTTTGAAACCGGGCATGGATCTGGTTGATTGACCTTGCTAGTCCTCAACGGATGAGTCCATGGCTCTCTTATATGGATCTGTTGATTGATCTTGCTGATCTTCAACGAGGATTCCATCTTGATTTTTATATGTGAAAATATTGTCGGGTACTATGAGCTAGGAACTATTGAAAAGGCCCCTGAGTGAACAGGTGGTGAGCGTTCTGGTTGCCAATGATGCCATAAGTGCACCGATGAATGTATGATTGGAAATATGGATTCAACCAGAGATCTTGAGGATTGTCATCAATGACATAATGGTTTCATTAAAGGATTGTTTTAAAGTTAGCTGAGAAAAAGGCAATTTCATATTGGGTGTGTAAGTGGTGTGACTAGTTTTATGTTTATATGAACTTCTGCGACTAGGGGGCCTGGGAACTCTTTTCCCTGGTACTCGGGACAAAACCTAACCAAATTCCTAATTGGATCCCATCACTACAGTGGTTGGGTGGTTGGCTAACCCATGGGACTGGATGGGGTTAGACTGGACTGATGGATCTGTAAATCGAGACTCAATTTCTGTTTAGTTTGATAGATGAAGTAAATCTCGGACAAAAATTGTTCTATGGAAAACGGATGAACGGCTATGCCTCTCGACGATGAGGAAAAAAGCGTTGGTCTCTATGATCCAAGTGCAATCTGTCCCTTGATTAGACTATGGAACTTACGAGTTCGGTCAGATCAATTTAGTTAAGTAAGGCTTTTGACTACGTTAGGGAAAAGTTATCTTGGTGGAATCGCCCGTGCTTTCCGGGCAAGAGAAGTTTTTCTGAGTTCGGTTTGGAAGAATCGAGGAATTAGTCACCTGTCTGGATATCCGTGGGCGAGGCCCCGAGTGTGGGACCTTGCCCCGTGCAAGATGTGCTACTTCCGCTGCTAGCTCCCCGAATTCGTTGCGCGATGGGGACAGGGATCTCACATTCTTGGTGTGGATCTTCCTCTTGGAAAGAGATGTTCTTCTTCTTCCATGGGCTGGGGCCATGAGCTTGTCCATCGTCAGGTCTTTTTGCTCCATATGAGCAGCATGTTTAAATGTTTTGTTGATAGTTCCTTTGGGTTTTTTATGTTTATCTTGTGTCATTATGCAATGCAAACCCAAATCTATGCGAGAGGTCTTACCTCTTGCCTTATTCTGAACAAGGGCAGTGTCTGATCCCATATTTACACTGATGTAATGTGCCCAATATATAATGCATATAGCATTCATTCTTATGCACATTCCCAAATGCAACTCTGGTTGTGAATAATCTTGAATTTGAGTGAGATTTATAGGTATTAACCAAGGGTTAAATGCAAAATGATGATTATCACAAATTTATCAGCACAATTTTAATAGAAATTACATTAAATCAAGGGTAACCAATTTGTACGGAATGGTTGGATTATCAAACCAACTCCGAATTACAATCTAAAGTTATAGGGATCTGTATCAAATACCTAATGGTTAATTTGAACCCTCAATTGCACCAAAATATAATGATTAGCATTGATTAATCATTGATTAGCAAACTAATCCACTATTTTGTGTGCAAAAAACAGAGTATACGGGGAGTCCAGATCTGGGGCCTTAGACTTCAAATGAGCTCAAATGCTTTCAAGGCCATCAATAGCAATGAGTCTAGTAGAGAATTAAGCCAAGAAACACAAGATTTGACCAAATATTGAAAGCTTAATCTCTATTTTACCAAAGTCACCTGCAGATTTGATGAAGAGCTAGGATCTCACTGTAGACTTGATGAAATTGAATTCTGACTTCACCAGCTTGTAGAGCATGCTTGAAAACCCCTGAGCCTTGATTTCATGATCGACTTCTCGAGGAGGCGGTAGCCCTCTAAGCTTGTCAGGGAAGATGTCAAAGAATTCTTGGAGCCAAGATGGTTCTGTCTCCTTACTAGGTTCAATGGCGTTGTTGAGCTTGACTAAGAAAACTTGCTGACCCTTACATGTTCCCTTGAGAAGATTTTTGCCTTGACTACCCTAGATTTAGGTTTTCGTGTTATCCCCTGAACGGATATTACTTGGCATGCTCATTTTCAAAAGTGATACTCCCTTAATTATAATGAATGCTAGCTTTGTTTGCAATTAACCAATCCATCCCAAAGATTCCATCATAAATTCCTAATGGCAAGACTCTAAAGTGGCCATGAGTTTGCTCATTACCCAGCTCAAAATCAAGGTTTCCTATAGAGTGGTGAGATGCTACTTCTTTCTCATCAGTGGCTAACTCTACAGTCATTCTTCTAGTTGTTTTTTGACCCAAGTTTAATTTTTGTAAACACGTAGGAGAAAGAAATGAATGGGTACTGCCACAATCAAAATAGCTTACTGTGAAGATGAGTGGCTAGGGTTTGGATTACACCAAATTGTTTATTCGGACCTTGGTGTTCTACTACCGCATGGACGGTGGCGCGCTCTTCTTCAACCATGTACAGGGTCGGTTCTTTACTTATAATATAGGAGATCCTAGAAACTGCTCCTCCGCGGCCTCTGCCACGCCCACCGTCTCTTGCACCTTGGTGGATAGGGGTTCCATGGCCTTAATTTCCTCTGTCACCTTGGGGAAATGATGTTTCCATCTTGGGACAGTTGGCCCTAAAGTGTCCCGGCTCATTGCACTCAAAACAAAGAGGGCCTTCTTTGGAAGAAGCAACATACGAGTGGGGGACAAAAGAGTTACTTTGTCGCCCACTGTTGTAGTAGGGGGGATTCTGTTAGGGTTTCTTGTAGGGTTGATCTTTAGGATTTGCCTCAGGGTAAGATCTGGCTGGGGCATACTTCCGAAGAGTGATAAATTTGGAATAGTAGTCCTCAAGAGTTAAGCTGCACTACCTAAGACTAAAAAACTCATTCATCTTTATGGATTCATGGGATGGGGGAAGATATCTTTCCTTCACGGCCTGCTTGATGTCTTCCCACGTTTGAGAATGCTTGGTGGCTCCCTTAGCATCTCCGATGAGGCGAAACCGTGTAAGCAGAGACTGATTTGCTCTCCAGTACCGTCGGCATAGAAATAATCGTCCATCACTTCAATCCAGACTTCAGCATCCTTCTCAATCTTTGAACCTTCTCAATCTTCAGCATCCTTCTCAATCTTTGAACCTTCTCCTTTGAAGGAGGGAGGTTGCGTTTGCTTGAGCAGGAGCTTCTTCTCCTAGATATCAATGTAAAGCGCATTGGGAAGTGGAGGGTGATCGTCCTGTGGCCATCATTGTAAAAACAATTTTAAGATTACAAGATTCATACTTGCACAACGCTTATTTTGTAGAGTAAAATATTGAAATCATTTTATTTCCAAATATTTATAAAGGACGAGTTTTATTACAAAGATCTGAGACTAATATAATTAGTCTTATTTTTCATCAAGGAAAATTCCTAAGCTTGACTATGACATAAGGGTAGAGCGGTCCACATAGGTGAAATATGGGGGTTTCACTGTAGTTTCTAAGACTCTAAAAACTGATGGTGGTAAGGGTGGTAGACTCTGGATTGGGGTAGGTCCCAACACAGCTACTCTATCAGCAAGTAAGATCTACATCACTTGCTCATACATCCAGTGATCTTGAGGTATAAGAATCCCATCTATAGTCATAGAGGTGTCGGCCCTGGGGGTACCGACGAACCAAAATAAATGGATGATCTTCAACTTTTCAATCCAATGATTCTGCTTTAGGTTGGTGGTAAGGTTCCCAATTCAATCTGCTCGGATGAAGAAATATCTCGGCCCACGACTCCAAAATCTCTACCCCACCTCTTTCAATATGAGAGAAATGAGGAAGGGACATCTTCTCTAGTATCTACACCATGGTGTCATAGAACTCGAAATTTGAGGAGTGACTAGCAGTCTCGAAGATGCATTAGAAAACTAGAAACTTCGAGTAGGCATCTTCCTCTTCCTACAATCATTTAAACATCAATTCAACTTGTTTTTTTAAGTAGGATGTTTTTATTAATTAGCATTATGTTAGGTAAAACATACATTGCAAAACAACCCTTAAATGGCAAATCCTAGGAGCTAAGATCGGCTCTGATACCAATTGTAAGGTTCCCCCCTTCTAAAATAGGGGAAACACTTAAGAAAGTCCACTAAGTCTTAACTTGGAGAAAATTTCCTATTCATCGACACCTTGACCATGTAGATATTCAAGGATACGATTCATAGGTAAGACCTAGTCCTATCCCCGCACGGGGAGCGTGATCTTCTAAAAATCAAATCACCCATAGGATAATTGATCATAGATTGGGCAACTACTAGACTTGATTTCTAAAGGCAACGCTTTTTTCCTCATCCATGCAAGGCACAGCCGCCGCTCTGCTGGCCTAGTCTTCTAGAAAAGAGTTGCCCAAGAACCTATTTATCTAGCGTAGGGCTTTCACTTAATCTATTGGAAAGCTACCTGACTAATTGGGTCCACCCGTCCGTAGGATGGTGCCATCGGGGCATTCCATCCTCCCACTTTCCACCCTACTCACGCGTCAATTTGTTTTCTAATTCATCCTACCACATTGTTTTTTGACATAAATAAACATGTTCCTTAATTAAGGCCCTTTTCACAAGGTTTGTTAAAATAGTCTTTTTTCACAATACAATAATGCCAAAGACAAGATATATAAAAAAAGTTTATACATGAATCAGTTCCATACAAGCCAAACCGGCTCTCTTATTCTTTTCCTTTATACTACCGAGACGATGATCTAGGTTTCGGCCTTCCAGCCTCTACATGCTAGGTGAAACCCTACGGGACCATACACCTCATCATCGGCCGCGCTGGTGGCGAGGACTCAAGCCGACCTGTTGCCCTCTTAGGCTCCATCGCTCGATCCTGCCATCCCTCAGAGGGATGTCTGCACACTAGGGTGGGCTTATTCACCACACTAGCATGGGCCCTCATAACTAGACAACATCATAATCTCTCGCCTTAATCGGCGAACCTTATTCTCCCAATGGTATGAAGGATACCTTGGGCTATTCCCGGGCTTTGCTCTACTGACGCCGCTCGGCTACACAAGCACGGAACGGAGTTAGCGTCGAAGCCAGGAAAAACTTGCACTCTTTAAAGATAAGAATTTCAATACAGTTCATTGAATACAGCATCACTCAATTCGTAACTTAATACAATTTTATGTCAATATTTTAAAAGGAAAAGATACACATTTATTAACATTAATATTTTAAAAAAAACTCTTCTTTAAAAGATAACCAAGCTAACTTGGCCACCATTTCCTTGAGGAGCTTGTAAAGGGAGGGTTAGAGCCGCATTGGGAGCATCTTCTCTAATCTCATTGTTGCGCGCTCCTCTCGAGGTAATATTTTGACATTTTTGGGAAGGGGCCATCTTGGACGTTATCTTGTAGGGCTCGCTGTCACGGTTGAAACACTCCAGTCAGCAAATCTCAATTTTGAGATCGTTTGCTTACCATATGAGCAAAAGACCACAGCGCATGAACCCTCTCTTAAGGCTAAAACCTCTTACTAAAGTCCATGCAAATGGGGAGGGGGAATGGTGAGATGTCCTCAACACAAAAACGTTTTTGCTGAAGGGGAGAAGGGCTGCTGTAAGTCTCTTCACACGAGGGGAGGGGGGTTGAGAAGAATTAAGGACACTGCCTCCTAGCAACAGGAAAATTACCTTATCTGAAAAGTGGCAAATGAGGGGGTGTGGAGAGGGGTGGTTGCAAGGGGCGGCTGTACTATAGTAAGTACACTACATAGGGACAGGCGACGGTACGGACGGCGGCACAACAGAGCATAAGCTATGCAGAAATGTGTGTTGCCCATGGAGCACCCGGGGCTTATATAACTGTGGGGTACGGGTATGGGCACTGCACAAAGCAAGGGCAAAAGGACAGTGTACCAGAGCAAAGGCTATGGATTAGTGGCCTGCATGGCTCAGGGGGAAAGGTACGGTGTCGGTTAATAGGGAAAGGAGTGGTACGCATGTGCCTTATCTGGCCAAGGGGCAGCATGGGTGTCCACATAGTGGTACGTGTGGACCACACAGTGGGCGGCCATCCTTTGGTTCTTGCACGTGCGGCCATTGTATGGGCACCCTGGTAAGTGTGTGTGGTCCAAATTTTGGGGCGGGGTTCCCAAATTTGGGACACCGGTCTCGATTTACGTGCCGGACCACCCCGGGGGGGCGAAATTTTTTTTTTTTGTCCGAGATGTTCTCCTAGTCATTGGGGTGCAGACCATTCGTCAACCGGACGCCCGGTCGTGCATTTATTAAGGTTTAAAGGTCATCGCTTTTTAACTAAAAATGACTAAAATTTACGTATAAGCTTGATCCGGTGTCCATTTTGGATGCTGTAAAATCCTATATAAGGGTAAAATCGTGCGCAAATTCCAAATTTGGACTCAAAATTTGAAGATTCTAAGTAGAAATAACTCATTTAATGAAATCATTGATTTTTATACCATAAACACTCATAAATTTATCTACTACATGGACATTTCTTTATTATTAGTGAAGATGGGTATGTTACAGAGAATCATTCAATTAATCTAGGATGACTAATCCTAGAATATGGTAGGAAGTCCTCTTTTCATAATATAAATGAAAATGATTTATGTGTTTATTTTTTAGAAATTTTACCATAGCTTCGCTACTATTATTGATAATTCTCAATAAATTTGAAAGAATAAAGTTTAGTATTATTCATGTGACTAGAATAACCACTAATTGGATCATTATCCAATTATGGATTGATTCTTAATTTTACCATAAATTAAATAGTATAAAAGTATTAAAAGCTATTATTTTGGCCTCCAATTAGACAAGCATAGAAATTACTTTTAGATTAGAGAAATGCTTCATGAGAAGCTTCATTTGAATTGAGAATAGGTCATAAGAATGACCATTCTTTGGGGGAGAGAGAGAAATGCTTAAAAACCATTATAAATTAAGCATAAATGGAAATTTATGTATTTCTTCATTACAATACATTAAAGAACTTCAATAGTATTCAAAAGCCATTCAAATTAATGCTTCTCAAGCTTGAGAGGGGTTGAGAAGAGAAACATTTGGAGATTTAAGAAAAAGAAGAAAATAATCTACACTTTACCTCCTAAATTACTTGATTCTTTGATCACAGTAGAGGTCCCCAACCAATCAATTGGTTTGGTATGTTGTTGGAGTCACCAAGGAAGATTGAAGAGAGAGAGAAGCTCTAATCTCTTCAATTTGTAGAGTATTTTTAGAGGATAATAAAAATATCATTATTTCAGTTTAATATTGGCATGGTATAGTTCTCATATTTTTCTACAACGGGCCAAGGATCTATTTATAGGTGAGGGAGGCCTCTAACCAAGTCCAACTAGTTTCTAGAATTTTCCAGGTTCAGTTTGGCTGAATTTCGACAAGATTTGGACCTAGTTTGGCTCCCTCTTTTGATTTGGTTTGATCTAGGAGAGAGGAGAGATAAAAATATCACAATATTTTTGAGTTTAAAACTCCACCACACAAGTGAAATAGGCACCTCCTTGAAGAGCTCCCTTCTCCTTTACCAAGGTGTTGAAATTGAATCATTATACCCAAAATATCTCATTTTTTTAGTAATACTCGAAGTTTTTTACTAATAAACCTTGTCCTTAGTCAAAACTTCATCTTATTTGAGAATCTACTCATTTTTGGGGGTTTTTCTTTTATAAATTAGATTTATCTCCTCCCCACACTTGGATTGATCCTATTGGTCCATAGGAACCTTAATTGGATCATAATCCATTTTTTTTAAATCTAGACCCTTAGACTAAGGTCCTTTATACCTATTTTCAATTAATTCTAAATGCACATTGGAAAGTTTTTTTCGAATTTCTATTTCACGAGAAACCATTTTAGACACTAGGAGGATTTTTATATCCAAAAATATCTCAATTTTGGATTATCTCGCTCTAGACATTTTCTCTCTCTAGGTCAAAGTAGGTTAAAACAAAATCTTTCTTTTTTTTCAAAGAGAGGAATAATTACAAGATCAAAAGTGGAGGTTCTTACACCTGTACACCTCAAAAGTTGGAGGAAGGAATCTTACAGTTAAAAGCAGTCAAGAAGGTGTACCCCACCTTAGTCACCACCCTAAAGAACATACCTAATCCCACCCTTGAAGGAGTCATTCAATCTTGTCTTGATGAAGAAAAGAGGCCAAAGGGAAGAATTGAATCTTCAGGTGCAACAACTTCATCGAATATCGAACAAGCTTTGTCACATCAAGTGATCAAAGTAAGGTGTGTCCATTGCAAAAAGGTAGGACATTTGGCAAATAATTGTTGGATCAAATATCCCAACAAGATGAAATGTAACAAGTGTAAACAAACGGGACATATCACTTCTAAATGTCCTAACAAAGAGTCAGAGGCTAACTTTGTATCAGCCTCTAACTCCACTAAGCACTTGTTTTTAATCTCAATGTAACAACACCTATATTCCTAACCTTGTACGCCTAATGTTATAAAGACAACCTATGTCCAATACCACCTATTCTAATTCTTTCATAGTTGGTATTAAGGGGGGGTATTAAAAGACCAAGGTCATGTAAAAGGGTAGGAGAAGGATGTGTGTGTGAATGGACTTATGGTCGACTAGCTCACCTATTTAAAGGCAAAGCTAGAAGGCATTATATAGAGTGTAAAGGCCAAGTTGTACAAGATTTGTTCTTGTATTTTTGGGTCTCTCTCCTCCACTCATCTTGATCTAGCATAAGCACCACGTTCTCTCAACAACATACACATCCACATCCATTCTTTCACATACACATCCACATCCATTCTTTCACATACATGTCCACATCCAATCTTTCATATACATCCACATCCATTCTTCAACATAAACATCTACATCCATTCTTTCACATACACATCCACATCCATTCTTCACATACATATCCACATCCAATCTTTCACATACATCCACATCCATTCTTCACATACATATCCACATCCATTCTTTCACATACACATACACATCCACATCCACATCGATTCTTTCATATACACATCCACATCCATTCTTCACATACACATCCACATCCATTCTTTCACATACATCCACGTCTTTTCTTTCACATACACATCCATATCCATTTTTCACATACACATTCACATCCATTTTCGTCATATACACATCCACATCCATTCTTTCACATACACATCCACATCCATTCTTCACATACACATTCAAATCCATTCTTTCACATACACATCCACATCCATTCTTTACATACACATTCAAATCCATTCTTTCACATACATCCACGTCCATTCTTTCACATACACATCCACATCCATTCTTTACATACATATTCATATCCATTTTCATCACATACACATCCATATCCATTTACTTCACATCTCATCCATTCTTCACATACACATTCACATCCATTTTCATCACATACACATCCACATCCATTTACTTCACATCTCATCCACATTCATTTTCATTTTACCACATCCTATCACATCCCATTTACATCTTATCACCTCTCGTTTACATCTTACATATCCATTCACATCCTATCACATCCCATTTACATCTTATCACATCCATTCCACATCCTATCACATCCCACTTACATTTTATCACCTCTCATTTACATTTTATCATATCCATTCACATCCATTCACATCCCATTTACATCTTATCACATCCATTCCACATCCTATTCCCATTTAGTAGCTTTTTCAACTTTGATACCGATAATGAGACTTTTTCTAAATTTTTTCAATTACTTGGCTTAGAAAAAGATTCTTTTTCTCGATAAATATTTTCATATTCCTTCTCAATTCCTGAATTAAATTATATTAAATATTCCTCTTTTGAATAAAAGAATTCATGGGATTTACAGAAATCAATTCTACCCATATTTCCACTTTTGATAAATAATCATAAATTGAATTATACTAAAAATTCCTCTTCTTCCCATTTAATTTCTTGGATCTCAAATACCATGGGAATTCCTCTTTTTTTCATTTTATTATTTGCATTCCAATGTCATGGGAATTCCTTTTTTATCATCAAATATTTCTCATAAAATAATTTCATCTAAACTAAATAACCCATTAATTCAATATGATAGGAATTTCTCTTTTCCCATCTAAAAGATGGAATTCCAAATGTCATAGGAATTCCTCTTTTACCATTAAAATATTTCTCATAGAAAAAATAAATTTATCTAAAATTCATCTTTGAATTTAAATAAAATATCCAATAATTTCAATATGCTAGGAATTTCTCTTTTTCCATCTAAATGATGGAATTCCAAATGTCATAGGAATTCCTCTTTACCATTTTATTATTTCTCATAGATAAAATAAATTTATCTAAAATTCATCTTTGAATTAAAATAAAATATCTAATAATTTCAATATGCTAGGAATTTCTCTTTACCCATCTAAATGATGGAATTCCAAATGTCATAGGAATACCTCTTTTACCATTTAATTATTTCTCATAGATAAAATAAAATGATCTAAAATTTATCTTTAAATTTAAATAAAATATCTAATAATTTCAATATACTAGGAATTTCTCTTTTCCCATGATGGAATTCCAAATGTCATAGGAATTCCTCTTTTACCATCTAATTATTTCTCATAGATAAAATAAATTTATCTAAAATTCATCTTTTAATTTAAATAAAATATCCAAGAATTTCAATATGCTAGGAATTCCACTTTTCTCATTCAAATGATTGGATTCCAAATATGGTGGGGATTCCTCTTTCATCATAAAAATGAATTACTAGAAATTCCTCTTTTTGCTAATTAACTATTTATGCATAAACATTAAGATCAATATTTGGATGGTTATGATGATAATTTTTCAATTAACGTAGGATGACTAATCCTGAAATATGGTAGGATGACTAATCCTAGAATATGGTAGGAACTCCTCTTTTCATATCATGAATGAAAATGATTTATGTGTTAATTTTTTAAAAATTTTGCCATAGCTTTGCTGCTATTAGTGATAATTTTCAATAATTTTGATAGCATAAAGTTTAGTAATACCATATGATAGAATAACTATTATTTGGATCAGTATCCGATTATGGACTTGATTTCCAAGTTTTCCATAAATTAAATAGTATAAAAGCATTAAAAAAGCCACTTCTTTGGCCTTAAACTTGACAAGTACAGAAATCACTTTTAGATATGAGAATTGCTTCATGAGAAGCATCATTTGAATATGGAATACGTCATAGGAATGACCATTCTTTGGGGGGGAGAGAGATATGCTTAAAAAACATTCTAATTTAAGCATAAATGTAAAATTTATAAAATTTATCACTAGAATTCATTAGAGAGTTCCAATTGCATTAAAGAGCCATTCAATTGAATGCTTCTCAAGCTTGAGAGGGGTTGAGAAGTGAGAAACATTTTGAGATTTAAGAAAAAAGACCATAAACCAAACTTTACCTCTTAATTTGCTTGATTCTTTAGTCAATGGAGAGGCCCCCAACCAATCAATTGGTTTGGTATGTTGATGAAGACTCCAAGGAAGGTTGAAGAGAGATAAAAGCTCCAATCTCTTCAATTTGTAGAGGCTTTTTAGAGGATAATAGAAAATATCATTATTTCAGTATAATCATAGCATGGGAGGCATGGAGAGAGAAAGATCATGTTTTACCCAAGTCCAACTAGTTTCTAGAATTTTTTAGGTTCAGTATAGCTGAATTTGGACAAGATTTAGACCAGTTTGGCTCCCTTTTTGATTTGGTTTGATCCAGGAGAGAGGAGAGATTAAAATATCTTATTATTTTTGAGTTTAAAACTCCTCCACACATGTGAAATAGGCGCCTCCTTGAAGAGCACCCTTCTCCTTATTACCAAGGTGTCAAAATGTATCATTATACCCAAAATATCTCATTTTTTTAGTAATATTCATAATTTTTTACTAATAAACCTTGTACTCAGTCAACTCTTCATCTTATGTGGGTATTTACTCATTTTTGGGTATTTTTATCTTATAAATTGGATTTATCTCCTCCTCACACTTGGATTGATCCTATTGGCCCATAGGAACCTTAATTGGACCATAATCCAAAATTTTTAGAAAATCTAGACCCTTAGGCTAAGGTCCTTTATACCTATTTTCATTGATCATATTGGCCCATAGGAACCTTAATTGGACCATAATCCAAAATTTTCAGAAAATCTAGACCCTTAGACTAAGATCCTTTATACTTATTTTCAATTAATTCCAATTGCACATTGGAAAGTTCTTTTTGAATTTCTATTTCAGGGGAAACCATTTTAGACACTAAGAGGATTTTTATATCCAAAAATATCTCAATTTTGGATTACCTCCCTCTAGACATTTTCTCTCTCCATGCCAAAACAGGGTAAAACATGATCTTTCTTTTATTTCAGAGAGGGGAATAATTATAAGACCAGAAGGGGAGGTTCTTACACCTTCACACCTCAAAAGATGGAGAGAGGAGTCTTACATCCTACCCCACTTAAAAAAACGCGAGATCTCCTCATCTCGCAAACTAGAGGACAACTCTTTAGATCCAACTGATTCTGGGGTTTCCTATAGTCTGGTCAACCCAACAAAATCCAAGGATTAAGATCCCTTATATAGAACTCATCACATAACAATTCATTTAGATCAGATATCCTTAACACAATAATGGTCCATTAGATCGAAATTTCCATCTGAATAGTCCTCCATGGGCATTTCAATAATATAGATTTTTAATTTGTCATCCCTTAACTTGATCCATTGGGTCAAGTGTTAACAGTACTACCAATCTGTCAACACAATCCACTAATCTCATATAGTGATTTGCTGAAGTCATTATCGTCATTCTCGTTACGAACATCATCACAGGGACTCGTCCCATTCATCCTCATTGTGGTTTTGTTCAACTTATCACTTTTCAACCAAAATTCAGGAATCATCATTTTTCAATCAGAATCCAAATCAACTCATCAATTCTCAACCAGAATTTTAAAATTATATCAACCACATTTGAATTCATCATCTCGACAGCATTTTTGCTTATAATTTCAAGGTCTTAGATTTACTCATATATACTGCCAGTAAAGAGCTGCAGTTATACCCTCGGTATATACGGGTAGTCAAACCGTCCTTGAAATTATAAGGTAAATACCATCATGTCTAGGCGTCAAGCAAGTCAGGGATTCCATATAATTGTGGTACTTCCATGTGAAGACCCAATTACCAATTTATGAATTTCAGTCTTCTGAGTATGAATTTAATCACACAAATCCAACCTTTTACTGTTGCTTCATAAATTTTTGACATTTTTGGCTTCTCAGTTGATCCGCTTTAGTCAATTCACTCTAATACCAGAGCTGAAAGATCCCTACCCCCTCTGCACAATGGATTCGAGGGTGTTAGCAGCGGAAGTAGCACTTCTTACACGGGGCAGGGTCCCTCACTTGGGGCCTCGCCCACGGATATCCGGACGAGAGACTAATCCCTCGGTTCTTCCAAAATCAAACCCGGAAAAACTTCACTCGCTCGAAAAGCACGACGATTCCTCTAGGATATTTTTACTCTAACGTAGTCAAGGTCGTCCGATAACCAAACTGATCCGACCGAACATGCAAAGACACTCTCTCAGAGCAAGGAAGAAACTTGCACTTGGATCATAGAGCCCAATGCTTTTTTCCTCATTAAGAGGCACAGCCGTTGATTCTTTTCCATAGAGCAATTTTTATTCGGGACTTACTTCATCTATCGTATGATAACATAATTGAGTCTCATTTTATGGATCCATCAGGCTAGCGTAACCCTCTCCACCAGTACCATGGGTTAGCCAACCGCCCAACCACTGTAGTGATGGGATCCAATTAGGAATTTGGTTAGGTTTTGTCCCGGGTACCAGGGAAAAGAGTTCCCAGGCCCCCTAGCCGGATATTCAAGCAAACTTAAAGCTAGTCACACCACTTACACACCCAATATGAAATTGCCTTTTTCACAGATTCGGCTTTCTTTAAAACAATCATTTAATGAAATCATAGTGTCACTGATCATAATTCTCCAAAATATCTGGTTGAATCCTAATTTCCACTCATTCCTTCATCGTGTACCTATGGCATCATTGGTAACTAGAACGCTCACCACCTATCCATTCAGGGGCCTTTTTGATAGTTCCTAGCTCATAGTACCCAAAAATATATTCACTTATAAAAATCAAGATGGAATCTCTGTTGAAGATCAGCAAGATCAACCAACAGATTCATATAAAAGAGCCATGGACTCATCTGTTGAGGACCAGCAAGGTCTATCAACCAGATCCATGTCCGGTGTTTTAGAAAACAATTCTTACTCCTTGTTCCAATATCTTCCACGATGCACGTGTGGGTATCTTTGGCGACCCAGAGCCCGAGCACCGTATGGTCAGCAACCTCTAGGATCCTTCGCAGGTCACCTAGTGCTTCACTCATAGGCCGCTTCCTTGGTCCCTTATCCACCATACGAGAAGCTCACCATTTAAATCGAATCGAGACTGGTGAAGACCTCGGATAACCTTGCTACGCGAGATGTCCTCCACTTAGGTCTCCATGACCTCATTCACAAGACGGTCAAAATGCTTCCCCAGCATTTTTGACATAAAACAGTCATTTAAAAACGTCATAAATACAGTTTCTATAAAAAAACTCTCAACTTTCCACATTGTTCCACATCCATCTCATATGTATCCCCATTCTCATCCAATCACATCATTTTCCATCTCATCACATCTTTCCTTATTCATATGTATCCCCATTCTCATCCAATCACATCATTTTCCATCTCATCACATCTTTCCTCATTTAACCTCATCATATCTCATCCACTCGTATCTACCCATATCCACATCTCATCACCTCACATTTATTCCTTCACATCTATCCCGATTCACATCCCATCACATCTCATCCATTCACATCTATCCCGTTTCACATCACATTCATTCACATCACATATCATCCATTCACATCTGTCACATCTCATCACATCCCGTTTCACATCACATCTCATTCATTCACATCTATCTCATTTCACATCACATTCATTCACATCACATATCATCCATTCACATCTGTCACATCTCATCACATCCACATCACATCACATCTCATTCATTCACATCCCGATTCACATCACATCACATCTCATTCACTCACATCTATCCATTTCACATCACATCATCTCCATCCATTCACATCCATCACATCACATTCATTCATATCCATCATATTCATTCATATCCATCATATTCATTCATATCACATCACATTCATTCATATCCATCATATTCATTCTCATCACCATCCCATCACATACATTCTATCCACATTACATCACATCAAATCTATCTACATCATATCTCATTCATCCCATCCACATTACATCACATCCACATCATGTCTCATTCATACACAATTCATTTTATTCATCCACATCCATCCAATCGTTCACATGTATGACTACCCACATCTATCCATACATTCACATTTATCACTTCACATCCACATATATTCATGTCACATCACATCTCTTTACATCACATCACATTCTTTCACATACACATCCATATCCATCACATTCTTTCACATACACATCCACATCCATTCTTTCACATACACATCCATATCCATCACATTCTTTCACATACACATCCACATCCATTCTTTCACATACATCGACATCCATTCTTTCATATACACATCCACATCCATTATTTCACATACATTCATACATATATTAAAAGACTAAGGTCATGTAAAAGGGTAGGAGAAGGGTGTGTGTGTGAATGGACTTATGGTCCACTAGCTCACCTATTTAAAGGCAAAGCTAGAAGGCATTATGTAGAGTGTAAAGGCCAAGTTGTATGCATAAGCAACTTAATAAACAAGATTTGTTCTTGTATTTTTGGGTCTCTCTCCTCCACGCATCTTGATCTAGCATAAGCACCACGTTCTCTCAACATGGTATCTAGCGCTTGGGTAGATTAGGTCACATTTTTTGTGGCATATACTAGGTTATCCTCATCTCACTTCTTGTGGAGCTGAACCCCCAGCTAGTGGAGGCCTTCCAGTAGCCATATCTTGGCATGCTCTCAACTAAGAAGTTCAATAGCACACCTGGGTGCTTAGTTTCATACCATCAATTGCTAGGTTTACCCTTAGGAGGCCGCGGCATTGAGCTCTGAGCAGGCCGACGCTCGTTTTTCTGCATCGTTGGTATTGTACAACCCATTCGCCATCTATAGGCGATTATGGGCAGTGTGAGCTTAGGTCTTTTAAAGCCCATGACCTAAGGGCTTACTCTCTTAAGTTTGAGCCCTAATGGCATCCTAAAGCGCACGTTTTTCTGCATTGCTGTTGTTGTACAGCCCGTTCGCCATCTGTAGGCAATTATGGGCAGTGTGAGCTTTAGGGATTTTAAAGCCCATGACCTAAGGGCTTACTCTCTTAAGTTTCAGCCCTAATGGTGGCTTGAAGCGCACGCAAGAGCCTCAAAACCAAGGCAGCCCTATGAGGAAGCCATGGAAGCTTCAATAAAAGCTTCAAAAATAGTGTTTTTATACACTAATCCTTGCTTAATTGATCTTAATGACTTAAGTGCTCCTTGAAAGTGCTTTTGCTCCAGATCTTATGAAGTGGTGGGCGTACACCATGAGGTGTTCATAAGCCTCATTTTCATCAACCTTCATCAAGTGTACATGGTTCCAAGTGTGCTTATAAGCACTAAAGGTGCTGCTAAACACCATTGGTGGGTGTAGCCATTAGCAAAGGGGAGCCTCTTGACATTAAGGAGTGCTTCTAAGCACTGAGATGTTCTTAAACACTAATGGTTCATCTAATAACCAATGCAAGTATCATTTGACACTAAAAAATGTGCTCTTAAGCACTAATAGTGTTGCTAAACACTAATGGTGATCGTAATCACCAAAGAAAGTGTTTCTTTGACACTAATGAAGCTCATCTTCATCAGAATTTGTGGTTGGGCACACACCCTAAGTGCTTAACCATAAGCTTCATCAACTTAATCTCCTTTTATGCAACATCCTTGGCTTGATTAAGGGTTGTTGCACTCTTATAAGCCATTCTCTTTCTACTTAAGCCAAAAACATCACAAATTTTTTGGTTTTCTTCTTCATAAATCAGCCCATTAACACTATTGTAATCTCCCTTCAATACCCAATGTCAAAGAAAAACACCCAAATTAAGAAGTTCTCAGGAGAGGGCTTCCACACTTGGCAAGTTCTTGTCAAGTATAAGATGATGTCCAAAGGTGTAATACTCAGTCCTTGACTATTGTTGAAAGATTTAGCAAATTTGTTATGCTTATCCCATGCAAGGGCAATGTGACCACCGAGGATGATGCCCATTTGTTCATTCGGCATTGGTACCCGATTAGTGGGATCCCTAGGACCATAGTGTCAGACCGAGATGCCAAGTTTACTAGTCATTTTTGGAGGGCATTGTTTGTCAACTTTGGAACTAAATTGAAATTTTCCAGTGCATTTCAAACAGGGTAAAACATGATCTTTCTTTTATTTCAAAGAGGGGAATACTTATAAGATCAGAAGGAGAGGTTCTTACACCTTCACACCTCAAAAGCTGGAGGGAGGAATCTTACATCCTACCCCACTTAAAAAAACACAAGATGTCCTCATCTCGCAAGCTAGAGGACAACTCTTTCCCTTAAGATCCAATTGATTCTGGGATTCCTTATAGTCTAGTTAACCCAAGAGAATCTTGGGATAAAGATCCCTTATATAGAACTCATCACATCAAATAACAATTCATTCAGATCATATATCCTTGACACAGTAATGGTCCATTAGACCCAACATTTCCATCCGAAAAGTCCTCCATAGGCATTTCAATTATACAGATTTTTAATTTGTCATCCCTTAACTTGATCCATTGGGTCAAGTGTTAACAATAGCTATCTGTCTCAACACAATCCACTAATCTCATAGTGATTTGCTGAAGTCATTATCATCATTCCAATTACGAACATCATCACAGGGACTCGTTCCATTCATCCTCATTGTGGTTTTGTTTAACTTATCGCTTTTCAACCAAAATTCAGGAATCATCATTTTTCAATCGGAATCCAAATCAACTCATCAATTCTCAACCAGAATTTTAAAATCATATCAACCACATTTGAATACATCATTTGGATAGCATTTTTGCTTATAATTTCATGGTCTTAGATTTACTCGTATATACTGCCAGTAAAGAGAAGTTGTTATATCCTCAGTATATATGGGTAGTCACGGTCCTTTGGAATTATAAGGTAAATACGATCATGTATAGGCCTCAAGCAAGTCAGGGATTTCATATAATTGTGGTACTTCCATCATCTGAAGACCCAATTACCAATTTATGAATTTCAGTCTGAATATCAATTTGTATGAATTTAATCACACAATTCCACCTTTTACTTTTACTTCATAAAATTTTAGCTTCTCAGTTGATCCACTTTAGTCAATTCGCTCTGATACCAGTAGAGCTGAAAGATCCCTACCCCCTCCGTGCAATAGATTCGAGGATGCTAGCAGCGGAAGTAGCACTTCTTGCACGGGGCAGGGTTCCTCACTCAAGGCCTTGCCCCACAGATATTTAGACAAGAGACTAATCCCTCGGCTCTTCCAAAACCGAACCAGAAAAAACTTCCCTCGTCACCCGAAAAGCATGGCGATTCCTCCAGGATATTTTTACTCTAATGTAGTCAAGGTCATCACTAACCAAACTGATCCGAACATGCAAAGACACTCGGTCAGATCAAGGAAGAAACTTGCACTTGGATCATAGAGACCAATGCTTTTTTCCTCATTAAAAGGCACAACCGATGATTCTTTTCTATTTTATCCGGGATTTACTTCATCTATCGTACGATAACAGAATTGAGTCTCATTTTACGGATCCATCAGTCTAGCCTAACCCCATCCAGAGTCCCATGGGTTAGCCAACCGCCCAACCCTTGTAGTGATGGGATCCAATTAAGAATTTGGTTAGGTTTTGTCTCGGGTACTAGGGAAAAAAGTTCCCAGGCCCCCTATCTGGATATTCATGCAAACTTAAAGCTAGTCACACCACTTACACACCCAATATAAAATTACCTTTTTCACAGATTCAGCTATCTTTAAAATAATCATTTATTTAAATCATAGTGTCACTGATCATAATTCTCCAAAATATCTGGTTGAATCCTAATTTCCACTCATTCCTTCATCGGTGTACCTATGGCATCATTGGTACCCAGAACGCTCACCACCTTTCCACTTAGGGGCCTTTTCGATAGTTCCTAGCTCATAGTACCCGGTAATATATTCACTTATAAAAATCAAGATAGAATCTCTATTGAAAATTAACAAGATCAACCAACAGATCCATATAAGGAACATCAAGGTCTACCACATCCATGCCTAGTTTCAGAACACAGCTCTTACTCCTTGTTCCAATATCTTCCACAATACACGTGTGCATATCTTCGGGGACCCAGAGCCCAAGTTTCTCCTTTCCATGATGGAATTCCAAATGTCATAGGAATTCCTCTTTTACCATTGAATTATTTCTCATAGATAAAATAAATTTATCTAAAATTCATCTTTAAATTTAAATAAAATATCCAATAATTTCAATATGCTAGGAATTCCACTTTTCTCATTCAAATGATTGGACTCCAAATATGGTGGGAATTCCTCTTTCATCATAAAAATGAATTACTAGAAATTCCTCTTTTTGCTAAATTAACTATTTATGCATAAAGCCTAAAATACATTTTTGCATGGTTATGATGAAAATTTTTCAATCAACCTAGGATGATTAATCTTAGAATATGGTAGGAAGTCCTCTTTTCATATTATGAATAAAAATGATTTCTGTGTTAATTTTTCAAAGAATTTACCATAGCTCCGCTACTATTACTGATAATTTTTAATAATTTTGAAAGCATAAAGTTTAGTAATACCAATGATAGAATAACTAATATGTGGATCAATATCCAATTATGGATATGATTCCCGAGTTTTCCATAAATAAATTAGCATAAAAGCATTAAAAAGCCACTTATTTGGCCTTAAACTTGACAAGTGTAGAAATCACTTTTAGATTTGAGAATTTCTTCATGAGAAGCATCATTTGAATATAGAATAGGTCATGGGAATGACCATTCTTTGGGGGAGAGAGAGATATGCTTAAAAAATATTCTAATTTAAGCATAAAAGTAAAATTTATAAGATTTATCACTAGAATTCATTACAAAGTTCCAATTGCATTAAAGAGCCATTCAATTGAATGCTTATCAAGCTTGAGAGAGGTTGAGAAGTGAGAAACATTTTGAGATTTAAGAAAAAAGACCATAAACCAAACTTTACCTCTTAATTTGCTTGATTCTTTAGTCAATGGAGAGGCCCCCAACCAATCAATTGGTTTGGTATGCTGATGAAGACTTCAAGGACGGTTGAAGAGAGAGAAAAGCTCCAATCTCTTCAATTTGTAGAGGATAATAGAAAAGAGAGAGAAGCTCCAATCTCTTTAATTTGGAGAGAAGAGAGAGAGAAGCTCCAATCTCTTCAATTTGTAGAGGTTTTTTAGAGGATAATAGAAAATATCTTTATTTCAGTATAATACTGGCATGGTATGGTTCTCATATTTTTTTTCAAAGGGCTAAGGGTCTATTTATAGGTTAGGGAGGCTTCTAACTAAGTCCAACTAGTTTCTAGAATTTTCCAGGTTCAGTTAGGCTGAATTTGGACAAGATTTGGACTAGTTTGCCTCCCTTTTTGATTTGGTTTGATCCAAGAAAGAGGAGAGATAAAAATATCTTATTAATATTTAGTTTAAAACTCCTCCACACATGTGAAATAGGCGCCTCCTTGAAGATCCCCCTTCTCCTTATACCAAGGTGTCAAAAATGTATCACTATACCCAAAATATCTCATTCTTTTAGTAATATTCATAGTTTTTTACTAATAAACCTTGTACTCAGTCAACTCTTCATCTTATGTGGGCATTTACTCATTTTTGGGTATTTTTATCTTATAAATTGGATTTATCTCCTCCCCACACTTCGATTGATCCTATTGGCCCATAGGAACTTAATTGGATCATAATCCAAAATTTTCAGAAAATCTAGACCCTTAGGCTAAGATCCATTATAACTATTTTCAATTTATTCCAATTGTACATTGGAAATATCTGTTTCAAGGGAAATCATTTTAGGCACTAGGAGGATTTTTATATCCAAAAATATCTCAATTTTGGATTACCTTCCTCTAGACATTTTCTCTCTCTAGGCCAAAATAGGGTAAAACAGGATCTTTCTTTTATTTTAGAGAGGGGAATAATTATAAGATCAGAAGGTGAGGTTCTTACACCTTCACACCTCAAAAGCTGGAGGGAGGAATCTTACCATAAAGATGGTGCGAGTTTTTTTCTTGCTTTTCTCTGTGCTCAAAATTTTCTCACTTTCCATACCGTCCACGATGCCATAGCATCCAGGGTGCGATAGTTGCATTTCTATGCCGTTGCTTTCCCCTTATCGCATGGTGAACGATTTCTACTTGGATCAGAGAAGCGATGGAGGTAAGAGTTCTCACTTGTAGTACAATGCTGCAAACGATGTGGATGATTTATTGCTGGAGGAGATTAAGGATGAGCCTAGTGCCACAAAGCATCTCTTTGATCCGTTGAGGAGGGCTGGGCAAGAGAAATCCCTTTGCCATGTATAGCTTGTGTTCAACGTTCCTTTCAGTCTGGAAGAGATTATCAAGGACATGGCAAGGACATCCCTGGGGGTGGAGGGAGAGTGGACAGAGTATTGTAGGTTGGTTGGCGGAGGGACTTGTCTCTTATGGGTCCATTACGTATGTCCACATGTCAAGCCTCACAGTCACCTCGTCTCAGAATTCAATCATGTCAAAGAGGTGGGACACTTACTCAGATGATCAACATATCAAGATTTGTGTTGACATGTGCCCAGTGCATGGTCAGAAATGCAGGTTGCTAGAATATCATGTTGGGTTTGTTGCCTATCTCTTTCTTCATGCTGATAAGAAGGATTACACAAAAGAGGAGCTCAAAGGAAAGACTGATAAATCAGAATAGTCCTTTATTTCAAGTGCTCAATCTGCAGAAGAAGAGGTCCTGGACCTTGTGTTTGAGAAGGAGAACTTATCAGCACAAATTTTGATGTGGCAGAGTTTAAGGCCTCCACCATCATTGATAAAGGAACATCATCCATCCATGGGGAGCGATTGATGTCCAATTTTGTCATCCCTGGGCTATCGTCCTTCCTAATTAATGGGAAGTATTACCTCCTCCTCTCCCAGATTAAAAAACTCTACACTTTTAGGGAGGATTACTGTCTTGCTATATAATAGCAAACGGTTATGAACCTGCATTCGGTGTTCTCGATGTAGAGAGTGCGCATAAGGATGAATTTCTCGCATTGGACACAAAAGTGATAGAAAACTTCTTAGAGGCCCCAAAAGCAATGTCCTTGTGCTTGAAAAATCCAAGGAGAATGAAGCTTCTCTTCCTTTAGAGAAAGAATTTCAAGCTCTTCAACATGATATGGGCATTTTTGAGTTTGGCAAGGAACCAATTCCTGAACTTGACCAAGAAAATGAAGAGGGCTCCATCAACCTTTGGGATGCAGCGAAGTTGGAGGAGGATGAGAATTGCTTGTATGTTGCTTGAATTAATTATTTCTTTAGTTTGTCTAGTTTATTTTTTATTGCTTCAATCTATTTGAATTATTTCTTACTTTAGTTTGCTCCCTCCTAGTTCTTTGTCAATGCACATAGAGCTTGACGACGTTAATGGATTTCTTGGACGAGGTGGTGCTCGTCATGCAAGAGTTGGGCAAGATGCCACTCTTGCACACTACGTCTCTTCTATCGACAAAAATATATTTATTATATATCATATCAAGTACTCCAGGCATGCAGAGATTCCACTCCTTACACTGAAAACCCTATCTAGGTATACAGGGTATGCATTTATACCTTATAATATACATAACATCATGCTTATAGAGAAGTGTGCTGCCATCCATATCTTTGGATACGGACCTGGTTTTGGGCCTACTTGAGTAGAGGTTATTTTCTATGTTATTCAAGCTATGTCGGTGCAGGAGTGGAGGATGTAAAGTCCCTCAAGGGCTATAGTTGTAAGAGGTTTTTGCATTATAGAGGGAAAATGCCTAATCGAAGAGGGGGCGGAAGAAGAGAAGAGACTCAAGAGCAATTAGGTCTTTTCGTTGTAAATATTTTCACTGTAAATCTTCAATATAATAGAATGGTGCAATTATTTTTTATTTTCAAGTCAAAAAGCTTTACAACTTTCTTCTAAATGTTTACTTCCTAAGTCAAAAATGTTTACAACTTTATTCCAAATACTTTCAATTTCAAAGTGATGTTTCTGCTTCCAAATTCTTCCTATGGGTCTTCGTGAAGATCTCCATGCTGCATGACGTGCTGGTCCTGTGCCAACTTTCCACTTTAGTGATCTTCTCTATTTGGCATTATTTCATGCTGCCCTTGCTAGATTAGTCATACATGCCCTTTCCATGGATAATTTTTGCCCAAAATTGTATTTGTAAAACCAGTTAAACATCTCCTTGAGGTAATTTGTACAAGTCTTCCCTCCTCTATGCTGGGTGTTTTTAAAATATACTCCTCTAGCTTGATAGTGAGATTTCTCCATTCCTTGTGTGCTCCACATGTCCAGAGAGCTTTTTGCATTCATAAAGTATGCACCATGAGCATAAAGAATGTGTTGCAAAAAAATTAAGAGAGTCAGTAGTTATTCATACTCGTTTCTTAATATCCAATAGGAAGGAGCAAATGTGTTTACCATGTAGTGTGTAATGTTGGTTTCACTCCATGTATTAACCATGGACTTTGTAAAATTAGAAATCTCATCTTGAAATTTTTGTTGCTCCTTTGTGGTTGTCTTGCTTTTGGTCAAAAGTTTCACCATCTTATTGAAGTTTGACCAAACCTTCTCACGTAGAATTACAAGGCTTGAATTGGTGCAGTCAAATGTTATACATTTGCATAAATCCTTCCACAAGTTTCAAGGCTTGGTTGAGTCCTTGGCATTTTGGTGGCTTCTCCAAAAAACGTCTTGCTTTATTTTCACTTCCGCTACACTTGTTGTATAACCTCATGATTCATGCCAGAGGTCTTTTTGCTCTAATAGTAATCTGCACATTGCCACCATGGCACCCAATTGAGTTGAGTAGTTGCTCTACTTTATGAAGAGCTTCTTCTTGTCATTATTTGCCTTACATGGTAAATGCATAATCTATGTGGACACTTGAGATAATGGTCAAACACACGCATGAATGCATGCACTGTACAAAATGGAAATTCTTCAGTCCAAATGGAATTATAAGATTTCATTCTGGGTCTCTCAAATGCCTATTTGGCATAGCTAGCATGTTGGCAGAGACAAGACACATCCAACCCAGTTGCCAGCAACATCATCGATGGGGTCGTGGCTCAATATCCTGATTCTCAAGCATCCTCTTCTTTCCCAACTTTTGTTTATTTTGCCTCACCATTATCATGCACCACGGACAAGGATTTGGGGTGTTGGCACCTTCTGGACACCCAAGCAAGCACTTTATTGTCTTCAGGTCACCCCCCAAATGCCAATCTATCGTATAAGTGCCCTTGCCCTCTACCTCAAGTTTTTCTTCCTAAATCTGTGCTTTGATGACAGTGGTAATCCAGGGTATCCTATCAAACATACAAGCTAGAACTTCATGTGTCTCTTTTGGTACTTCAAATGCCCTAAGCCACCATATCTCTTTCTTAGATTGGACACTATATGAGGGAAAGTCTAGCTTGCAAATCCTCTCCCTATAAAGAGTTTGGTTGATCTCAGTATTCCACTCAAATGTGTCTTCACTGAGAAAAGAGGATAACTTTGAACTTTTTGCATATGCCATAGCCTCATTCATGAGTGTGATACTCATTCGCTCTATCCTCTTTCCTTTCATAGTCTGACACTCATCCATTTTCAACACAAAGCCAACTTTGTCACCTTGCATGACAAACAAAATTAAATAAGCTTTGATTTTTCATAGATTTTTTCAACGACTTTGCAAGAGATAAAAGTTATTTACAATTATGAGGTAATCCATAGAATAAGAGCATAACTTTCTGAAGACGTAGATCAACAAATATATTATTGAACTTGTTGTAAGGAACCACAATATTACCATTGTTGCCTCACTTTTTTCCCTAAGCTCTGATGGTCAGCACATCATTGACACAATGGTACTCTCCAATCTTATGTTGCACATCTTCATTGCATGTCCTTTTTGCTAATATTAATCTTCTTGGGGCAAGAAAAATATTTCGTGTGATGCCTTGTTTGCAAAGTGTATCTTGTAGTAATTGATGGAGAGCCTGGTATCCTTTTGTGCTTATGCCCACTTCATCGCATGCATTCTGAACTTCCTCAATGCCTAAAATGTTAGTTATATCTTTTGTTATCTCATTTGCAAGTATCTGTCGTACCTTCTTGTAGCGTGGATCTCGAACTATGGAAAGAATGTCATGTTTCTCACGCAGCTATGTAACATATCTCCAATGTCTTGAGGACCATTATCACCACACGCATCTTTAAGAAAGGTCCTATAATGAACTAACAATGATTACTTATAGCATCAATATTATATAATGAATCAATAATTAATAAAAAAAATCAAACAATAGATACACTCTAATAAGAATAACTTATAACCAAAAAGATGAATAGAAAACAAATCTTGCTGCATGAATTCTTTGCTTGAGAGCACCACCACCAATTGCAAGTGTCTAAGTGTTGTTCATTGTCCTATTTCACTCTCTGGCTCCCATGGGTGTGCTCTTCATATGTGAGATTGTATCTTTCGCTCTCTTGCTCCCATGGGTGTGATCTTCATACGCGAGATTGTATCTTGTAGCTTCAGGATGTGGTCCTCTTTCTCTTTGCCCTCTCTCTGTAGCTATAAAATATTATTCTGTGCAATTTTGAGAGCTTGTTGCACACTACTTAAAGTGACTTGTAAGCTATGAATTTGTGAGTTTAGAAATTGAACCTTCCAAGTATCACATATACTTAAGCGTTTGCAATATCCAAGGAGCCCATTCTCACCCTCTCCAACAAAATGAATGAATGAGGGTAGGTCTGTGAAAGGTGGAGAGAAATTTGAAGAAGGATAATTAGGATATAAATATCCATCAACCCAAAGATCCACATTACAATGACCCTATTGTCTTCTTTCTTGCTTCTCCTGTGCGTTGCGACGTTCTTTTCTGATAGGTGCATATTCATTCAAGATGTGAATATGCAAGTCTACCTTCCTCACTCGTGATGAATTTCAGGTGTTTGTTATTTTTGTGAATGTCATAGTAGACACAATGGAAGATGGTAAATCGCTTGGATCCCAAAGAGAAGCTTGAAAGAGACCTACTGCAATGAGAGAAGGGCTTGGGAGAGAGAGAGAGAGAGAGAGAGAGAGAGAATCTTTTAGTTGTTGAGTCGCGGACAGACAGGAGATGTGATAGTAATCAATGAAGAAAACAGTTTTTAGGTGGATTTGCTATAAAATATAAATTTTAAATTGCTAGCCTATCCAAAAATTTAAATTTAAATTAAACTTTTTATTTGTTATGCATTTAAAAGTGAAAAAATAAAAAAAAATGTTAATTTTTCTCGTCTTTTAATGACTATTGATTTAGAATTTGTGGGAACTTCAAAAACACAACGAGATTGTCTTTTAATGATTGTTGATATGAAATTTAGAGGGAACTTCAGAAACGCAATGATGCATTAAATGTGATTGAAAGTTATTTTGAGATAATTATTTTGAATTGCAATAAAAATATTTTTTGGCTCCCTATATGGACAAGATTGATGATGTTTTGACAGATTTAGTGGCTAGAAAGAGAATTCTAGAGTGAAAATCCTAGAGAGGGAAAAGTAGAGAGATCCCCTACTTTCAGGGCCAAAAGTAGGCATCATTATGAGGTTTGTCTCCTTAAGCCTCAATAAAATTAGTCTTAATTCCTTAAAATTAGGAATCCTTACAGGGCCCTTTTTATGTTCAAATGCTCCCTAATGGATACAGGCTTCTAGAGATCACACTCAACATTCCGACGAACACTCAAAAAGCTCAAATCCAGGAGGAACTTCTATCAACATGAGTTCAATGACGCATTTTGGATTAACAAACATGATCCTCCAATTGAGGACATTAATAAGAGTCATGCAATGGTACTATAAAAGTTGTACATTATGAGATATTGTCCACCCAAGGCCTAGTAAGTAAGTTTTGGGTGCCCAAGTGTGAATAAGGGCCAAATGTATATAAGGCATTTTCTCATAATGAAAAGACACAATCCCCTTTGTGCTATAGAGAGCTCTCCCTTGTGTCTTGAGAGAGATTGAAAGAGAGAGAGAGCATTCTAGCATTGTTTCTCTTTCATGCTTATGTGAGAGAGTGAGAGAGAGAGAGTGACTTATGTAATGGTGTGAGCGCCTCTATGGTGACAACGTGGAGATGGAGCTTAACAAGCAAGCTTGGAGGCCTCAAGGGACTCAAGTTGGAAGCATTGGTAAGTGCCCTACGGTAGTTGTGATCTATTGTTCATCCTTTAGGTGAATTTGTTGAGTTCCCTCTTGGATGTGTGGTAGCCCATAACAGTTGCATAGAGCTAATGTTCCAAATGGTATCATACCAGTACAAAACATTGGTATCATATGGCCACCCTAAGTTCTCCTTTCGATTTTTACCCCGTATCATATGTACATCCCAAGTTGGTATGATACCGGTACAAAACACTGGTATCATATGGCCATACCAAGTTCTCCTTCTGGTCTTTACCCGATATCATACTAGTATTCAACGGGTATAATACTAGTTAGAAAATTTGTTAAATACAAAGTACATTAGAGGAGACCTTACTCTTAAGCCAATATGATAGTAATGTTTAACCAGTAACCCTTTTCCTATGGATAGTGTTAGTTGTATACAGCTATCCTTCCACAACTGATATCATATTGGTTTGGGACCGGTATGATACTGATGAAAATCTTGTTAAGCTTGTTTTTGCTATAACTAAGTGTATACAAGTTGTTTTCCATCAGGTATCTTACTAGTTTAAAACCAATCTCTTACTGGTTTTACACATATTTTCTTAGGTTTGTTTATTGTCACCCCAAGTTGAAAACCATTTAGAACCATTCCCTGCCTTATGAGAGGAAGAATGGTTTCTTTTTATGTGCAATAGTTTCTAGTCCTAAACTTCCCCAAGTAGTGCAAGAGCTATAGGTTGACTTCTACTAGCTTCTCTGTAGTGTTGACGTGGTAGCAACTAGTTAGATCTAGAGAGAAAATGACACTCTTTTACAACATCAAGTGACTAAACTAGACACACAGCTGACAAAAGCTAACTCTAGAACACTTTCCCATTCAATTTAAATCTAACTGCACTGGTGCTGACTGACTGAAAAAGACATAATACACAAAGAAATGGATAAAACAAGGAAACAACACACAGACAAGGATGATAGATCATAGAAGAGTAGAGAATTTGGCATTTGTTTTGTATACCGGCTAGAAACATCTAATCTAGTATTTGGCATCATCATAAAGCATTTGAATCTATACTGAAGGAATATGTAATGTATAAAAGCACACCAAATCAGCACAAGTGTTGGAGCACAGGTTGTTGTTACCTAAGATTGATCGAGAAGGTGTATCGGATGATTAACATAAGATTTTCTACCAAGGTGCTTGCGACATACATCCTTTTTGTTGGTGGGTTAAACAAGAGTATGGCTTAACCAAAAATTGAAAACAAGTTCTTTAACCTTATCACTCATTATGCCTACTGCACATGCTTGCCGATGGCATCAAGATAATGGCAAAATACCATTAGTAGAGGTTTGCAAACGCTCTCTAGCTACATAGAAATTATGTATGTGTATGTTCAATTTCCTTAAAGCATCTGTAATATTAAGAGAGGATGTATTTCTGCCGGTGCCATTCATAAGAATCATTAGAATAGACCTTTTAACAAATAGCTCCTCAGAGTTTCTAAGCACTTTCAGTGCTTCAAGTGTATTTCGTATGCCCTCTATTCCATAGTGGAAAACTACTAGAAATTTCCTTCATGGAGCCATGCTGGAGAACCAAGGAAAATATATCAAACCTCATCTTCTTGTCTAGACCCTTGGTTGGCTAGTCAAAGTACTGAACAATGTTGTTGCATATTTTTTGATGCTTCTGCTCATTTGTACCATGACTTGCATTGTGCCCCTATTCTTCTTGTAGCTTAGACTTCATCCTTGCATATTGTTCTTACTTTCTCTATGCATGAAAATCCGTAATTGTATTGGCAGAAAACTTTACACAACATGACTAGCAACCATCTACATCACCTGAACTTCTACATCTGCCTCTAAATGCTTGGGAATCTCTGATGGGCGAAAGTTACATGCATATGTGTGTGTGTGTCGGCGGTGAAACAGTAGTAGGGGGCCTGCAATAGGCACATAGAGAGAGAGAGAGAGAGAGAGAGAGAGAGAGACGTGGGAGGGGTGGCAAAATGAGTGTACCACGAGCTTCTTATAACTATTTTTTGTTTTCAAGCTTTTCAAATGTACAAAATGTGGGAGAAAATGAGGAAAAATGACTTTTTAAAATGTCTAAAAACTTATTTTAAAAAAAGGCATGTCCACGAAATAGGTTTTGAGTCCACCTTACCATGCATCCACCCCTCATTGTTAGTGGGGGTTCAGGGGCTTGCTCATGAAAAGGAAGAAGCTTGGAGAGTAGAGGCTTGATAAGGGGATAGGTATAAGAATAAGCATTTTATCCCTCTTTAACTTCATTAGGAGTTGGGGTGGAGGAGGTTTAGGGGTGAGTTCCAATTTCTCTTCACGAGTAATCATAGCAAGATATTTAATGTGTTAGATAGCAAAAAAAAAAACATAGATAACAAAATTTACTCTAGATAATTATAGATTTTATGATAAAGCTTTAGGACACCGTAAGGATGGTAGAGTGTACTCTCATGTAAGCTTAGGTATTTATATATAAGGTAGGCCTCTATCCATCCTTGTTTTTGGAGAGCCAAGTAAAGGAGTTAGTGAGAGCTTAAAAATTTGCAAGAGTGGAGGGACGGTTGGGAGGCATAAAGAGCTCAATCATGTCTTCCCTCTTATCCAAACTGTAGAGCTCATTAGTTCTCTATACCATGACCTAAAGTTAAGTACTATGGGGTATAAGCATAAGTATTCATGGCTGTATAATCCGTAAGATAAATATCATTGTGGAAAATGGCCATAACCATGGTTGGGTTAACATCTGTATCAAGATTTTGTTAGACTAAAGCATGGTCTCCCTTAATTAGATCCTCACTAATGTCTATCATATTATAAGAAAGAGAGGGTTAGTGTAGTAAAGAAAAGTGTTAAAGTATGAGGGGCCCGCCGAGGAGCCATCAGAATTATGAAGAGATTATTTCTGGAAATATCATGACGTCCCATGGTGAATAATATGTTCATCCATTTGATTTTGCAATAGAAAAATTCATGAAAATAATGCTCAACCGTTGTCTTGAAAATTTTATAGATGGCTACAAGAATAGCTTGCACCCCTTAGTTTTTGAGGTTTGATTGACTAAATCATTGGCTTGTTTTAGCCTAGTAGTACCTTCGTTCTTATTCTCACATGATGCTTGCTCATCTCTAACTCTAGATTCTCTGCTCTCACCCTCTACAAACCTAGATGTTGTTGGTTGATTTCTCAAGTGCACTATCTTCGTTCTCTTACACATCCCTTGACGGCACCATAACATCAGTCTTTCTCTTCTTCTTCTTCCTCTTTGCTAGTTGGTGTAAGGTCACATTTGGTGAAGTTTCTTCAACTACAAGAATAAGAAAATGTAAGTGTCTAGCACTAGGGACAATGGTTAGGGTTTTCTCACATGACTCATAAATAATTCTCACCTTGATCATCAAAGCTCTTCCTTTTTGACATCCTAGAACGCGTCACACAGTTAGTACAAGCTTTCCCATTTGGAGAGATTCCTTTTTGCTTCATGGGTGATAGTTAAACATTTAGCTCACCCTGATCATCACACAACCCTTCCTCTTTGGTGTCCTAGAATGAGTCATGTGATTAGTACATGATTGCCCCGATTTTACGCTTGTAGTGTGATTGTTCCCACTTGGAGAGATTACATCATGCCTCACGAGTGATAGCTTTCCTGCACTCAACTTAGTTGTAAGATTCCTCCCCAGCCTCTCAAAATGTCCAGCATCTTCCCCTATAATCAATACCTCTTCAGAAATATAAAAGACCTTGTTTCTAACTGTTTTAACCTAGAGAGAGAAAATAATCTAGAGAGAAAATATTTAGATTTTTAATATTTTTGGATAGAAAATTATCTCATCTTATTAAAATAAGTTCCCCTGAAACAGAAATTCAAAAAGAACTTTTCAATGTGCAATTGGAATTAATTGGAAATGTGTATAAAGGACCTTAGCCTAAGGGTCTAGATTTTCAGAAATTTTTAGATTATGGTCCAATTAAGGTTCCTATGGGCCAACAGCATCAATCCATGTGTAGGGAGGAGATAAATCCAATTTGTAAAAGAAGATACCCATAAATGAGTAAATGCTCACATAAGATGAAGAGTTGAAAATGTACAAGGTTTATTAGTAAAAAATTATGAGCAATATTAAAAGTATGACATATGTAAGGAAGGGGAGTTCTTTAAAGGAGGTGCATATTTCACATAAGATGAAGAGTTGAAAATGTACAAGGTTTATTAGTAAAAAATTATGAGCAATATTAAAAGTATGACATATGTAAGGAAGGGGAGTTCTTTAAAGGAGGTGCATATTTCACATAAGATGAAGAGTTGAAAATGTACAAGGTTTATTAGTAAAAAACTATGAGCAATATTAAAAGTATGACATATGTAAGGAAGGGGAGTTCTTTAAAGGAGGTGCATATTTCACATAAGATGAAGAGTTGAAAATGTACAAGGTTTATTAGTAAAAAACTATGAGCAATATTAAAAATATGACATATGTAAGGAAGGGGAGTTCTTTAAAGGAGGTGCATATTTCACATGCTTGAATGAGTTTTAAACTCATAAAAATTGAGATATTTCATCTCTCCTCTCTCCTAATTCAAGTCTAGTTCCAAAAAGTTAGCTTAACTGACCTAAAAATGGTCAAAAATTGACCAAACTGATTTGAAAAATTCTAGAATCAGTTTGTTTGGTTAGGAGCTCAATTTTTCCTATAAATAGAAGCCTCCCCCTTGTTGAAAAATATGTAGTGTTTATGCATCGTTACTCTACTCCACCTAAGCCAAGAACTGTGAATTCATTTAATAATTCACTAGTTTTTGGAGCTTCCCTCTTTCTTCAATCCCCATTAGTGGCTCCATCAACATACTTAACCAATTGATTGGTTGGGGGCCTCTACCATGAACAAAGAATCAAGCAATTTGTAAGGTAATTAGTGAATATTGATCTTTTCTATAATTTCTCAATGTTTCTCTCTTCTCAACCCCTCTCAAGCTTGAGAAGCTTAATTGGTATGGTTTTTTAAATGCTATTGAAGTTAATTGGTGAATAGTAGTGACGAGTTACATAATTTAATAAATGCTATTGAAGTTAATTTCTATTTATGTTTAAATTCTAATGGTTTTTATGTTATTTCTCTCTCACACTCAAGAAATGGTCATACTCATGACCCATTCTCAATCCAAATCAAGCTTTTCATAAAGCTTTTCCTTAACCCAAGATTAAGCTATGCTTGAGGCCAAATTAATGGTTTTTTTTCTATGCTTGTAGTTTATGTATATTGATGATTCAATCCATTATGGATTAATGATCCAATTAGAGATCATTTTAATTATTTTCTTAATGATAAGCTTTATCCCTTAGAAAACTTGAGATTTATCAGTCATAGTAGCGGAGCTATGGCAAAACTTTTATAAAAATTATGCATAAAATAATTTCATTCAAAGCATAAAAAGAGGACTTCCTACCATATTCTAGGAATTATCATCCTAGATTAATTGAAAGAATTTCATTATAATCATGGAGAAATTGAATTTTAATATCATGCATAAAGGATAAGTTTTTATATCAAAAGTGTTATTTTTACCATTTTTATTTCATGCATAGAAGTATGCATGATGGATAAATTTTTATATCAAAAGTGTTATTTTTACCATTTTTATTTCATGCATAGAAGTATGCATAATGGATAAAATTTTATATCAAAAGTGTTATTTTTACCATTTTTATTTTCATGCATAGAAGTATGCATAATGGATAAATTTTTATATCAAAAGTGTTATTTTTATCAATTTTAATTTTCATGCATAGAAGAATGCATAAAAGATAACTTTTTTATATTAAAAATGTTACTTTTATCATTTTTAATTCTCATGCATAGAAGTATGCATAAAGGAAAATTTTTTATATCAAAAGTGTTACTTTTATCATTTTTAATTTTCATGCATAGAAGTATGCATAAAGGAATTTTTTTTAATCAAAAGTGTTACTTTTATCATTTTTAATTTTCATACATAGAGGTATGCATAAAAGTTGATTATGTTATTATAAAAGTGTTACTTTTATCATATTTGGATTTCATGCATAGAGGTATGCATAAAAGTTGATTATTTTATTATAAAAGTGTTACTTTTATCATAATTGGATTTCATGCATAGAGATATGCATAAAAGTTGATTATTTTATTATAAAAGTGTTACTTTTATCATATTGGATTTCATGCATAGAGGTATGCATAAAAGTTGATTATTTTATTATAAAAGTGTTACTTTTATTATATTTGGATTTCATGCATAGAGGTATGCATAAAAGATATTCTTTTTATACTAAAAGTGTGATTTTCATCATAAATGGATTTTATGCATAACTTAGATGCATAAGAGAAATTCTTTTATTCTAAAAGTGTAATTCCTACCAGATTGAATTTATGCATAAGAAGATGCATAACAGATTGATTTTAATTTCGAAAGTGTTAGTCTCCTTAAATGGAATTTATGCATAAATAAATGTGTAGAGAAATCTTATATCAAATATAAGAATTCTCTCTAAAAAGATATGAAATGTGATAAGATATGATAAGAGGTGTATGAGATGTGATAAGATTTGATAAGATGCGTATGGAAAGTGATAGGATGTGATAAGAGGTGTATGAGATGTGATAAGATGTGATAGAATGTGTTAAGATGAGTTAAGATGTGTTAAGATGTATATGGGATGTGTTAGGACGAGAATGGATGTAATATGGTTGTATGAATGTGATGTGGATGTATACATGTAGATGTATATGTATGAATGTGAATGTGGATGTGGATGTGGATGTATGGATGTAGATACGGATGTGTATGTATGTATGTGGATGTGTATGTATGAATGAGGATGTGAAAATGGATGTATACATGTAGATGTATATGTATGAATGTGAATGTGGATGTGGATGTGGATGTGGATGTATGGATGTAGATACGGATGTATACATGTAGATGTATATGTATGAATGTGAATGTGGATGTGGATGTGTATGTATGTATGTAGATACGGATGTGTATGTATGTATGTGGATGTGTATGTATGAATGAGGATGTGAAAATGGATGTATACATGTAGATGTATATGTATGATTGTGAATGTGGATGTGGATGTGGATGTATAGATGTAGATACGGATGTGGATGTATGTATGTGAATGTGGATGTATGAATGAGGATGTGAAAATGGATGTATGCATGTGAATGTGGATGTATGAATATGAATGTGGATGTGTGGATGTGGAAATGGAGGTATGGATGTATGAATGTGGATGTGGATGTATGTATGTAGATGCGTATGTATGAATGTGAAATTGGATGTATGATGTGGACGTACGAACATGGATATGTATGTAGAATAATGAATATGAAGGTGTATGTGAGATAATGTGTAGTCTATATGAGTGAATGGATGAGAACGAGTACACATTGAATGGAATGTGGAATAAGTAATGTGGTCCGAGAGTGGATAATATGGAAAGACAAGAGTTCGTCATAGAAATTGTATTTTGTGATGGTTTGTAAATGACTGTTTTATGTCAAGAATGCTGGAGAAGCATTTTGACCGTCTTGAGGATTAAGGTCATGAAGATCGAACTGATAAAGTTGCAACTGCTGACGGAGAGTCAATGGAGGACGTCTCGCGTAGCAAGGTTGATCGAGGTCTTGACCAGCCTCGGTTCGATTTAAATGGTGAGCTTCCGGTACGGTGGATGAGGGACCAAGGAAGCGGCCTATGAGTGAAGCGCTAGGTCACCTGCGAAGGATCCTAGAGGGTGCTGACCATACGGTGCTCGGGCTCTGGGTTGCCGAAGATACCCACACGTGCGTCGTGGAAGATATTGGAACAAGGAGTAAGAGTTGTTTTCTGAAACCGGGCATGGATCTGGTTGATTGACCTTGCTGGTCCTCAACGGATGAGTCCATGGCTCTTTTATATGGATCTGTGGGTTGATCTTGCTAATCTTCCACGGAGATTCCATTCTATTATATGAATATATTTCCGGTTACTATGAGCTAGGAACTATGGAAAAGGCCCCTGAGAGAACAGGTGGTGAGCGTTCTGGTTGCCAATGATGCCATAAGTACACCGATGAAAGAATGACTAGAAATAAGGATTCAACCAGAGACTTTGAGGATTGTCATCAGTGACATAATGGTTTTATTAAAGGATTGTTTTAAAGATAGTTGATGCTAAGAAAAAGGCAATTTCATATTGGGTGTGTAAGTGGCGTGACTAATTTTATGTTTGCATGAACTCCCGGCTAGGGGGCCTTGGAACTCTTTTCCTTGGTACCCGGGACAAAACCTAACCAAATTCTTAATTGGATCCCATCACTACAGTGGTTGGGCGGTTGGCTAACCCATGGGCTCGGATGGGGTTAGGCTGGACTGATGGATCCATGAATCGAGACTCAATTTCTGTTATTACGATAGATGAAGTAAGTCCCGGATAGTAATTGTTCTATGGATAGGAATCAACGGCTGTGCCTCTTGATGGGGAAAAAAGCGTTGATCCCAATGATCCAAGTGCAAGTTTCTTCCTTGATCTGACCGAGTATCTTTATAGGTGCAGTCGGATCAGTTTGATCACTAATGGGCTTGACTACGTTAGAGTAAAAAGTTATCCTGGAGGAATCGCCCGTGCTTTCCGGATAAGGGAAGTTTTTTCGGGTTCGGTTTTGGAAAAATCGACGAATTAGTCTTTTGTCCGGATATCCATGGACGAGGCCCCGAGTGTGGGACCCTGCCTCGCGCATGAAGTGCTACTTCCGCTACTAGTACCCCGAATCCGTTGCGCGATGGGAACAGGGATCTTACAGTTGGTATCAGAGCCAAATTGAAAGCTAATAAGGATAATTAAATTCTTATATGAAATTGGTAATAAGAATTCAGAAACAGCATTTTCATAATGTATTTTCATTCCGTAAGCTTCCTGAATGAAGAAATTTTAATCAAAGGAATTGTTTTTATAGATGGAAGTTCCCCATTTATCTGGTATTCCCGACCTCACCCAGTCTCAAGATATGATTGCATTTGCCTTCTCGAGCATCTCATCTCTTCCGCTTCAACACGAACAAGCCGAGCAAGACTCGCACGCCATTTCGAGGAATTGTATTTTCCTAACCTAGTGGAGAGACAACAGCATAAGTGGTTTGTAGGGCTATATATCCATGCCTCTTACAACCGGCGTGCAATACTGAGGCAGAACCTCTCATTAGCCATGATTTTGCTAAAGCTGAAAATGACGCGTGGTGTCATTCTATATCTTTCAACGCCTCAAAATTTCAGACTTGCTTGCCGAGTTTATAGACTCTTGAGTCGATTTATCCCTAAGGAGAAAATAATAGCTCCCTTCGCAATTAGAGAAATTATGTAACAGGGCATGACTATGGCCCAGTATCATCGTCTTATGCGTCTCTCGAGGAGATTTTGAATTTTGAAGCCGAGCCACTCTGTACTTATTGCAACTTGTGTATAAATATACAAATATTTTTTTTTATTTAAGTGATTGTTTACGGACGATCGGATAAAGAAAAATCTGTTTATTAGACTCATGTCATAGATCTCCAATAAGATCAATTGAGGAGCCAATTATGTCAAAAGCTATCAAGACGCACAAAAAGGTTGTAATTGTGTGATATAATTCATACAATTTGTTATTCAAACTGAAATTCGTAAATTAGGACTTCAATTGGAAGTACCGCAATTGTATAGAACCCTGACTTGCTTGAGACCTAGACATGATGGTATTTACCTTATAGTTTCGAGTATCATGACTATCCGTATATACCGAAGGGTATAACTGCAGCTCTTTACTAACAGTATATACGAGTAAATCTAAGACTTGAAATTATAAGCGTTAATGCTATCCAGAGGATGATTTCGAATGTGGTTGATATGATTTTTAATTCTGTTTGAGAATTGATGAATTGATTTGGATTCTGATTGAAAAATGATGACCCCTGAAAATTGGTTGAAATGTAATAAGCTGAGCGAAACCTCAATGAGGATGAATGGGACGAGTCCCTATGATGATATTCATAACTAGAATGATGATAATGAATTCAGCAAATCACTATGAGATTAGTGGGTTGTACTGTCAAATTGTTACTGTTAACACTTGACCGGTAGATCAAGTTAAGGGATGACAAATTGAGAACTTGCTTGACTGAAATTCCCGTGGAGGAATGTTCAGAAGGAAATTTTTCGGTCTAATGGACCATTATCATGTTAAAGATATGAATGATATGATCTGAATGAATTGTTATTTAATGATAAGTTCTATATAAGGGATATTTATCCCAGTGTTCTGTTGGGTTGACCAGAATATAAGGAACCCCAGAATAAAATTGGATCTTAAGAAAAAGAGTTGTCCTCTACTTGGCGAGATGAGGACATCTCGCACTTTTTCAAGTGGAAGAGAATGTAAGATTCCTCTCCAGCCTTCGAAGTATACAGGAGTAAGAATCTCCCTCTTTGATCTATCGGTGTTTTGGATACCAAGGTTTTGGTTTTCATTCGAGTACGGCCCAAAAGAAGTTCTTTATCTCTTGGGGAGTATAAGAACTTATCCCCCAGATATTGTGAGCCTTATATCTGAATTCAATGAAAGTAGGTGACTTAGCCTACAAGCTTCTTTTATCTCCTCATCTCAAAGTTCTTAATGCCTTCTATAGAAATTTGTGCCAAACCCAAATCATAGAAAGACGGTAAAACTTCAGTGGCAAGATACCGTTGGCTTCTAGGTTACGCTAACTCCTTCCTTTATATAAGTCGTAACTTTTACTTATCGCTCACAGTAATCTTACTTCCATCGATCTCCCTTCTTCTTAATCTCCTTCATGGCTTGGCAACAGGAACTAGTTTTATCCATAATGATTCCTCACCTTCAAGATGCAAGTGAGTCTGTGAAGAAGGATTTTATAGAACAGTATGAGCGCTCACTTTTCCCTCACTTGGGAACTTCTGTAGCTCAGACCAAATGGCGGACCTATCAAGACATAACTAGGGTAACACCCTGGGGTCAGCAGCACTTTCGTAACAATGTCCGCTTGGCCATGGTTATCGAAGCCTTGGGTTTGGGTCCCCGATACTACTGCGTCATGAGATCAAGACATCTTGGGTTTTCTGAGCGGGTCTTCTTACTGGCGTGTTTTCTTCCTCATCAGAAGATATGCCTTTACCCCGTTTTTGGCTTGCCTCTCAGAGGTCCTTTTGTTAGAACACCTCATACCACTGAGATAGGTACGGCAATAACCAACAAAATTATTCCCATAGATGAGTTACCTTATACATGCGCAGCTTGTGAGTGCTGCTTTTGTGATCATATGATGGACGGGCTTATGGAAGTGTAAAGAGTTCTTCTATCTTTACTGTATAAGTTCCGAGAATGAATAAAGTTTAAATCTTGTTCTTATCTTGAATCTTGCTCTCTTGAGACTTTTTTTAATTGGTGGTTAATCTTAATTAAAAAAATTTCTCTCAGTCTCATACTTGTGCATCTTGCGAAATTACCCCCAGTTTGTGAGATGAGGGCATCTCGCGTTTTTCAAGTGGGAGAGAATGTAAGATTCCTCCCCAGCCTCTCAAAATGTCCAGCATCTTCCCCTATAATCAATACCTCTTTAGAAATATAAAAGACCTTGTTTCTAACTGTTTTAACCTAGAGAGAGAAAATAATCTAGAGAGAAAATATTTAGATTTTTAATATTTTTGGATAGAAAATTATCTCATCTTATTAAAATAAGTTCCCCTGAAACAGAAATTCAAAAAGAACTTTTCAATGTGCAATTGGAATTAATTGGAAATGTGTATAAAGGACCTTAGCCTAAGGGTCTAGATTTTCAGAAATTTTTAGATTGTGGTCCAATTAAGGTTCCTATGGACCAATAGCATCAATCCATGTGTAGGGAGGAGATAAATCCAATTTATAAAAGAAGATACCCATAAATGAGTAAATGCTCACATAAGATGAAGAGTTGAAAATGTACAAGGTTTATTAGTAAAAAATTATAAGCAATATTAAAAGTATGACATATGTAAGGAAGGGGAGTTCTTTAAAGGAGGTGCATATTTCACATAAGATGAAGAGTTGAAAATGTACAAGGTTTATTAGTAAAAAATTATGAGCAATATTAAAAGTATGACATATGTAAGGAAGGGGAGTTCTTTAAAGGAGGTGCATATTTCACATAAGATGAAGAGTTGAAAATGTACAAGGTTTATTAGTAAAAAACTATGAGCAATATTAAAAATATGACATATGTAAGGAAGGGGAGTTCTTTAAAGGAGGTGCATATTTCACATAAGATGAAGAGTTGAAAATGTACAAGGTTTATTAGTAAAAAACTATGAGCAATATTAAAAATATGACATATGTAAGGAAGGGGAGTTCTTTAAAGGAGGTGTATTTCACATGCTTGAATGAGTTTTAAACTCATAAAAATTGAGATATTTCATCTCTCCTCTCTCCTAATTCAAGTCTAGTTCCAAAAAGTTACCTTAACTAACCTAAAAATGGTCAAAAATTGACCAAACTGATTTGAAAAATTCTAGAATCAGTTTGTTTGGTTAGGAGCTCAATTTTTCCTATAAATAGAAGCCTCCCCCTTGTTGAAAAATATATAGTGTTTATGCATCGTTACTCTACTCCACCTAAGCCAAGAACTGTGAATTCATTTAATAATTCACTAGTTTTTGGAGCGTCCCTCTTTCTTCAATCCCCATTAGTGGCTCTATCAACATACTTAACCAATTGATTGGTTGGGGGCCTCTACCGTGAACAAAGAATCAAGCAATTTGTAAGGTAATTAGTGAATATTGATCTTTTCTATAATTTCTCAATGTTTCTCTCTTCTCAACCCCTCTCAAGCTTGAGAAGCTTAATTGGTATGGTTTTTTAAATGCTATTGAAGTTAATTGGTGAATAGTAGTGACGAGTTACATAATTTAATAAATGCTATTGAAGTTAATTTCTATTTATGTTTAAATTCTAATGGTTTTTATGTAATTTCTCTCTCTCACTCAAGAAATGGTCATACTCATGACCCATTCTCAATCCAAATCAAGCTTTTCATAAAGCTTTTCCTTAACCCAAGATTAAGCTATGCTTGAGGCCAAATTTATTGTTTTTTTTCTATGCTTTTAGTTTATGTATATTGATGATTCAATCCATTATGGATTAATGATCCAATTAGAGATCATTTTAATTATTTTCTTAATGATAAGCTTTATCCCTTAGAAAACTTGAGATTTATCAGTCATAGTAGCGGAGCTATGGCAAAATTTTTATAAAAATTATGCATAAAATAATTTCATTCAAAGCATAAAAAGAGGACTTCCTACCATATTCTAGGAATTATCATCCTAGATTAATTGAAAGAATTTCATTATAATCATGGAGGAATTGAATTTTAATATCATGCATAAAGGATAAGTTTTTATATCAAAAGTGTTATTTTTACCCATCTTATTTCATGCATAGAAGTATGCATAATGGATAAATTTTTATATCAAAAGTGTTATTTTTACCATTTTTATTTCATGCATAGAAGTATGCATAATGGATAAAATTTTATATCAAAAGTGTTATTTTTACCATTTTTATTTTCATGCATAGAAGTATGCATAATGGATAAATTTTTATATCAAAAGTGTTATTTTTATCAATTTTAATTTTCATGCATAGAAGTATGCATAAAAGATAACTTTTTTATATTAAAAATGTTACTTTTATCATTTTTAATTTTCATGCATAGAAGTATGCATAAAGGAAAATTTTTTATATCAAAAGTGTTACTTTTATCATTTTTAATTTTCATGCATAGAAGTATGCATAAAGGAATTTTTTTTATCAAAAGTGTTACTTTTATCATTTTTAATTTTCATACATAGAGGTATGCATAAAAGTTGATTATGTTATTATAAAAGTGTTACTTTTATCATATTTGGATTTCATGCATAGAGGTATGCATAAAAGTTGATTATTTTATTATAAAAGTGTTACTTTTATCATAATTGGATTTCATGCATAGAGATATGCATAAAAGTTGATTATTTTATTATAAAAGTGTTACTTTTATCATATTGGATTTCATGCATAGAGGTATGCATAAAAGTTGATTATTTTATTATAAAAGTGTTACTTTTATTATATTTGGATTTCATGCATAGAGGTATGCATAAAAGATATTCTTTTTATACTAAAAGTGTGATTTTCATCATAAATGGATTTTATGCATAACTTAGATGCATAAGAGAAATTCTTTTATTCTAAAAGTGTAATTCCTACCAAATTGAATTTATGCATAAGAAGATGCATAAAAGATTGATTTTAATTTCGAAAGTGTTAGTCTCCTTAAATGGAATTTATGCATAAATAAATGTGTAGAGAAATCTTATATCAAATATAAGAATTCTCTCTAAAAAGATATGAAATGTGATAAGATATGATAAGAGGTGTATGAGATGTGATAAGATTTGATATGATGCGTATGGAAAGTGATAGGATGTGATAAGAGGTGTATGAGATGTGAAAAGATGTGATACGATGTGTATGAGATGTGATAGAATGTGTTAAGATGAGTTAAGATGTGTTAAGATGTATATGGGATGTGTTAGGACGAGAATGGATGTAATATGGTTGTATGAATGTGATGTGGATGTATACATGTAGATGTATATGTATGAATGTGAATGTGGATGTGGATGTGGATGTATGGATGTAGATACGGATGTGTATGTATGTATGTGGATGTGTATGTATGAATGAGGATGTGAAAATGGATGTATACATGTAGATATATATGTATGAATGTGAATGTGGATGTGGATGTGGATGTATGGATGTAGATACGGATGTGTATGTATGTATGTGGATGTGTATGTATGAATGAGGATGTGAAAATGGATGTATACATGTAGATGTATATGTATGAATGTGAATGTGGATGTGGATGTGGATGTGGATGTATAGATGTAGATACGGATGTGGATGTATGTATGTGAATGTGGATGTATGAATGAGGATGTGAAAATGGATGTATGCATGTGAATGTGGATGTATGAATATGAATGTGGATGTGTCGATGTGGAAATGGAGGTATGGATGTATGAATGTGGATGTGGATGTATGCATGTAGATGCGTATGTATGAATGTGAAATTGGATGTATGATGTGGACGTACGAACATGGATATGTATGTAGAATAATGAATATGAAGGTGTATGTGAGATAATGTGTAGTCTATATGAGTGAATGTATGAGAACGAGTACACATTGAATGGAATGTGGAATAAGTAATGTGGTCCGAGAGTGGATAATATGGAAAGACAAGAGTTCGTTATAGAAACTGTATTTTGTGACGGTTTGTAAATGACTGTTTTATGTCAAGAATGCTGGAGAAGCATTTTGACCATCTTGAGGATTAAGGTCATGAAGATCGAACTGATAAAGTTGCAACTGCTGACGGAGAGTCAATGGAGGACGTCTCGCGTAGCAAGGTCGATCGAGGTCTTGACCAGCCTCGGTTCGATTTAAATGGTGAGCTTCCGGTACGGTGGATGAGGGACCAAGGAAGCGGCCTATGAGTGAAGCGCTAGGTCACCTGCGAAGGATCCTAGAGAGTGCTGACCATACGGTGCTCGGGCTCTGGGTTGCCGAAGATACCCACACGTGCGTCGTGGAAGATATTGGAACAAGGAGTAAGAGTTGTTTTCTGAAACCGGGCATGGATCTGGTTGATTGACCTTGCTGGTCCTCAACGGATGAGTCCATGGCTCTTTTATATGGATCTGTGGGTTGATCTTGCTGATCTTCCACGGAGATTCCATTCTATTATATGAATATATTTCCGGTTACTATGAGCTAGGAACTATGGAAAAGGCCCCTGAGAGAACAGGTGGTGAGCGTTCTGGTTGCCAATGATGCCATAAGTACACCGATGAAAGAATGACTAGAAATAAGGATTCAACCAGAGACTTTGAGGATTGTCATCAGTGACATAATGGTTTTATTAAAGGATTGTTTTAAAGATAGTTGATGCTAAGAAAAAGGCAATTTCATATTGGGTGTGTAAGTGGCGTGACTAATTTTATGTTTGCATGAACTCCCGGCTAGGGGGCCTTGGAACTCTTTTCCTTGGTACCCGGGACAAAACCTAACCAAATTCTTAATTGGATCCCATCACTACAGTGGTTGGGCGGTTGGCTAACCCATGGGATCGGATGGGGTTAGACTGGACTGATGGATCCATGAATCGAGACTCAATTTCTGTTATTACGATAGATGAAGTAAGTCCCGGATAGTAATTGTTCTATGGATAGGAATCAACGGCTGTGCCTCTTGATGGGGAAAAAAGCATTGATCCCAATGATCCAAGTGCAAGTTTCTTCCTTGATCTGACCGAGTATCTTTATAGGTGTAGTCGGATCAGTTTGATCACTAATGGTCTTGACTACGTTAGAGTAAAAAGTTATCCTGGAGGAATCGCCCGTGCTTTCCGGATAAGGGAAGTTTTTTCGGGTTCGGTTTTGGAAAAATCGACGAATTAGTCTTTTGTCTGGATATCCATGGACGAGGCCCCGAGTGTGGGACCCTGCCTCGCGCATGAAGTGCTACTTCCGCTACTAGTACCCCGATTCCGTTGCGTGGTGGGAACAGGGATCTTACATTAGTTCTTGGCTCTTCTCGGAGTCATGCTGGTTCCTTGTTGACATTGCCCTCCCCTTCATCCAAGCCAACAATGATAACACTTATTGAATCAATAGTGTGGTCTCATCATGTGAAAGCATAATGATGGATATTGAAAAACACTCATCATACGTTCTTCCCACACATGAGAAATTTTCTCTAGGATTTCCTATGCATCCGAAAAATGAATCCTATCCTCCATCACCTCAACCAAGTTCTTCATATGTAGAAAACACATGTACATACCTTTGCTTTTTCAAGTGCTTCTCTAGTGATGCAAAGTTTATCTTGAAGCTACCGCTCTTCTTGTTCTTGTGCATTAGGGGCCATGTTATTTGTTGGACGCATCATGGTGTGGTATTTAATTGCACCTTCAATGCAATGCAAGATGCACTTTGCCTCCTCTACCTTCGTTATCAATGTACAAAGTGCCAGCAATGCAGCTTCTTTGATGCACTCGGTCTTCAGTACAATGTTATCCAGCAATGTCTACACCTGACTTGAGACCGCCACCTCTACCTCATACTAGCTACCTTGTGAGACAATGGAGTGCATGCGTCCTGAGATAATGTTACACCCAGAGCTCATAGATGACATCGGTTGTACACCTGCCTCAAACATCCACTGAGCTTTTTTTTGTGCAATCACCATCGACACTTATCTTCTTAACAACCTACTTAGCAAAAAATATGGCCCATTTCACATGACCAGTGCAGACCTAGTAGATGTAGCCTCGGGAAAATTAAAGGCCCATAGAATAGTTGGAGGATGTAGTTTGGTAAACTTATTTATATAATGTATACAAGGGTAGTTAGTGCTCATGATTTGTCATTCGCAACATCACCTTCTTGTCTTTCTCGACGAGGAGCTCTAAAAGCACTCCTAGCCAATGCTTTGGTGGCACCTCATTGGGGATTCAGATGCCTTGCATCCTCCCCCTCAAGATAGAAACCATAAACTCTAGAAAAATGCTCTAAAGTCCTACAAATTCTTTCAATGGCCCTATCTCTAACTTTAGGTGGCAAAAATTGGTGGGTGCCTGCTTCTAGCATGCACAGAAAAAAAGGTTAGACAAGCAAACACACTCTCCTTGTCTCTCATATATTTAGCTCAAGACCATTGACATCTATGGTCCAGCTTGATTAGCCAGTTGATGAGTGATTTGAGTTGGAGGATTAGAATGAAATTAGCTCTAGTTGCCCGGCAGAGAGCTTTGTGAGGAGTCCCATGTTGTGGGCAGTGCATTGCCTTGACCATGTTGAAAAAAAAAGGTAGAGGGAGAGGAGACACACACATAAGAGCAAACCCTAATGTATATTGCAAACCCTAACCATAGAGGGAAACCATCTCCCTTCTCACATAATTCATAAAGTCATAATCCATAATACACAAGACACACAGCTAATGTCCACACACTATGACCAGCTGGACGCGGTTATTTATGTCTCACACATGTTCCTATCTAACATGCCAGCACATAGCACAGCTGGCACACACTGAGATCGAGCTTGAATCTCAACAGCCCCTCTCAAGCTCATGATGTACTGCCATAGATAAAGATGTAGATGAGCTTGGGCTATCAAAGCTCTCAACAGACCACATGCACACAGACACGGACACAACAGACACATACACGTGCACATATTTGTGAGGGTTCCCATGCTCTGTGTGTGTGTGTGTGTGTGTGTGTGTGTGTGTGTGTGAGAGAGAGAGAGAGAGAGAGAGAGAGAGAGAAGGGTCACCTTTGTATCTTCACCTGCTGCCCTTCGAGTTAGACATCTACGAGGATGCAAACATTTTCTCAAGAAACTATCAGTGTGCGAGAGAGGTAGTGGGGAAGAGGAGAAGGGAGGATATCTGTTGACTCTAAGTTTTTCGAATGAGACAGAGTGCAGGTAGAGAATGCTTGCAAAAAAAATAATTACCCCACTACTTTCAGTTTTCCCCCAGTATCTTTTCAAGTATGTACATTTTCTTTTCTTATTAGTTCATTTGCAAGTTGCAAACCACACCCCAAAAACCACTATTTCTAGTGGTCCAAAGTGTACCACCTTACCATCATGCATCTACCCTGAAGAATCTACTAAAATAGAGCCGATAATGACACTAAGGTAAAACCCATCACCCTTTTCAATGTATGGAGATTATTTTATCAAAGATATCTTGCAACAACAACTTTTTGTAAAGATTATAAAGATCTCATGAGAGTGGGAAACTCGATGTTATAGCCAAAGCTATTTTTCAAGGTACTCATGTAGGTAACACCCTTTAATCTGACAACATGGCTCATGTAGGTCAACCCTTAAATCTAACAACATGGCTCTTCCTAGAGGTTTACAGTGCAGCTCCTCAAAGCACCATATCCTATCAAAGAGCCTATGCTAGAGTGGGAGGAGTTAATGTCAATGGCAAGAGAAGGCAACACACTATGAGAGAATGTGGCCATTTCAACAAAGCTTACAAATCCACAACTGTACAATTTTCTTGAGATCCATTTAGTCACGTACAAACAAATGGAATGTATTTCAAGATAGAGATGGATGAAGCCAAGACTAGGATTGAATACTTTGACATTCAACCAGAGTGATGAAAGGCATTCCTCACCATCCCAAAATATGAAGCATATATATGTGGTCATTTTACGCCGACACAGCAGGTGGAACCACTATACATGCTGATCAAAGGAAACTAATCCCATCAACGTTTACCAAAACAAAGGAGGGGGACACCCATGCTTGCTTTAACTTTCAAGAAAAGTTTGATTCTGCAAGGAGTAAATGGAAAGGGCTTCTATTATGGATTAGAGTGTGGAGGGAAATTCTTGACCCCACTATGGTAGTTGCCTCTACCGCTTCGTAAATCTCATTATAGTTCATTAGATCAAAAAAAGGAAGTAGGGAGAATTTTATGTTAATCTTCATGTGATTAGTCTTAATCTCTCTCTAGTATTCTCATTATGGTTAAACCATGAGGTTAATTCTAGTATGTAATCCTCCATAAACACTAATATGGAATTGGAGCTAAGTTATTTAACCTATAACCTCAAGTTACTATTATTAAGCTCAACTCTCTCTTATTAGCATAATATCCTATCTTTTACATTCTATAGGAACCCCTTATCAAAGGATCAAGACATTCTCCCTTCACAAGGCATCATTCTCCCCTTAAACTATCACTTGGATAGCTACTAGAGGAGAACTAGGCACTACAAGTGAAAATGATGGGGTGAAAATGCAGCATTTTTAAGGCATAATCCTATTGCTATCAGATGCCTTTTTGTTTGGGGGAAATCATCAATTAAACCTTATTCCTGAGAGGGCTGGTAGTTTTGGCACACCTAGCAACATGCGTAATAAAGCAAGGTACAAGAATCATGGACCAAAGACACCCTTTAAAGGAAACTTTTAGAAGAAGGAATTTCCTAAGAAGTTTGGTGAAATCTATGGGAAAAATAATCACAAAGAGAAGGACTATTTCTACATAAACAAGGCTCAAAAGGTCTTACTTGTAGGTGAAGAAGAGTCAAGTGGTGATGAAGCAAAGGAAGAAATAGAATACTTAGCAAAGGCCTAGGGGATTTACAAGCCATCTCTTATGGTATCACGTGAGGTGTAAGGGAGGGGGGATTTAGGAATGTGGGGCTTAAGCTTATAAGTTGGGGGTCTAGGGGGTTTTATGGAGGGGGGTTTATCGAGGAGGAGAATGGAAGCAAGGGAACAATTTCTAATTAAAGTTTACTATATGTGGTATAATGCTAAGTTCAAAATTTTATTTATTTAGTAATCTTATAAGCTGACCACCCATACATACAATTTTAGGAGAAGCTTTTAAAGTAGAATGTGTGCTTCTAATGTACATCTAAAATGGGTTGTACATCTAATGTGTGCTTTCTAATGTACATCTATGCTACTAAAATGGGTTGTAGTTTCCCACATGTATTACACCTTAAATAGGGAGTACTTTTGTTTCATAAGTGGGACTCATAAGCTTAAAAAGGAGTATAGTTTATTTTTAAGAGAAACTTAAATAGCGGGTTTTTATGAGTCTCATGCATGCACATGACATCCCCTTTGTACAAGAAGTGAATCCCCCGTAGGAGCAAAGGCCACCTACATTGAAGATATCTAGGCTTTCTAAACCAACTAAGAACTATCCCTACCTATTAGTAGTCAGTCCTCTAAAAGGCCTTACTGTGAAGAAGATTCAAGTTGCAATGAAGAAAAGGAATAAATAGAAGCCTTAGTAGAGGCCAACTACATCGAAGATAACGGGGCTTTCTAGACTAGCTAAGAACTATCCCTACCTATCAATCATCTATCCTAAGTAATTATAATCATAACTAGAAGTCTATCCTTTGTCATCATAATTGGCATTGTAAACCACCTAAGTAAGACGACCTACAGGCACTTGGATATTTATCATAACTAGCATTATAAATACTAACTAGAGATAGCATTGACATCATAGTAGCAGAGAATTTTCTTTTGAACTTCTATGTGTGAGCTTTTTTAAAAATTTACAAGCTTTTTTTGAACTCTAGATCTTTGGGGAAAATTTTTAAAACAAAGAAGAAGCACACTTTTAAAAAAGACGGCTCAAGGAGTCCCAAAATTCTATCATTAGATTTAAAACTTTTCTCGTAAATGAGTTTAAAAGGCCCAAAAATTGTAGAATCAATTGTAAATTTGCCTATGTTCTGACCATCTTTCTTCAGCTCTAATGTTCGAAGAGGTGTGCCGCCAGTCCCTAGACCTGTCATCAAACGATGACGGTCCTCCAGGGATTGGTAGCACCCCTATTTCTTGAATGTTAGCTAAAGAAAGATGCTCGAAACATCCGGGTGCTTATGGTCTAGGGCAGCACCCCTCTTTCCTAATCATCAGAGAGACAGAGAAAGATGGTCGGAAATAGGCATGTTTACAATAGATTCTACCATTTTTTGGGCATTATAATCTCATATCTCATGTCAAAAGTGCCAAATTCTATAGTCAAAATTTTCTTTTGAATCTAATGTATGTATTTAAGACCCTTAGAGTCCCCTTTGTCTTTTAAATAATGTAGCCGCTCAAGTAATGTAGGTTAGTAATGTAGGTTAGGTGTAAACATCTTGGGTGTAAATATATTATTGCTATGGTGTTGATCTTCTTGATGCCATAAAGTTGGTATGATGGTCTTGAGAGTTGGTAAAAATTGGAAAAATTCTCCCATGCAGAAGCTTGCAAAAAAATTACACTCCATTATAGCCATAGATATTTTGTTGAGAAAGTGTGTTATAATATACACCAAAATATCATAAAATGGGGCTAAGAGAACATGGTTCAATGGTCAAAATCCACCCTCACTAGCTAGCAATTTGGCAAATACATTCACCTAGGGAGGTAAGAAGAACTCATCGAGAATCTTACCTTAGATAGAGACATTCAGGGGCTTGATTCTAGGAGATGGATCGTGGTGGCCACTTTATGATGTAGGAAGCCGAAATCATGCAACTAATCATAGATTAGTTGATATAATCACTTGTACCCATGTAGAAAGCCTAAATCACTCAACTAATCATAGATTAGTGTGAGATAATCACTTGTACCCATGCTTGTATAAGAGGCTCACATGTGATGTAAAGTGCAAGCTTACTTGATCATCATTATGTTGTCATTATAATAATCTTGCCTATATAAGGGGCTCACATGTAATGAAACGTAAAATCTTATTTGATCATCATCATTATGTTGTCATTATACTAATCTTCATGTGATTAGTATTAATCTCTCTCTAGTATTCTCATTATGGTTAAGACTAATCTTCATATGATTAGTCTTAATCTCTCTCTAGTATTCTCATTATAGTTAAACCATGAGGTTAATTCTAGTCTATGACACTCTATAAACATTTGTTACTAATAAAGATGTGGGCCAAGTTACATGCATTTTAATTTTGAAGACATGTAGATACCTTTTTTCGACACCCCACCCTTATTTCCACCAGTATACTTAACGCAAGCTTCAATCACATAGAAACCATTATACATTTAAGCTTGGCGCCAAGGCCTTTATGACTTGACATGTTCTAAGAATGGAACATGTAGCAGGGAGTTAGATGTTAACCCCATTTTAAATTGAAGAATAAAAGAAAAATCCCCCCAAATATGAGTAAATGCTCACATAAGATGAAGAGTTGACTAAGGACCAAAGAAACGAATTTAAAAACTGAATTTTGACACCTCAGTAGTAGTGTGGGAATCTCCCCTCATGAAGTAGGCACCTTTTTCTCATCATTACCCCCAATTTTTAATCAATAAAATGAGATTTTTTTATCTCTCCTATTTCAAAACTAGATCCAAAAAGTAAGTTGAACTGACCCAAAAATGGTCAAAAATTGACCAAACTGATCTGGAAAATTCTAGAATTAGTTTGCTTGGTTAGAGGCTCACTTTTTCCTATAAATAAAAGCCTCCTCCTTTGTAAAATCTTAATGGTGTTTATGCACTGTTACTCTACTCCTGCTGTCCTGAGCCACTGTCCTGAGCCATCTACATTGAATTTTTTTAATAATTTAATTATTTTTGGCCTAATCCTTTTCGAAGTGAATTGGTGGCCACTCTTGCTTCAAACAAGAGTAGAACTCTCAATCCCTCAAGCCAAAGGAGAGTTTACAAGCTCCATGTAAGTTAATTTTCTTACTTTGTTTACGAATTTTTAATGAAAAATCTAGGGTTTTCTTGATTTTTTATATTTTGCAAATGTTTGAATTAAATTCAAATGCTATGCCTTTGATAAAAAAGCCACCCCCTTCTCTTCTTTACATTCCAACCTTTCTTAATCCTAGAAAGATTAACTAAGTGATTAATTACACTCTTCTTATTGTTTACTCTCTTGAATTTAGAAAATTATGTAGATTAGAGTTTTATAATTATAAATTGGGTTGATTAAGTTAAATAAAGAAAGATAAAAATGAGAAATGGTCAGCCATACAAAGGAGGTTATGGCAAAATTTTCCAAAATTTTGTGAAAAAGAAAGTTTGTTTTTATGTTATTCCAAAAGAGTAATTTCCACCATTTTTGCATCTAAAAGAAATATTCTAATTACTCCATGTACATATTCACCTTTGAATATGCATGGATGTCACTGATATTAATTATTAAATTTGATTTCTATGTGTAGAAAGATATATAAAGAAATTTTTTTAATTATAAAAGTATTATTCTTATTAAATTTGATTTCTCTACATAGAAAGATGCATAAAGGAAATTTTTTTAATTATAAAAGTGTTATTCTTATTAAATTTGATTTCTTTGCATAGAAAGATACATAAAGAAAATTTTTTTATTAAAAAGTTTTATTCTTATTAAAATTGATTTCTATGCATAGAAAGATGCATAAAGGAATTTGTTTATAATAAAAGTGTTATTCTTATTAAATTTGATTTTTATGCATAGAAAGATGCATAAAGGTATTTTCTATTATAAAAGCGTTATTCTTATAAAAATTGATTTTTATGCATAAATAGATGCGTACAAAAATTCTTTTTATTTTAAAAGTGTTATTCCTATTAAATTTGATTCTATGCATAAATAGATGCATGAAAGACTTGAACCTTGAATCGGACTATGACCAAGACCAAACTCTTTTGTCAATTTCGAGGAAAGATGGTGTGACTAGTTTAATACACTCAAAACTCTTCCAAATCTGAAACTAAGTTTGAGACCCTTCAAATTGATCTGTGGATCAAGGTTATAGAATTAGAGGAATTTTGGTATGAAATTCAAAATTTTGATCAAGAAGTTTTGGGGATACTGATTCAAGAAATACTCCTTATATTCAAAAGAAATACTCCTTATATTCAAAAGAAAATCAAACTGAAAACTTGTAGAGAAACCCTGTTTTCTTAAAGGACTATCTTACGCCAGAATGGATGGATGGGATGTGATGTGATGAGATGTGAATAGATGTGATGAGATGTCATGTGAATCAGATAGATGTGAATGAATGGATGGATGGGATGTGATGTGAATAGATGTGATAAGATGTCATGTGAATCAAATAGATGTGAATGGATGGATGGATGGGATGTGATGTGAATAGATGTGATGAGATGTGATGTGAATAAATGTAATGAGATGTGATGTGAATAGATGTGATAAGATGTCATGTGAATCAGATAGATGTGAATGAATGGGGGATGGATGGGATGTGATGTGAATAGATGTGATGAGATGTCATGTGAAGCAGATAGATGTGAATGAATGAATGGATGTGATGAGATGTCATGTGAAGCAGATAGATGTGAATGAATGAATGGATGTGAATGTGTATGTGAAGAATGGATGTGGATGTGTATGTGATGAAAATGGATGTGAATGTGTATGTGAAAGAATGTATGTGGATGTATGTGAAAGAATGGATGTGGATGTGTATGTGAAAGAATGGATGTGGATGTATGTTAAAGAATGGATGTGGATGTGTATGTAAAAGAATGCATGTGGATGTGTATGTGAAAGAATGTGATGTGATGTGACATGAATATATGTGGATGTAAAGTGATAGATATGAATGTATGGATAGATGTGGGTAGTTGTACATGTGAATGATTAGATGGATGTGGATGAATGAGATGAGATGTGTATGAATGAGATATGATGTGGATAGATGTGATGTGATGTTATGTGGATAGAATGTATGTGATGGGATGGTGATGAGAATGAATGTGACGGATATGAATGAATGTGACGGATATGAATGAATGTGATGTGATAGATGTGAATGGATGGAGGTGATGTGATGTGAAATGGATAGATGTGAGTGAATGAGATGTGATGTGAATCGGGATGTGAATGGATGAGATGTGATGTGATGTGAATCGGGATGTGAATGAATCGGGATGTGATGTGAAACGGGATAGATGTGAATGAATGAGATGTGAGGTGAAATGGATGTGATGTGGATCGAGGTAGATATGAATGGATGAGATGTGAATGAATGTGATATGATGAGATGTGGATATGGGTAGATGCGAGTGCATGAGATCTGATGAGGATAAATGAGGAAAGATGTGATGAGATGAAAATGATGTGATTGGATGAGAATGGGAATATATATGAAACCACACGTGTGTCGCGGAAGATATTTGGATCAAGGAGTAAGAGTTGTTTTCTGAATTCGGGCATGGATCTGGTTGATTGACCTTGCTGGTCCTCAGTGGATGAGTCCATGGCTTTTTTACAATAAAAAGGTTGTAGAGTTTAGGGCCCATGAAGAAGAGTCCCAAAGGCTGCAGATGATAGGTCAAGGAGCTTATCAAGGAGCTATAAAGTGAGAAAAATGAATGTGAATAGAGATTGCAAGTAGGAGGTAAGTAGGGTCCATGAATTTCAAGATAAGCTAGAACAACTACAAAATGACTTGAAGGTAAGCAAGAAGCTGACGAAGGACGAATTCTCAGAATTACATAAAGATGAAGAGCTAATAAAGCAAAGGATTGATTATCTTAGAAAGGAATAGGAGAAGCTAAATAGGCAGCATGCACAGGAAATCACAGCACATAATGTAGAATTTAAAGAGAGTAAAGAGAAACTTGTCATGATAATTAAGAGTCACCAGCAACAAGTGGTAGCACATAAAGAGAGTAAAGAGAAACTTGTCATGATAATTAAGAGTCACCAGCAACAAGTGGTAGCACATAAAGAGAGTAAAGAGAAACTTGTCATGATAATTAAGAGTCACCGGCAACAAGTGGTAGCACACTTAACCACCTCTTTTCAAGACTCAAAGGCATAATTATAAAGAGTAGCTTGCCATGATAATTGAGAGTCACCACAAACAAGTGGTAGCACACTTAACAATCTCTCTTTAAGACTCAAAGGAAGAATTACAAACCAAGGAGGAGGCAATTACATAGGTATTAACATAGCTAGAATCACAAGTACAAACAGCTCAAGAAGCTATAACTAAATATGATAAGATGTTGCAGGAAACACAAGCAACAAAAGAATCCATCACAGTGCTCTTTACATAAAAGGATCAAAGGATAGCTTAGCTAGAAGAGCAATTAAGCCAATAACTCTAGCCTTGTAGCACCTATTGCATAATTGAAGAACCTTGTGGATTGAGCCTCATAGTTGGCTTTGCTATCGGTGATTCCTCAAGCCCCTCCTACAGGGATTTCACTGACGTAAACGAGAACATGTGAACATGTTAATAACATATGTTAATAACACAAAAAATCTTGTGATCACATGTTTTATTCACAAAGCTTTTACAAGGGCCTAAAAAAATTATCTTTGTCGGGCATAAAAAATCTTCTTAGGTGGCCACTGACCTGCTTATTATGTGAAGATGGTAACATGAGAACATGTGAATAGCTTATTCCCATGTGTAGCCAAGCTTTTAAGGGGTTCCCAAATGGCAAGTGACCTATTATTTTGTGAACGGTAACATGAGAACATGTGAATAACTTGTTCACATGTGTTATTATCACAAAAAAACTTGTGATCACGTGAATATTAAATCCCTGCCCTCCTAAAAACCTTCACTTTTTTCTTTACCACACTAACACTCTCGTTCTTACATTATGATATTAGCATTAGTGAGGATCTAATAACCCGGGGCGACCTACTTGCACCAATATAGCAAAACTTTGATAGGCCTAGTATAATCATGGCCATTTTCCATAATGATATATATCGTACTGATTATAGGCCATGTATAAAAATGCTATACACCCTATCATTCTTAATTTCAGGATTCTTATCGATTATAGGCCATGTATACATATGCCATTCACCCTATCATTCTTAATTTCAAGATTCTTTGGTTTTGCCTTGAGTTTCTTTGAGATCTTTCGATTTGGTTGTGTTGTTGTCTTCTCTTGGTTTTCCCTTGTGATCATTTACTTTAAGGAATTCCATAATTCTAGTGATCATCTATTTGTGCAGTACTGTGTTTGGTTTTGATTATGAGATACGTAGAGAGGGGTTGTTGCAAGATCAGGGTGTCCAGTTTTATCCAGTTTATGCTGGACTGGGACAATGCTTGGAGAGCAAATTTTTGGGGGGCAAGGTACTTAAAATGAGATCAAGCAAATAATAGAAAATACGCTTGTCCTTAAATTAACCCAGTATAACTTAAATTAATATAAATTAATCTAATTAATCAAAATTAATCAAAAATATGATGAAATGATAAACAAATGATCTTTCCATACTTAGAGTGATCCAATTTATTTTTCCATAGATGCACCATTACAAGTACACTAGTCCCTATAGGTTTTAGATGATTCACATCAAAAATGTAATTTTACTAATTAGATTATTAACATTTGCAGGTCTTCTGATAGTCTGGAAGAATTTTAAAAAAGAGATCATTAAAAATCCAACCATTGGATTTGTAATTTTTACTAACCACCACATTATACTAATGTCTCAGTATCTACCCACTCTTTTGATCTACAAGATTGAGGATTTTAAGTGGTAGCTATTGTGGGTACAAAAAGTGGCGTATATTATAACACTTTAAAGACCTTGAAATATTTAAAGAAAATAGACAAATATCTTAAAATTTTCTTGAAAAATCAAGTTAAGCTCCATATTATGTGAAGATCTAAGGTACAAAGTGGGAATCTCATATGAGTTTATATGCAAAAGATATTAGCATTTTATGGAATTAGTTCAAATTTGGGACAGGGTGTATACATAGACTTTGTACCTAAGAAAATGAGGACTTTTGACTATCTAATGCTTAATCAAATTATGCAACTATATTTCTAACTTTGAATATGATGTTCCAACAAAAGAACTTGAAACGAAATTCCTTCATTTACTAGGAGAGATTAGCCACTAAAGGTAAACAAATGCCTGTTTTTTTACTGTTTACAGGGTGCCGGAGTGGACAAAACTGGGCACCCTGATCTTGCAACCACCCAGAGTATGTTGCAATCTACCACCCAATTTTCATGTCTCTTATTTTCGAGCATGTACTACTCATGGTATTCATTAATATAATTTTCATATTGAGAAGTTCAGCAGTACCTTGTAGCATTGAAGTTAGCACACCTTGTGTGACTTCTATCCATAACTTGTTCACTTATTCGTGCATTACTAGAGGATTAGGCGTGCATTACTAGAGGATTAGGCATTCTCAAACATTCAAGTGATAAATTGAATATTCTTATCCTTTTTGCTTCATCATTTGAGCTGCCTACTTTTGATCATGTTTCCATGAAGTACTAGCAGTGGTATCAGTAACATAATGGGGTTTAGCACAAGTTGTGAGCTAAACCTGATCCTTTGGCACACTATCCCCCATTAGACTATGCATCAATCTTTGTGCTAGCTCATTGATGGTCTACACCTTGTGACTCTGTCATGATTACTATAGACTTATGTCTACACACTAATTGTGTGTGTGATTTTCATATCTTGTGTGAGTGTGGCAATGGCATGGGCACACATGTTGTGGGCACACTTGTAATTTAGCTTATATGGCTACTAGCACCTTATTGCTATTATGTGCACTAATTACATCTTGTGCTTGTGATAAGGTAATCTACTCCAAGACAGTTTGATGGCCAACTGTTGTGGTTTATTAACTCCATAGTCATGGATTGGGGGGAGATAGTGGTTACTTATAAAAAAATATCAACTTCTTCATTCTCCACTTCCTTTTTTTTAAGGGGTAGCTCACCTTATATATCAGGTAGTTTTGGCTTATGGGTCATCTTTTTTACTCTCCTTTTTTATACTTGCTCTTTACATAGTTTTTCTGGAATCTCTTTACTGCCCAATCTTTGGATCCCAACTGTTGTGGTTTATTAACTCCATAGTCATGGATTGGGGGGAGATAGTGGTTACTTATAAAAAAATATCAGCTTCTTCATTCTCCACGTCCTTTTCTTTTAGGGGTAGCTCACCTTATATATCAGGTAGTTTTGGCTTATGGGTCATCTTTTTTACTCTCCTTTTTTATACTTGCTCTTTACATAGTTTTTCTGGAATCTCTTTACTGCCCAATCTTTGGATCCCAAGGTACATGAGGTTCATCTTCCACTCGTTCTCTTCCAATAGTGCTATAGGTAGAGCAATGTCATTGACATGCCTTCTGAACTTTGTGAGTAGGTAAGGATTCACTACTTTGCTTTGATGGGCGTAGAGGTAGTTGTTCATCTCCTTTTAATTGTAGTATGTGTTTACACACCTTGATCTCTTTGTCAATTCAAAGGACCTTGAATTCTTCCATAATGTGGATGTGAAGGTTGGACACCCTCAATAGGTTGGGGACCCCTAGAAGTAGGTAGGTTGTGGACCCTCTTTAGGCTTGTCGGTGACTTGATTTTATAGCAAGGCTCTCCACTATCCTTCTCCTCCTTTTACAAAAGTTTCTATGATCACTACCTTGATAAATGGCACATGGATCCATCAAGTTACAATTTTCACGAGTATTTTTTATGGATGTGGAATACTCATCTACCTAGAAGATCAAACCCTAATTGGTATAAAGAATCAAATGAAAACCCTAGAAGGTCAAACCTTGATTGGTATAAAGAATCAAATGCAAACCTTAGACAAGGCAATAGCTATAACACCATCAATACTCATCTACCTAGAAGATCGAACCCCAATTGGTATAAAGGGTGGTGTTTGTTTAATCTAATGTAAACCTTAGGCTTGGCACTACAACACCATGGCCAAGTACATAGTCTAGATAAAGCACAACAATAGTGCTATGCTTCTATAATCTCTTGCAGGAGAGTTGCCACATGGTGCCTCCATGCTCGGCCACGTGGTAGCTCTTCAGACGATGAGCATGCTAAGCATGACCATATATGCCAAAAGCGTACAACTGTCTAGGTGTACGCCACACTTGGCTTGAGAGTGACCATTACTACCTTCACCTAACTAGGGCACGTCGTCTTCTTTTTGGACCACTAGCATGGCTAACTGCACCATCTCCCTCAACTGCATGGTCAATTGATTTTGTTTTTGTTTTTTTTTGGCTTTGAACTATGCATTGTCCACCATAACTTGGAGTGCTCTCAAAAGTGCAAACTACATTGTACTACTGGCAATTAGATCGATTCTTTCATAAGTTAGAACATTCATTACTTAGCTCTTTTAGGTGTATAAGGTAAAAATCACGTCATGAGCTTAGTTTGAAGATGTTGTTTATCATTATTTTTGCTAGAAGATGTTGGGGAGAGAGAGAGAGAGAGAGAGAGAGAGAGAGAGAGAGAGAGAGAGAGAGAGAGTGTTGAGTTCATAATTGTATTTGAGAACTAAGAGTCACATACAAATATACTAGTATTTATAAGCAAAATATATGGTGTTTAATATGTTTTTTTTATGAGAGAGAGAGAGAGTTGAGTTCATAATTGTATTTGAGAACTAAGAGTCATATACAATTATACTGGTATTTATATGCAAAAGATGTAGTGTTTAATATGTTTTTTGTATGAGAGAGAGAGAGAGAGAGAGAGAGAGAGAGAGAGACAGAGACAGAGACAGAGACAGAGACAGAGAAGTGTGTGTGTTGAGTTCATAATTATATTTGAGAAGTAAGAGTCATATACAATTATACCGAGATTTCTATGCAAAATATGTAGTGTTTAATATGCTTTTTGTATGATGGATACAAGTTTTTGTGTAATGTAGCATAAAACATTTGATTAAGAGTCATATACAATTATACCGAGATTTCTATGCAAAATATGTGGTTTTAATATGCTTTTTGTATGATGGATACAAGTTTCTGTGTAATGTAGCATAAAACATTTGATACATCTATAGTATGGCAACTCTTTGCATGCATATGTAAGACCTCAAAAAAATAGCATGTGTGTACGTACTCACCTATATGAGCGTGTATATGTATGCGTCTATGCATATATGTGTATACATATACTATGTACATGTGTATTCTATGTACATGTGCATGTTTTGTGTATGTCTTAGTTCTATATACATATATTTTATATACGTGTACATGTATTCTATATGCGTATATTTTATATACATGTACATGTATTCTATATGCGTATGTTTTAGATACATGTACATATGTCATAGACGTAAACACGTATATACACCAGTCAACAATCGACCCACTGAAGGCAGGCTTAAGAGTGGTGGAGACCCACCAGACACTTGTTATGAAAGAAAGAAAGCATAATGTAACCAACAAATCCAATCCTTTGTTGCAATGGGAAAACGGCACGACGCTTTATGAAAAGAAAGCATGTAAATCAACTCTGACAAATCCAATACTCTAGAGGCAATAAGACAGTAGGCCTAGAGTTTGAAGGATACAGCAAAATGGCACGATACATGCAAGTTACCAACAAATCCAATACTTTAAGGCAATGGTAAAATGACACGATGCTTTATGAAAGACAGCATAAATCAACTGACAAATCCAATACTTTAGAGGCAATAAGACAGTCAGGCGTAGAGGTTGAAGGATACCGTATCCTTTCAATGGAGATTGCCCTTCCAAAGAAAATTAATATTCATTTTGAGTCTCATTACATAGAAAGGGAGTTTTAATATGAACCTTGCAATTGAAATTTTGTGGCTGCTTATGAAAGACAGCATACACGTAAAATAAGCACAGATGAAAAAGACAATAGTAGTAAACTAGTGCAGATGAAAAAGACAACAGTAGTAAACTAGTGCAAATTCAATAAAAACAGATGAAAAAGAAAACACTAGTAAACTAATGCAGCCCAGTAAACCTAAACGGCACAAGTGGCCTGTGAGAGTTGAGCATTTTCGGTGTACCCTTAGTAATGTTGGAATCATCTGCATTTTCGGTGTACCCTTAGTAATGTTGGAATCATCTGCATTTCGTGTTAGCCTAATCATGTCAACAATAAAAGAATAAACCTTACGCATAAAGGAGACTTGTGAGTCGTGACAATAAACTTCATTAGATTATGAATCGTCCATGAAAAAGTATGTAAACTGCAAAATGCCCTGACCTAAAGAACGATGTGCGTTGTAGTCGCGTATTGATAATAACCTTTGAAATCTTTCATAGAAGAGTAGGTATACTGCACAGTTCTGACTTGAAAAATATTTTGCAGGGTAATTACCTTTAGAATGTTTTCCTAGAACTACACAAGCGGGACATGTATCGGCTTATAAGCACAACACATCTATTTCATTGCCTAGATAGCTCAGAGAAGGGAGATGGAGACGGAGACGGAAGGGGGAGAAAATAAAGGGGAAATGGAGCGCAAACCACATAACACTTATATTCTTAGGCATACACGCTTGATCCATTACAACAAAAGAAGGTGAAAATGCAGAGAACCAATGAAGTATGAGCACCAGCTCTATACATAAGAATCATAAATTGCATCACAAAGCCAACAGTCCGTATAGTCTTGTTCACGTTTTCTTTAAGCGTTCAATTCATTGGGATTTGTAAATCAGTCTCGCAAAATCAGATCGGCAAAGATTAGTGCCTTGAGGGACACGAGAAAAAACGCAAAGCAGTTAACGAGGGAAAGATCTTGATGGAATTTAAGCCAAAATAATATTAGTAATTACAAGATGGATCACATAATGTGCACAAGGGACAGCCTCCATAAGCTAGAAAGCCACATCAAAATTTCAGAAATCCATAACGATATAGACGTCAAATAAGAAACAGATCATGAGTAAACGTGTACTCAGGCGAACCCGAAAACCAGCCTTTAAACTGTAAACTTTACATTTCTCTGTATGATTCAAATTAAAAAGACCTCCGTTTTTACAGGATGCGGCAGCAGAGAACAAGATCAATGATGCATAACGGCAATGGTGCAAAATTTTCAGGATACTGCTGACTGCCTTAGACGCGCTGGATAGCGCAAGGATACTCCTAAGGACTCTATAACTCTGTATACAACTGAGCTATATACAACATAAAACCACGATCCAACTGTTGCAGCAAGAATTTGCCTTGCTACACTCCTTTGACAAAATAGAGTTTTTTATTATTCGTCACAGAAGAAGCAGATCGACTACTGCTCCGCCTCATTGACGCTCTCCTGCAAAACAGAAGTAGGTTATGTGATTAAAAGCCATAAGTCAATGCAATGAAATTCTCTTTGAGAAAGGCCAAAGAACTTTAGGCATGAGGAACAGACTGCAGAGCCAGCATTTTCATCGGAAGATTCCTCGGCTCCATCGCATTGTTCATCAACATTATTGATGATGGTAAACTCGAGTGACTCCTGAAACAGGTAAACAGGAACCCGTGCTAAGGTTTGCCGAAACGTTAGGGATCTGAGCAGATTAAGTTGCTTGGAAGAAACTAAAAAAGTCACCTTTCCATTGGATTTGTAAGTCTTTACCGATTTCTGGTATTCCTCTTTCATGCCCGCGGATTTCTTGCCAAAATGTGCTTTGTCCTATATAGCAGCTCAGGGAAAGATTGTCAAAATGCATACATCTTGAGAAGATAGCAGCCTACATCGAAAGCATCCGGCCATAAAAATCAAAACATAAACCAAACATTGAAACAATTGCATTGACAATTAGCCTGCCTCTTGACTAGTAAATTATATTTACCTCATCAGACATAGATTTCCATTGGTCACCGGCTTCTTTAGAGACCTGATACATCGGAATATTTTGATTTTTTTAATTAAGGGATACTTCTAATACCACAAAAGTAAAGACTTTCAAACTGAACACGCGAAGTTAGCTTCGTACTGTAGTTGCACCCTTAACGTTTGGATTAGCTTTCTTGTAAGCCTTCCTGAACTCGTTCCTGCAATCAATCCTTTGAGTATATCAAGGTATGCTAGATGAACAGAAAAGCCAGATCCTGCAAGATAATTTACTTTGGTAGAAGCAGGAAAACATCATACATGAAAAGAAAGAAAGCAGTTGGAGGCCGTTTTGGCTCATTTGGATCTTTCTCCTTCACTTGCTTCGGTTTGGCGGCCTTTTCAGCCGCTCCGCTAGCTGATTTCCTCTTCTGTGTTTTCCTACTAGTATATTGAATTGAGAGGATTTAAGACCTCGCCCGAGAAAAGCTTTGGTGAATCAAACTTTCAAGCAGTATTAATTACTGTGTTTACTTATTTCGTGTTTCAGTCTTTCCTTTCGCAAAAACGGTTTCTTCAATAGCAGTCTCCGAAGGCTTTGCTGGAGAAACCAGAGGAACAAAATGAGCAGGCTCAATGCGGCGGAAACAAAGCATGAATACAGAGATAAAGGAACAATAAGCACACCGAGCATCGATGAAGTCTTGGCGTCTTGGTTGCAATCGTGCATATCAACCTTAGCAGCAGGAATGTCCTTGTTGCAAGAATCGCTGAAACAGTTATTATTAGAGCTATGGCAGAAGACTAAACCACAATAGTATTCGCAGACTTAAATCGAGGTAGACCACAGTTAAAACAAATGATCGAAAGAAAGTCATCGTTTCTCGAAGCGCATCTTCAAAAATAACGTTTCTTTCACAAAAGCATCGTATTAAAAAACAACAAAGAGCTTTAGGAACGTGTATTTTCCGTTTGTTAAACATCTGAGAGTAGAGCACAAAACTAGAGGTCAGAAAATAGAGAATCGTCTTTTTTTTTTTTTCGAGTTTAACTCCTACGTTATTGCAACATGTTATCGGAAGACAGCACAATACAAGAGGCTTTCCTTGTTGTCGTTTGATTTTAAAAGTGCTACTGAAAAGCAGAGAACATAGAAACGGCAGATCTGAACAGAATGCCGTACAGGTTCAAGAGCATGAAGAATGGCGGGAAGCGATGGCAGGAAACGGAAGAGTAATGAAAAATGCGTTTACCAGAGTGTGGAGGCGCTGCCGTGCTTAAGGTTGGGGGGAAGGCCTACATCGATGCGCTTGCGAGCCTTCGGAGGCTGGTTCTTGACGATGGTTATGGTCCTCGCCATATCCAGGCAGGTACAGAGAAGACAGAAAGGTGGGAAAGCTCACAACAGCAGAGCAAACAAATGAAAGCAGAAAACAGGGGTGAGAGTAAACATGCAAGGGGACGCCTCGTCATCAAATTCAACCCAACTGCCATGTCATCAATCCGTGGTTTGGGACTCCTTTAGCCTAACTTTTCAAACTATCCTTCTCAAATTGAAAAAACAAAATGCCCAATCTCCGTAAGTTCATGAATAAAAGTTTCCTCAACACTAAGGATTTCACGAGGTCATCTTAGAGCATGCAAATGTGAGGACTAAGAAGTGACACGATTGCTTGGTCCCTACTCTACATACTGCTCTAAGACCTACAATTATACAACCTAGAGTGAACTACCCAAGAGGATTTACAAGCATGCAACAAGCAACGTTTCATGCGCTAACTGCTAACTGAAGTGAGAGCTACATCAACCACGCTTAGAAGAAAACTCACATCATGAGATGAAAGGTACATGCATGCTTGTCATGGAAGGTACAAGCATGCGTATCACTTTGTATTGAGGGGTGAGAGGCTTGGTTTTGTATCAAAGACCGCTTTTTATGAATTTAAGTTTGATTGAGAGAAGACCATGTTGCAACTTCAAGACACAATCACTAGAAGGATCAAAAGGGAAAGGAGAAGAAGGTTGCACACATAAACATAAGAGCCATGTAGAGACCTAAGAACTTATTGACAATTTTCTACCATCCACCCGTCTATCCAATAAATAGAGCATACATAGCTCTATGTATGCTCTACATAGCTCTATGTATGCGCTATGTATGTGCTATGCTCTATGCATACATAGAGATATGTATGCATGCATAGAGCTACACATGCTCGGTGTATGCATAAATAGAGCATACATAGCTCTATTTATGCATACATAAAGCTATTTATGCTCTATCTATGCATACATAGAGCTATGTATGCTCTATTTATGCATACAAAGAGCATGTATAGCTTTATGCATGCACACATAGAGCATGCATAGCTCCATGCATGCACACATAGAGCTATGTATGCTATGTTTATGCCCTATCTATGCATACATAGCTCTATATATAAATACATAGCTCAATGTATGTGTACATAGAGCATACAAAGTTCTATGTATGCTCAATGTAAGTAATGTATGCATACATAGAGCATACATAACTCTATAAATAAAGTCTATGGTGCTTGAGAGTGCGGAAAAAATATTTCTTTGAGGCGAAGGACAAAGAGAAATACGTCTCCATGGGTTTGTGGTTGGAGATTAGAGAGCCTAAACAGAGTCCGCCGATCAAGCAAACCTACAAGCAAAATATGACATACAGACATTAAGACTAGTTAGGGTAAACTTAAAAAATAGATCCTCGTTAGGGTTACCATAGAGAGCCATTACAAGAGCATAGGATAATGGGAGAGTGAGGGGCCTTACCTTAATAGAAGAGAACTTGAGAAAACGAAGGAAGTACCTACAAAAAAAGAAGAAAGAAGAGGGCAACAAGATTAGTTTCAAAAATAAAAATAACTAAGTAAAACTTTTAAATCTTATAAAGCATTACTTCAACATTTTTGTTTGCTAAGGAGAAGATAAGGGAGAAGAGAATGGAACCTATGGAGGTGAGCGAATACCTTGCTCTTATTGTTATGGCTTATTCTTAGCCTCACAAAAACTCTACCATTCTAGCAATCTGTGGAATAAGCAACAACCATTGTGGGAAACTTACCTCACTTTTGGCTTACGATCTCCTTGACCTCCAAGCACCAGTAGTGGTTGCTAGTTCCAAGCACCCGAATTTTCCTTCTTATAACAACGATTCACCTTTCTCACTCTCACTCACTCTCACACAATAACATGTACCAAGATTCATGCACTCTACTCTCAATTCTCTCTCTGTGTCTCTCTCTCACACACAAGGACTCACTTCACTCACTCTCACACAATGAACAAGAGGCACATGCACCGAGATTCATGCACTTTACTCTCAACTCTCTCTCACTTAGGCACTCTACTCGGTTTCATACAATATAAGAGCAAGTAGATAAGCAAGAATCAATTGGCACATGCACCAAGATTCATGCATTTTACTCTCGAGTCTCAACTCTCATGTGAAAGTCACGTATATACAACTAGCCCTTATTCACACTTGGGAACCTAAACTTATTCCTAATCTATCAAACTTGGTCATTTGTTAGCTTTTCTCATAATATATATAACATTTATAGTGCCATTTATATAACACTTATTCGGCCACTCTCGTGTATAGTAGGAGTGCCTTTGTTAAGCCCAAAATGGGGTTAACATCCAACCACCTGCTACATGTTCCATCCTTATAACATGTCAAAGATGTAGTTATGTCCACTAGTTTTGGAGATGGTAAATTTATAAGTGTAGTAACTATGTTACCATAGTCTTCTTGTGGCCAATTTTTAAGGAATAAACCAATGCAAATGTCTTCTTCCATAGTAAGTTTGATACCTGCTGCAACTTGAGCAATATTTAAGGCTTTTCATGTGATTTAAATCTCTTGCAAGAGAGTCTTCTCTTTTCATGTTAAGATCAAAAAACTAAATGAGCAAGAATATCTTTAAACTTTTAGTTTAAACACCAAAGAGATTTTCTAACTCTTCCCATGCCTCAAAAGAGGTTTCTTTTCCATCAAAATGATGGATGAAATGATAACTAAGTCCTAAGGCAATGACAACAAGACTCTTTTCATTTTTGGCCATCCATATGGTCTTAGCATCTTGTGTATAAGGCTTTTTCTCCTTGCTAGAAGCTATGCTCCATAAGCATTTTTTCATGAGCATAAAACTGACCTTAGTTTGCCAAATGTGGAAGCCCTTTAAATTTTTCTAGTTTCATTGTGGTAGCCATGTGAAAGAGAGAGGGAAGGTCGTAGCTTTGAGATGATGTGTCTCAAGGCAGTATCTTGTCCTTTACAATAGTGGTGTACTTATTATGTATCTACTCCAAAGTTTCCTTCATCATACAAATGCATATTGGTATGTAGGATTAATGCAAGATTAACAATGAATAGAGGATTAATGCAAGATTAACAATGATTAGAATAGTCTCTTGGTGTTTATGCTATTTGACTTGAAGCACTTCAATCTCTCTAATGAACCCACAAATGATGATGGAACTTGAAATAGTAGTGAGTTAGGTTTGAATTGACCAATATAAACCAAGCTTAGTAGTAGAGAATTAAGGTTTAACCATGGAAATGGCAGAAGCACTCCCTGTTTGTGCATAGAGTGGAAATTAGAAGCACAGCTAGGGTCATTTTCTACAATTTTTACCATTGTAGGCATGTTGCTGGGTGTGCCAAAACTACCAGCCCTCTCAGGAATTAGGTTTATTTGTAGAGCAGAGAGGTTGAATTGATGATTTCCCCCAAACAAAAAGACATCTGATAGCAATAGGATTATACCTTAAAAATGATGCATTTTCACCCCATCATTTTCACTTGTAGTGCCTAGTTCTCCTCTAGTAGCTATCCAAGTGATAGTTTAAGGGGAGAATGATGCCTTGTGAAGGGAGAATGTCTTGATCCTTTGATAAGGGGTTCCTATAGAATGTAAAAGATAGGATATAATGCTAATAAGAGAGAGTAGAGCTTAATAATAGTGATTAACCTGAGGTTGTAGGTTAAATAACTTAGCTCCAATTCCTTATTAGTGTTTATGGAGGATTACATACTAGAATTAACCTCATGGTTTAACCATAATGAGAATTCTAGAGAGAGATTAAGACTAATCACATGAAGATTAACATAAAATTCTCCCTACTTCCTTTTTTTGATCCAATGAACTATAATGAGATTTACGAAGCGGTAGAGGCAGCTACCATAGTGGGGTCAAGAATTTCCCTCCACACTCTAATCCATAATAGAATCCCTTTCCTTTGACTCCCTGTACAATCAAACTTTGCTTGAAAGTTAAAGCAAGCATGGGAGTCCCCCTCCTTTGTTCTGGTAAACATTGATGGGATGAGTTTCATTTGATCAGCATGTATAGGGGTTCCACCTGCTGTGTCGGCATAAAATGACCACATATATATGCTTCATATTTTGGGATGGTGAGGAATGCCTTTCATCACTCTGGTTGAATGTCAAAGTATTCAATCCTAGTCTTGGCTTCATCCATCTCTATCTTGAAATACATTCCATTTGTTTCTAATGGGTGCTCCTCTTCACCTCCTATAGTAGTATGTAATCATGTATGTGACTAAATGGATCTCAAGAAAATCGTACAGTTGTGGATTTGTAAGCTTTGTTGAAATAGCCACATTCTCTCATAGTGTGCTGCCTTCTCTTGCCATTGAGATTAACTCCTCCCACTCTAGCATAGGCTCTCTGATAGGATATGGTGCTTTGAGGAGCTACACTATAAGCCTCTAGGAAGAGCCACGTTGTTAGATTAAAGGGTATGACGACCTACATGAGCCGTGTTGTCAGATTAAAGGGTGTTACCTACATGAGTACCTTGAAAAATAGCTTTGGCTATAACATCGGGTTTCCCACTCTCATGAGATCTTTATAATCTTTACAAAAAGTTGTTTTTGCAAGATATCTTTGATAAAATAATCTCCATACATTGAAAAGGGTGATGGGTTTTACCTTAGTGTCATTATCGGCTCTATTTTAGTAGATTCTTCAGGGTAGATGCATGGTAAGGTGGTACACTAGAAATAGTGGTTTTTGGGGTGTGGTTTGCAACTTGCAAATGAACTACTAAGAAAAGAAAATGTACATAACAGAAAAGATAGTGGGGGATAACTGAAAGTGGTGGGGTAATTATTTTTTTTCGCATGCATTCTCTACCTGCACTCTGTCTCATTCGAAAAACTCAAAGTCAATAGATATCCTCTCTTCTCCTCTTCCCCACTACCTCTCCTGCACTGATAGTTAAAATGTTTGCATCTTCGTAGATGGCTAACTCGAAGGGCAGCAGCAGTGGGTGAAGATACAAAGGTGACCCTTCTCTCTCTCTCTCTCTCTCTCTCTCTCACAAACACACACAGCGTGGGACCCCTCACAAATGTGTGCAGGTGTATGTGTGTTGTGCATGTGGTCAAGGCAATGCACAGCCCACAACATGGGACTCCTCACAAAGTGCTCTGCCGGGCAACTAGAGCTAATTTCATTCTAATCCTCTAGCTCAAATCACTCATCAACTTGCTAATCAAGCTGGACCATAGATGTCAGTGGTCTTGAGCTCAATATATGAGAGACAAGGAGAGTGTGTTTGCTTGTCTAACCTTTTTTTCTGTGCATGCGAGAGGCGGGCACCCACCAAGTTTTGCCACCTGAAGTTAGAGATAGGGCCATTGAAAGAATTTTGTAGGACTTTAGAGCATTTTTCCAGAGTGTATGGTTTTGATCTTGAGGGGGAGGATTCAAGGCATCTGACTCCCAATGAGGTGCCACCAAAGCATTGGCTAGGAGTGCTTTTAGAGCTCCTCGAGAAAGACAAGAAGGTGATGTTGCGAAAGACAAAGCATGAGCACTACCTACCCTTGTATACATTATATAAAGAAGTTTACCAAACTACATCCTCAAACTATTCTGTGGGCCTTTAATTTTCCTGAGGCTACATCTACTACTAGGTCTGCACTGGTCATGTGAAGTGGGCCATATTTGTTGCTAAGTAGGTTGTTAAGAAGATAAGTGTCGATGGTGATTGCACAAAAAAAAGAACTCAGTGGATGTTTGAGGCAGGTGTACAACCGATGTCATCTATGAGCTATGGGTGTAACACTATCTCAGGACGCATGCACTCTCTTGTCTCACAAGGTAGCCTATATGAGGCAGAGGTGGCGGTCTCAAGTCACGTGTAGACATTACTGGATAACATTCTACTGAAGAACGAGTGCATCAAAGAAGCTGCATTGCTGGCTCTTTGTACATTGACGACGAAGGTAGAGGAGGCAAAGTGTATCTTGCATTGCATTGAAGGTGCAATTGAATACCACACCATGATGCATACAACAAATAACATGGCCCCTAATGCACAAGAACAAGAAGAGCGGTAGCTTCAAGATAAACTTTGCATCACTAAAGAAGCACTTGAAAAAGCAAAGGTATGTACATGTGTTTTCTACATATGAAGAACCTGAGTGAGGTTGTGGAGGATAGGATTCATTTTTCGGATGCAGAGGAAATCCTAGAGAAAATGTCTCGTGTGGGAAGAATGTATTATGAGTGTTTTTCGATATCCATCATTATGCTTTCACATGATGAGAACATAGTATTGATTCAATAAGTGTTATCATTGTTGGCTTGGATGAAGGGGAGGGCAACATCAACAAGGAACCAAAGAGCATGACTTCGAGAAGAGCCAAGAACTAAGTTGCATGACATCCTAAAGACAGTATTCAATATGCGCTATAGGCATTATGAGTTCACACTCATGCCGTTTGGATTGACTAATGCCCTGGTGACATTTAATCGTCTTATGCAGGATATTCTCAGAGAATACTTGGATGATTTTATTCTTGTCTTCTTTGATGATATCTTGGTATACTCAAAGAATGTTGCAGATCATGAAGATCATGTGCACAAGGTCCTCGAAATCCTTAGGAAACACCAACTCTTTGCAAAAAAGAGCGTGTTCTTTCTCTATTGACCAGGTGGAATACTTGGGATTCATAGTGTTAAAAGACGAGATTTCTCCTGACCCCGCAAAGATCCAAGCAGTTGTAGAATGGCCAAAACCCTAGACAGTAAAGGAAGTCAGAGGATTCCTAGGATTAAGCGAATGGTATAGGATCTTTATACCCAGGTATGCTAAGATAGCATCCCCTTTAACTAACCTTCTCAAGAAGAGTACTCTTTTTCAGTGGACTGCAATGTGTCAGAGTGCCTTTGACAAGTTGAAGACAGCCTTAGTAACCAACCATGTCCTTAAGTTGCTAGATTTTACCAAACCCTTTGAGGTAGTTATTGATGCTAGTGGGTTTGCCTTAGGCGGTGCTCTTATGCAAGAAGGTCATGCAGTGGCCTATGAATCCAAAAAACTCAAAACACATGAGAGAAATTATGCCATCCATGACTTGGAGTTACTCTCAGTAGTTTATGCTCTGAAGTTTTGGAGACATTATCTTTTGGGACAGAGGTTCACCTTGATGACAGATCATCAAAGTCTGAAGTGGATCTTCACCCAAAGGGATCTCAACATGCATTAAAGGAGATGGATGCAGACCCTAGAGGAATTCGATTTTGAAATTAAGTATCGACCGAGGAAAGAAAATGTGGTGGGGTAGATGCACTCACCTCCTTCCTTGCAATTACAATGGTTTCAAATCCATTAATCAGTGAAGCAAGGGAGAAAATCATGTAGGACAAATTCTTTTCCCCTATTGCTACCATTCTGATGCAAGAAAGCAAGACTCCTCAGGAAATGAGTCGAGTTCTTGGGTACAAATTGGATGAAGGATGCATGTATTATAATAATCGGCTATGTGCCCCAATGATGAGGGAATAAAGGGAAGAATTCTGAGAGAATCCCATGATAGCTGAAAGATCCTTGTCCTCTCAGCGCAATGAATTCTGGCGATTAGCACGACTTATCTAGTCTTTCAGTACTCCGTCCAGATCGTACTACTTATCTAGCGACTAACGCTACTTATCTAGTAGGTAAAGATCTCTTCTAGTGGCTTGCAGGTAGTGGCTAGTCCAAATCATTCATCTTATCTATTATCTAGTAGGTAAATCGGTTATCTATTATCTAGTAGGTAAAGTCAGAAGACGGTGAACCCGTCAAAGGATTCCCAATGAAATGAAACTGGTGGGGGTTTCAGTTGGTAGCAGAAGCTAGACAATTGCTAGCGGTGGATTGACGTGGCCGCAGTCATTCGACCTCCCCATGCTATCTAAGTGGATGCACCTCACCTCACCCTTCCACTGGGCTTCCGGGGACTGGACCAATGTGATCTCGCCTTGACGTTGGCGGTCCAGCTTATGGAGAAGAGACCAAGGCCTTCTCCAACCAAGAGTCACACCTTCATTTAAATATTGCACCGCACTTGTGCCTATTAGTTGACCTTAAATTGGAGATGAGAAAAACGTATAGTCTAATCTCGATTGAGAGAATCCCATGATAGCTGAAAGATCCCTGTCCTCTCAGCGCAACGAATTCTGGGGTGCTAGCAGCGGAAGTAGCACTTCTTGCACAGGGCAGGGTCCCTCACTCGGGGTCTCACCCACGTATATCCGGGCAAGAGACTAATCCCTCGGTTTTTCCAAAACCGAACCTAGAAAAACTTCCCTCACCTAGAAAGCACGGGCAATTCCTCCGATATATTTACTCTAACGTAGTTAAGAGCCTTAACTAACTAAACTGATCTGACCAAACCCGTAAGTCCTATAGTCAAATCAAGGAAAAGACTTGCACTTGGATCATAGAGACCAACGCTTTTTTCCTCATTGAGAGGCACCGTCGATTCTTTTCCATAGAACAATTTTTATCTGGGATTTACTTCATCTATTGTACCATAACAGAATTGAGTCTCATTTTTGGGATCCATCAGTCTAGCCTAACCCCATCTAGTCCCGTGCGTTAGCCAACCGCCCAACCACTGTAGTGATGTGATCCATTTAAGAATTTGGTTAGGTTTTGTTCCGGGTACCAAGGAAAAGAGTTCCCAGGCCCCCTAGCTAGATATTCATGCAAACTTAAAACTAGTCACACCACTTACACACCCAATATGAAATTACCTTTTTCACAGATTCAGCTGTCTTTAAGATAATCTTATAATGAAACTATAGTATCACTGATCCTAATCCTCCAAAATATCCAGTTGAATCCTAATTTTCAATTTTTCCTTCATCGGTGTACCTATGGCATCATTGGCAACCAGAACGCTCACCACCTGTCCACTTAGGGACCTTTTTGATAGTTCCTAGCTCATAGTACCCGGCAATATATTCACTTATAAAAATCAAAATGGAATCTCCATTGAAGATCAGCAAGATCTTGATACAAATATCTTCCCCGACGCACGTGTGGGTATCTTCGGCGCCGAGCACCGTATGGTCAGCACCCTCTAGGATCCTTCACAAGTCACCTAGCGCTTCACTCATAGGCCGCTTCCTTGGTCCCTCATCCACCGTACCGAAAGCTCACCAGTTAAATGGTCAAGACCTTGGCCGACCTTGCTACGCGAGAGGTCCTCCATTGACTCTCCGTCAACTGTTGCAGCTTTATCAGTTAGGTCTCCACGACCTCATTCACAAGACGATCAAAATGCTTCCCCAGCATTCTTGACATAAAACAATCATTTAAAAACAGGTCATAAATACAATTTCTATAACAAACTCTCATCTTTCCACATTGTTCCACATCAATCCACATTATTTAATCCACATCCATTTCATATGTATTCCCATTCTCATCCAATCACATCATTTTCATCTCATCATATCTTTCCTCATTTATCCTCATCAGATCTCATGCACTCGCATCTACCCATATCCATATCTCATCATATCACATTCATTCACATCTCATCCATTCATATCTACCCCGATCCACATCACATCCATTTCACCTCACATCTCATTCATTCACATCTATCCCGTTTCACATCACATATCATCCATTCACATCTATCCCAATTTACATCACATCTCATTCATTCACATCCCGATTCACATCACATCTCATTTACTCACATCTATCCATTTCACATCACATCACCTCCATCCATTCACATCCATCACATCACATTCATTCATATCCATCACATTCATTCTCATCACCTTCCCATCACATACATTCTATCCACATAACATCACATCACATCTATCCACATCATATCTCATTCATACACATCTCATCTCATTCATCCACATCCATCTAATCGTTCACATGTACGACTACCCACATCTATCCATACATTCATATCTATCACTTCACATCCACATATATTCATGTCACATCACATCACATTCTTTCACATACACATCCACACGCATTCTTTTACATACACATCCGCATCCATTCTTTAACATACATCCACATCCATTCTTTCACATACACATCCACATCCATTCTTTCACATACATCCACATGCATTCTTTCACATACACATTCACATCCATTTTCATCACATACACATCCAAATCCATTATTCACATACACATTCACATCCATTCATTCATTCACATCTATCTGCTTCACATGACATCTCATCACATCTATTCACATCACATCCCATCCATCCATTCATTCACATCTATCTGATTCACATGACATCTTATCACATCATAGATCAATTCGAAGGGTCTCAAACTTAGTTTCAGATTTGGAAGAGTTTTGAGTGTATTAAACTGGTCACACCTTCTTTGCTTAAAACTGACAAAAGAGTTTGGTCTTGGTCATAGTTTGATTCAAGGTTCGAGTCGGATAAGATTTTTCTTGAACTATCTTTCTCGAAAAGGTTTGATAATTGAGTTACTATTTTGCATTTCTTTCTTTGAATATTCACTTAGCTAATTTCCAAATTAGATACGAATTCCAATGAGGAATAAATTAATCATTTATCTGAATATTTTGATCTCGATAGATTTCTTGAATTTTCTTCTTACAATCCGTGTGAATATAAAACGATAGAAATTTCTCTCTTAGAGTATTTATTTATTCATTTATCAAATACTCATAGAATTTAAACATAGAATTTAAGAGAATTCTAATTTTAATATAAAAATTCTTTATGCATCTATTTATGCATAGAAATCAACTTCAATGGGAATAACACTTTTATATAAAATAAAAATCCTTTTATGCATCTATTTATACATAGAATCAAATTTAATAGGAATAACACTTTTAAAATAAAAAGAATTTCTGTACGCATCTATTTATGCATAAAAATCAATTTTTATAAGAATAACGCTTTTATAATTAAAAATACCTTTATGCATCTTTCTATGCATAAAAATCAAATTTAATAAGAATAACACTTTTATTATAAACAAATTCCTTTATGCATCTTTCTATGCATAGAAATCAATTTTAATAAGAATAAAACTTTTTAATAAAAAAAATTCCTTTATGCATCTTTCTATGCATAGAAATCAAATTTAATAAGATTAACACTTTTATAATTTAAAAAAAATTCCTTTATGCATCTTTCTATGCAGAGAAATCAAATTTAATAAGAATAACACTTTTATAATTAAAACAATTCCTTTATGCATCTTTCTAATCATAGAAATCAAATTTAATAATTAATATCAGTGATATCCATGCATATTCATAGGTGAATATGTACATGGAGTAATTAGAATATTTCTTTTAGATGCAAAAATGGTGGAAATTACTCTCTTGGAATAACATAAAAACAAACTTTCTTTTTCACAAAATTCTGGAAAATTTTGCAATAACCTCCTTTGTATGGCTGACCATTTCTCATTTTTATCTTTCTTTATTTAACTTAATTAACCCAATTTATAGTTATAGAACTCTAATCTACACAATTTTCTAAATTCAAGAGAGTAAACAATAAGAAGAGTTTAATTAGTCACTTAGTTAATCTTTCCAAGATTAAGAAAGGTTAAAATGTAAAGAAAAGGGGGTGGCTTTTTTATCAAAGGCATAGCATTTGAATTCAATTCAAACATTTGCAAAACATAAAAAATCAAGAAAACCATAGATTTTTCATTAAAAATTCGTAAACAAAGTAAGAAAATTAACTAACATGGAGCTTGTAAGCTCTCCTTTGGCTTGAGGGATTGAGAGTTCTAATCTTGTTTGAAGCAAGAGTGGCTACCAATTCACTTCGGAAAGGATTAGGCCAAAAACAATTAAATTATTAAAAAAATTCAATGTAGATGGCTCAGGACAGGAGTAGAGTAACAGTGCATAAACACCATTAAGCTTTTACAAAGGGGGAGGCTTTTATTTATAGGAAAAAGTGAGCCTCTAACCAAGCAAACTAATTCTAGAATTTTCCAAATCAATTTTTGTCAAATTTTGACCATTTTTGGGTCAGTTCAACTTACTTTTTAGATCTAGTTTTGAAACAAGAGAGATGAAAATATCTCATTTTATTGATTAAAAATTGGGGGTAATGATGAGAAAAAGACGCTACTTCATGAGGGGAGAGATGTCAAAATTCAGTTTTTAATTCTTTTCTTTGGTCCTTAGTCCACTCTTCATCTTATGTGAGCATTTACTCATATTTGGGGGGATTTTTCTTTTATTCTTCAATTTATCTCCTCCCTACACTTGGATTGATCCTATTGGCCCATGGGAACCTTAATTGGACCATAATCCAAAAATTTCTAAAAATCTGGATCCTTAGGCTAAGGCCCTTTATACCTATTTTCAATTAATTCCAATTGTACATTGGAAAGTTCTTTTTGAATTTTTATTTCTGAGGAAACCATTTTAGACACTAGGAGGATTTTTATATCTAAAAATATCTCAATTTTAAATTACCTCCCTCTAGACATTTTCTCTCTCCAAGCTAAAACGGGGTAAAACAGGATCTTTCTTTTATTTCAGAGAGGGGAATAATTATAAGATCAGAAGGGAAAGTTCTTACACCTGTACACCTCAAAAGCTAGAGGGAGGAATCTTACAATAGCCTGATAGCTAGATATCCAGGGTATATAAAAACCTATATGTATGTGAAGAAAAGGTTCTTGTGGCCACCACTCAAAAAGGATGTACTTGATCATGTGTGGAAATGCTTAATGTGTCAGAGAGTCAAGGCAGAGAGAGTCAAGATGCCAGGGAAACTGCAGCCTCTAGACATTTCTCAGATGAAGTAGTATGGACTTTGTCATTGTTTCAGGTTACAACTCCATTTTGTGGTAGTTAACAGGCTAACCAAAGTTGCCCATCTGATTCTAGTGAAAGAAACATACACTACAGTGGATGTTGCTAGAGTTTTCCTTAAAGAGATCTTCAGATTACATGGCTTACCTAGGAGGATAGTAAGTGATAGAGATCCCAAATTCACATCGAAATTCTGGACTGCATTCTTCGAAGCAGTAGGAACCTTCTTGGATCTCATCACAGCCTATCACCCTGAAACAGATGACCAGACTGAAAGAGTGAACCAGGTAATAGAAGATATCCTTTGGTTATGCTGTGGTAGGGAACCCAAGAAGTGGTTAAGCCATTTGCATATGGTCGAATATGCTTACAATGCTTCTTATCATCAAAGCATTGGGATGAGTCGTTTCAAAGCTTTGTATGGGCAAGATTGCCTTACACCAATGACTTGGTCTGACCCATTGATCAGAGTCGAAATAACTAGACAAATGCTTGATGAAATGGACCAGCAAATGCAATCAATCCCTGAAGATATAAAGGCAGCCTAAAATAGGCAACAATAGTATGCAGATAAAAAGAGATCAGAGAGAGAGTTTGAAGAATTAGATATGGTCTTCATTCGAGTACAACCAAAGAGAAGTTCCTTATCCGTAGGAAAGTACAAGAAGCTCCCTCTCCCAAATACTGTGGGCCATATGCTGTTATAAAGAAAGTGGGCGATCTAGCCTACAAACTTCTTCTGCCTCCCCATGTCAAGGTACATAATGTATTCCATGTCAGTTTGCTTAAGCAGTATGTACCCAACCCGAGTCATATGCTTGATGAACAATTTATTTCGCCAAATGGTACTCCAACTTGAAGAAAACCCTGAACTTTTGGGAGAAGATTCTCAGGGGAGTAGAGTCCTTGGAGAATATTAGTAAAGTGAAAGTTCTTCTCTCTAGAAGACGCCACCTGGGAGAAACAAGAACAATTGGCAAAAGATTACCCCCACTTTGCGAGATAAGGACATCTCGCGTTTTTCAAGTGGGAGAGGATGTAAGATTCCTCCTTATAACCTCAATGATGAATAAGCTTTACTTCAATCCCTTGTATTTATTTCCTATTTTTTAATATAAGAAAATATTATTTTTCTTTGTTTTTATCTAGAGAGAAGAAAAATTCTAGAGAGTGGTAATTCAATATTGAGATATTCTTATATAAACAAATTCTTTGTTTTTGTCTAGAGAGAAGAAAAATTCTAGAGAGTGGTAATTCAATATTGAGATATTCTTATATAAACAAATTCTCCTATTATCAAAAATATAATTCCCTGAAATAGAAATTTAAAATAATTTTTTCAAGGTGTATTAGGAATGAATTAAAAATGATTTAAAAGACCTTAGCCTAAGGGTCAAGATTTTTTGAAATTTTTAGATTATGGTCCAATTAAGGTTCCTATGGGCCAATAAGATTAATCCAAGTGTTGGGATGAGACAAATCCAATGAATAAAAGAAAATACCCAAAATGAGTAAATGCTCACATAAGATGAAGAGTTGACTGAGTACAAGGTTTATTAGTTAAAAACTATGGGATATTACTAAAAAAAAAGATATTTTGGTATAATGATACATTTTTGACACCTTGGTAAGGAGAGGGAGAGAATTTAAGGAGGCACCTATTTCACTCATATGAATTAGTTTTTAATTCAAAAGTATTAAGATATTTTTTTATCTCTCCTCTCTCTTGAATCAAACTAGATCAAAATGGGAGCTAAACTAGTCCAAATCTTGTCCAAATTCAGCCAAACTGAAGCTAGAAAATTCTAGAACTTAGTTGGACTCAGTTAGTGGCCTCCCTCACCTATAAAAAGACCCTCATTCTTTTGTATTCTCATCTGTGAACTAGACCATGCCAATATTACATTAAAATAAGCATATTTTCTATTATCCCCTTAAATTCCTCTACAATTTGGAGAGATTGGAGTTTCTCTCTCTCTTCAACCTTCCTTGGAGCTTTCCTCTCAACATACTAACCAATTGATTGGTTGGGGACTTCTTCTAAGAATAGAGAAGCAAGGAAATTAAGAGGTAAGATGTGATTTTATGGTTTTTTCTCTAATATTCTAAATGTTTTCACTTCTCAACCCCTCTCAAGCTTGAGAAGTATTCAAATGAATGGTTTTTCAATGCAAATGAAGTTCATCTCTCTCTCCCCCAAAGAATGGTCATTCCTATGACCAATTCTCTATTCAAATGATGCTTCTCATGGAGAAATTCTTAATTCTAAAATCAAACTCTATGCTAGTTAAGCTAGAGGCTAAAGAAATGGCTTTTTAATGCTTTTATGTTACATAAGTTACGATGAACTTATGATTTAGATCCACAAATAGGATTTAGATCTATTGATAGTTAGTCTATCATAATTGTATTACTAAGTCTTATTCTTTTTAGAATAATTAAAAATTATCAGTAATAGCAGGCGGAGATATGGTACAATTTTTAAAAATTAATACTTAAATCATTTTTATGCATAATGTGAAAATAGGACTTCCTACCATATTCTAGGATTAGTCATCCTATGCTAAAAGAATAATTCTCATCATATCCATGGAAAATTAATTTTTAATATTTATACATAAATAGTTAATTAGAGAAAAAGAGAAATTTTTAGTAATTTTATTTTTATGATAAAAGAGAAATTTCCATGATAATGGAGATCCATGTATTTTCAATGGAGAAAGAGTAAAATAGGTATATTAAAATAACAAATATTTTTATTTAAAATTAAAGAGAAATTTTAGATAAATTATTCTTATTCATGAATTTTAAATGATGAAAGAAGAATTCCCATCATATCTGGAATTCAATCATTTAAATGGAAAAGTGGAATTCTTGTCATATTTAAATTAATGGATATTTTTATTAAATTTTTAAGAGAAATTTTAGTTAAAATTATTTTATGCATGAATAAATTTAAATGATAAAAGAGAAATTCCCATCTTAATTGAAATTCAATCATTTAAATGGAAAAAGAGAAATTCTTGGTATATTTGGAGTAATGCATATTTTTGTTTAATTTGAAGAGGAATTTTAGATAAATTCATTTTATGATAAAAGAGGAATTCCCATGACAATTGGAACCTAATCATTAAATGAGAAAAAATAATTTTAAGCTTCTTTAAAAAAATGGATAATTATATTTAATTAAAAGAGAAATTCTTATGATATTTAAGTAGAGAAAGATTTGAATTAATTTTTAATGACAAAAGAGAAATTTTCACCATAATTCTACCTAGGGAATTAAGGTTGAGAAATTAAATGGTAGAAAGAATATCTTTAGATATTTTAGGTGGTTAAATCACTAAATTGGTATTTACCCAAAAATAGATGTTTATCTGAAGAAAATCCTTGTTAGAACTAAACCGAATGATTTTGGTTAGTCTATGAGAGGGACGGATAGTAAACCTACTTGTCCATCTCTCGATCTGAATCAAGCAAAAACTTCGTGAGTGACCAATTCCAGTTCATAAATACAAAGAATAGACTACCGTTGAATTAAACTAGTTTTCCTTTGACCGAAATCACCAACAATCTAGTTGGATAATCAATCAAATGATGGGTAGATTACCTTGATGAGAGATCAAGGATTCTCATTGTGAAATAGGCGCCTCCTTCATGAGGGGAGATCCCCACACTGAGGTGTCAAAAATGCATCATCTCCTCTAAATATCTCTTAATTTTTAACTAATAAACCTTGTACTCAGTCAAATCTTCATCTTATGTGAGCATTTACTCATTTTTGGGGGGTTTTCTTTTATTCTTCAATTTATCTCCTCCTTACATTTGGATTAATCTTATTGGTCCATAGGAACCTTAATTGGAGCATAATTCAAAATTTTTTGAAAATTTGGAACCTTAGGCTAGGGTCCTTTTTACGTATTTTCAATTAATTCCAATTGATCTTTTTTGAATTTCTGTTTCAGGGGAAATCATTTTAGACACTAGGAGGATTTTTATATCCAAAAATATGTCAATTTTGAATTACCTCCCTCTAGACATTTTCTCTCTCCTAGCCAAAATAGGGTAAAACAGGATCTTTCTTTTATTTCTGAGAGGGGAATAATTATAAGATCAAAAGGGGAGGTTTTTACACCTACACACCTCAGAAGTTGGAGGGAGTAATCTTACATTATGTTTCCTGTCGAAATAATTGATCGTAAAATGAGAGATATTCTTGTGATACCCCCTGTTAGGAAGCAGAGTGATGACATAAAGATCACAGAGGTTACACATGAAGTTAATACAAGAGCTAGGGCTGAACAGGAGGAGCTAGGGCTGAACAGGAGGCCAGGTTACAGCAGGAAGCATTGAAGCAGAAGAATGCAATGGCCATGGAGAAGCCTACAGAGGTTGAGCTTTCAAGGGACAAGTTGTACCAGAAGGAAACTGCATAATTAGATGCTGTTAATTTACATGAATTGTTAAAATTTCATAATGGTATATATGTCTTTGTAGCCCTAGACGATGGGGAGAGACAACTTAGTCTCAACTTGGTGGACCTAAATATACTGAAGCAAGAGAGAGATTAGATATCTGACTCTATTTTGTATGATTGTCTTCATCTAAGTCTAATGTATTTGTTTGCTTCAAGTTTGATAATTTCTGGTGTTAATGTTTATTTTTTTATTTGGAAATTTGGTAAAGTGTAAGATCCCTTTGCAGAGTCCCAGACTGAAGTTTTTATTCTTAATTCTCAATTGGCTCCTCTGTTAAGGATCAAAAGTACTCCACCGGATAACATAAGAAGATGGTTTACCTACTATAACTTCAGGGAAGTCAACACGATTATTTTTCCATATGAATCAAGGTAAATATACATATTTTTTGATATTATTTAAAATTTTGATGGATTTAATGTCTTGTTTTTAACTCTGGTTTTAAATGTTTCAGCAATCATTGGAGCCTTGTGTGTTTGGAGGTAGACAGAAGGTTGTCTGGACTATGAATTCCATACCAGGCACACACCCCGAATTGAGACTGAGTTTTGCTCATTTATGTTACTCTAAATTACCAATTTCAGTTTGATTTTCTTTTGAATACAAGGAGTATTTCTTGAATCAGTATCCCCAAAATTTCTTGATCAGTATTTTGAATTTCATACCAGAATTCCTCTAATTCTGAACCTTGATCCACAGATGAATTCGAAGGGTCTCAAACTTAGTCTCAGATTTGGCGGGAGTTTTGAGTGTATTTTTCTAAACTGGTCACATCTCTTTCCTCGAAACTGACGAAAGAGTTTGATCTTGGTCATAGTCTGATTCAAGGTTTGAGTCGAATAAGATTTTCCCTGAACTAATTTTCTCGAAAAGGTTTGATAATTCAGTTACTATTTTACTGAATTTCTTTCTTTGAATATACACTTAATTGATTTCTAAATTAGTTATGAATTCCAATGAGGAATAAATTGATCATTTGTCTGAATAATTCGATCTTGATAGATTTTCTCAATTTTCTTTTTACAAACCGTGTGAATATAAAACGATAGAAATTTCTCTCTTAGAGTATTTATTATTCATTTATTACTCATAGAATTTAAACATAGAATTTAAGAGAATTCTAATTTTGATATAAAAATTCTTTATGCATCTGTTTATGCATCAAAATCAACTTCAAAAGGGAATAACACTTTTATATAAAAAAAGAATTTCTTTATGCATCTATTTATGCATAAAATCAAATTTAATAGGAATAACACTTAAAAAAAAGAATTTCTTTATGCATCTATTTATGCATAAAATCAAATTTAATAGGAATAACACTTTTAAAATAAAAAGAATTTCTTTATGCATCTTTTTATGCATAAAAATCAATTTCAATGGGAATAAGACTTTTATTTAAAAAAATCAATTTATGCATAATATCAAATTTAATAGGAATAACACTTTTAAAATAAAAAGAATTTCTTTATGCATCTTTTTATGCATAAAAATCAATTTCAATGGGAATAAGACTTTTATTTAAAAAAATCAATTTATGCATAATATCAAATTTAATAGGAATAACACTTTTGTAATTAAAAAAATTCCTTTATGCATCTTTCTATGCATAAAAATCAATTTCAATGGGAATAACACTTTTATAATAAAAGAAAACTCCATTATGCATCTTTCTATGCATAGAAATTAAATTTAATAAGAATAACACTTTTAATAAAAAATCCTTTAAGCATCTTTCTATGCATAAAAATCAATTTTAATAAGAATAACACTTTTGTAATTAAAAACTCCTTTATGCATCTTTCTATGCATAAAAATCAAATTTAATGAGAATAACACTTTTATAATAAAAAAATTTCTTTATGCATCTTTGTATGCATAAAAAATTAAATTTAAAAAGAATAACTCTTTTATAATTAAAAAATTTCCATTATGCATCTTTTTATGCATAAAAATCAATTTTAATGAGAAAAACACTTTTGTGATAAAAACAAATTCCTTTATGCATCTTTCTATGCATAAAAATCAACTTTAATGAGAATAACACTTTTATAATAAAAAATTTCCATTATGCATCTTTCTATGCATGGAAATTAAATTCAATAAGAATAACTTTTTTATAATTAAAAAATTTTCATTATGCATCTTTCTATGCATAAAAATCAATTTTAATAAGAATAACACTTTTATAATTAAAAACATCTCCATTATGCATCTTGCTTTGCATAGAAATTAAATTTAATAAGAATAACACTTTTACAATAAAAATATTTCCATTATGCATCTTCCTATGCATAGAAATTAAATTTAATAAGAATAACACTTTTTTAATAAAAAAAATTCCTTTATGCATCTTTCTATGTATAAAAATTAATTTTAATAATTAATATACATGCATATTCATAGCTGAATATGTACATGGATTAATTAGAATATTTCTTTTAGATTCAAAAATGGTGGGAATTACTCTTTTGGAATACATAAAAACAAACTTTCTTTTCCATAAAATTTTGGAAAATTTTGCCATAACCTCCTTTGTATGGTTGACCCTTTCTCATTTTTTATCATTCTTTATTTAACTTAAATTAACCCAAATTAGATTCATAGAACTCTAATCTACACAATTTTCTAAATTCAAGAGAGTAAACAATCAGAAGAGTTTAATTAATCCCTTAGTTAATATTTCTAGGATTGAGAAAGGTTAGAATGTAAAGAAGAGAAGGGGGTGGCCTTTTCATCAAGGCATAGCATTTGAGAAAGGTTAGAATGTAAAGAAGAGAAGGGGGTGGCCTTTTCATCAAGGCATAGCATTTGAGTTTAATTCAATTAATTGCAAAACATAAAAATCAAGAAAACCATAGATTTAAAATTTGTAAATAAGTAAGAAAATTAGCTTACATGGAGCTTGTAAGCTCTCCTTTGGCTTGAGGGATTGAGGGTTCTACTCTTGTTTGAAGCAAGAGTGACCACCAATTCACTTTGAAGAGGATTAGGCCAAAAATAATTGAATTATTAAGAAAATCAATGTAGATGGAGTAGAGTAACAGTGCATAAATACCATTAGGCTTTTACAAAGGGGGAGGCTTCTATTTATAGGAAAAAGTGAGCCTCTAACCAAGTAAACTAATTCTAGAATTTTCCAGATCAATTTGGTCAATTTTTGACCATTTTTGGGTTAGTTCAGGTTACTTTTTGGATCTAGTTTTGAAATAGGAGAGAGGAGAAATGGAAATATCTCATTTTATTGATTTAAAATTGGGGGTAATGAGAAAAAGGTTCCTACTTCATGAGGGGAGATCCCCACTCTGAGGTGTCAGAATTAATTTTTTAAATTGTTTTCTTTGGTCCTTAGTCCACTCTTCATCTTATGTGAGCATTTACTCATTTTTGGGGGGTTTTTCTTTTATTCTTCAATTTACCTCCTCCTCCCTACATTTGGATTAATCTTATTGGTCCATAAGAACCTTAATCCAAAAATTTTAGAAAATCTAAACCCTTTGGCTAAGGTCTTTTGTGCGCATTATAATTTATTTCTAATGCACCTTAGGAATTTCTTTTTAAACTTTGTTTCGAGAAAATTTATTTTAATAAGAAGGGATATTTTTCCATGAAAAGATATCTAAAAACTAGTTTATCTCTCTCTAGAATATTTTCTCTCTCTAGGTCAAAACAGGTAGAAACAAGAACTCTTATTATTCTAAAAAGGGGATTACAGGGGAAGAAACTGGACATCTTGAGGAGCTGGGGAGGAATCTTACATCCTCTCCCACTTGAAAAACGCGAGATGTCTTCATCTCACAAACTGGGAGTAATCCCGCATCAGTTCGGCTTCTTTCTCCCAGGTGGCATCTTCAAAAGGATAGAACTTCCATTTGACTAATAATTCTCTTAGAATTAAACCTTCTCTCGAACATCAAGGATTTCTTTAGGTTGGAGTTCCATCTACCCTTGGGTTGAAGAAGTTAAGAGTTCATCATTAAGCACATGATTCGGGCTTGGTACATACTTCTTAAGTAGGCTGTCATGAAATACATTATGTACTTTGAGATGAGGAGGAAGAAGAAGTTCATAGGCTAAGTCCCCTACTTTCTTTGTAATCAGATATGGCCCACAATATCTGGGGGATAACTTCTTGTACTTCCCAAGAGATAGAGAACTTCTTTTGGGGCATACTCGAACGAAGACCATATCTGCTTCCTCGAATTTTCTGTCTAACCTCTTCTTATCTGCATATAGCTTTTGTCTATCTTGGGCAGCTTGCGATTGACTGCATCTGCTGCTCCATGTCGTCAAGCATCTGTCTGGACATCTCGACCCTAATCAATGGATCGGACCAAGTTAATGGTGTTAGGCAGTCTTGTCCATACAGAGCTTTGAAAGGGCTCATTCCGATAATTCGTTGATAAGAAGCATTGTAGGCGAATTCGACTAGGTGCAGATAGCTTAGCCACTTCTTGGGTTCCCTGCCACCCACAGCATGACCAAAGTATATCTTCGATTACTTGGTTCACCCTTTGTGTTTGACCATCGATCTCGGGGTGGTAAGCTATGCTGAGATCCAAGAAAGTTCCTACTGCTTAGAAGAATGCAGTCCAGAATCTTGATGTAAACTTGGGATCTCGATCACTTACTATTCTCTTGGGTAGGCCATGCAATCTGAAGATTTCCTTGAGGAACACTCTGGCCATATCCACTGTAGTGTAGGTTTCTTTTACTGGAATCAGATGGGCAACTTTGGTTAGTCTGTCAACTACCACCAAGATGGAGTTGTAACCTGATTGCGCTGAAGGTAGTCCAGTAATAAAATCCATACTGATACATTCCCACTTCATCTGGGGGATAATGGATGTAACTTCCCATGCATTTTTTGAAAGATCCCTGTCCCCACCGCGCAACGAATTCAGGGGTGCTAGCAGCGGAAGTAGCACTTCTTGCGCGAAGCAGGGTCCCTCACTCAGGGCCTTGCCCACGTATATCCAGCAGACAAGAGACTAATACCTCGGTTCTTCCAAACATTAGGGGAAGGTTGAGGTCTATAGGGGCCCTTTAAGCTGCCATATTATGATTTTAATGACTTTTTGTAAAATGTTAAGTCTCTTTGACTTTAGATATCTTCTTATTCTTCAAATGGCTAGAAGTTTGAATTTTAAAGTTTCTCGCCAAAATTGAATTTAAAATTGAGTGGGCAAAACCATATCATGTGACATATCTATGGAAAGAGCTTAGCGGCGGGTAGATTTTGGATCTCTAATCTCCGACAAATTTTGAGCTCATATGTAGAAGTTATGGATGTCCAAAATTTCAAAAACTTCCCCCCCACTTTTTGGGAACGAAAAGTACAAAAAGGCATCTTCTAGAGAATCTTTTGGCCACCTTTAATCACCCAACATTTTTGTATACATGGCATCACATGATTGGCCCTTTTCCTTAATAACCTTTTAATCACATGGCATCTTAAAGGGCCCCTATAGACCTCAACCTTCCCCTAATGACCGAACCCCGAAAAACTTTCCTCACCCGATAAACACGGGCAATTCCTCCAGGATAATTTTACTCTAATATAGTCAAAAGCCTTAACTAACTAAACTGATCTGAATGAACCTGAATGAACCCGTAAGTCCCATAGTCAGATCAAGGAAAAGATTGCACTTGGATCATAGACCAACGCTTTTTTTCTCATTGAGAGGCATAATCGTTGATTCTTTTCCATAGAACAATTTTTATCTAGGATTTATTTCATGTATCGTACCATAACAGAATTGAGTCTCATTTTAGGGATCCATCAGTCCAGCCTAGTCCCGTGGGCTAGCCAACCACCCAACCACCCAACCACTTTAGTGATGGGATCCAATTAAGAATTTGGTTAGGTTTTGTCCCGGGTACCAGGGAAAAGAGTTCCCAGGTCCCCTAGCCGGATATTCATGCAAACTTAGAACTAGTCACACCACTTACACACCCAATATGAAATTGCCTTTTTCACAGATTCATCTGTCTTTAAAACAATCTTTTAATAAAACTATAGTATCACTGACCATAAACTTCCAAAATATCCGATTAAATCCTAATTTTCAATTTTTCCTTCATCGGTGTACCTATGGCATCATTGGCAACCAGAACGCTCACCACCTGTCTAGTCAGGGGCCTTTTCGATAGTTCCTAGCTCATAGTAATCGGTAATATTTTCACTCATAAAAATCAAAATGGAATCTCCATCGAAGGTCAGCAAGATCAACCAACAGATCCATATAAAAGAGCCATGGACTCATCCGTTTGAGGACCAGAAAGGTGAATCAACCAGATCCATGCCCAATTTCAGAAAACATCTCTTACTCCTTGTTCCAATATCTTCCCCGACGCACGTGTGGGTATCTTTGGTGACCCAAAGCCCGAGCACCGTATGGTCAGCACCCTCTAGGATCCTTTGCAGGTCACCTAGCGCTTCACTCTAGGCTACTTCCTTGGTCCCTCATCCACCGTACCACAAGCTCACCATTTAAATCGAATCGAGGCTGGTCAAGACCTAGGCTGACCTTGCTACGTGAGACATCCTCCATTGACTCGCTGTCAGCTATTGCAACTTTATCAGATTAGGTCTCCACGACCTCATTCACAAGACGGTCAAGATGCTTCCCCAGCATTCTTAACATAAAATAGTCATTTAAAAACATGTCATAAATACAGTTTCGATAGCAAACTCTCGTCTTTCCATATTGTTCCACATCAATTCTCATTTATTTCATATGTATTCCCATTCTCATCACATCATTTTCCATCTCATCTCATCTTTTCTCATTTATGTGCTCAGATCTCATCCACTCGCATCTACCCATATCCACATCATATTCGTTCACATCACACATCACATCTATCTCCATTTTCATCACATCACATTCATTCATATTCATCACATTCATTTGTTCATATCCACCACATACATTCTCATAACCATCCCATCACATAAATTCTATCCACATCATATCTCATTCATCCACATCCATCCAATCGTTCACATGTACGACTGCACACATCTATTCATACATTCATATATATCACTTCACATCCACATATATTCATGTCACATCACATCACATTCTTTCACATACACATCCACATCACATTCTTTCACATACATATCCACATCCATTCTTTCACATACATATCCACATCCATTCTTTCATATACATCCACATCCATACATATCCACATCCATTCTTTCATATACATCCACATCCATTCTTTCACATACATATCCACATCCATTCTTCACATACATAACCACATCCATTCTTTCACACATACACATTCGCATCCATTCTTCACATATACATTCACATCCATTTTCATCACATATCATCCACTCATATCCCATATCATTCATTTACATCGTGATTCACATGACATTACATCTCATCCATTCATTCACATATATCTAATTCACATCACATCTCATCATATCTATTCGCCTCACATTTCATCACCTCTATTCACATCACATCCATCCATCCATTCATTCACACCTATCTGATTCTCATCACATCTCATTACAAAATAACACTTTTGAAATAAAAATAAATATGCATCTTTTTATGCACAAAATCAATTTTAATGAGAATAACACTTTTGAAATAAAAATAAATCTTTTATGCATCTTTCAATGCATGAAATAAATTTTAATGAGAATAACTCTTTTGAAATAAAAATAAATCCTTTATGCATCTTTCTATGCATAAAATTAATTTTAATGAGAATAACACTTTTGAAATAAAAATAAATCCTTTATGCATCTTTCTATGCATAAAATCAATTTTAATGAGAATAACACTTTTATAATAAAAAAAATTTCATAATGCATCTTTCTATGCATAAAAATCTATTTTAGTAATTATTATCAACAGTACTGATATCCATGCATATTCATAGGTGAATATGTACATGGAGTAATTAGAATATTTCTTTTTAAATGCACAAACGATGAGAATTACTCCTTTGGAATAACATAAAAAAAAAATTTGCCATAACCTCCTTTGTATGGCTAAACATTTCTCATTTTTATCATTCTAATTTCAACTTATATTAACCCAATCTAGATGTATAGGACTCTAACCTACTCAATTTTCAGAATTCAAGAGAGTAAACAATAAGAAAAGTTTAGTTAATCATTTAAATAATCTTTCTAGGATTAAGAAAGACTGAATTGTAAAGAAGAGAAGGGGGTGGCCTTTTCCTCAAAGGCATAGCATTTGAATTTAATTCAAACAATTGTAAAACAAGAAAATCAAGAAAACCATAGATTTAAAATTTAAAAAAGTAAGAAAATTTAGCTTACATGGAGTTGTAAGCTTTCCTTTGGCTTGAGGGATTGAGGGTTCTACTCTTGTTTGAAGCAAGAGTGGCCACCAATTTCTTTGGAGAGGATTAGGCTAAAAACAATTGAATTTTAAAAAAAATCAATGTAAATGGCTCAGAACAAAAGCAGAGTAACAATATATAAACACCATTAAGCTTTTACAAAGGAGGAGGCTTCTATTTATAGGAAAAAGTGAGCCTCTAACCAAGAAAACTGATTCTAGAATTTTCCAGATCAGTTTGGTCAATTTTTGACAATTTTAATTTCAGTTTAGTTTACTTTTTGGATCTAGTTGAAACAGGAGAGAGGAGAGATGAAAATATCTCATTATTTTTTAGTTTAAAACTCCTCCACACATGTGAAATAGGTGCCTCCTTCATGAGGGGAGATCCCCACATTGAGATGTCAAAAATGCATCATTTTCTCTGAATATCTCTTAATTTTTAACTAATAAACCTTGTACTCAGTCAACTCTTCATCTTATGTGAGCATTTACTCATTTTTAGGGGTTTTTCTTTTATTCTTCAATTTATCTCCTCCTAACCTTAATTGGAGCATAATTTAAAAGATTTTAAAAATCTGGACCCTTAGGCTAAGGTCCTTTATAACTATTTTTAATTAATTCCAATTGCACATTGGAAAGTTCTTTTTGAATTTTTGTTTTAGGGGAAATAATTTTAGACACTAGGAAGATTTTTATATCCAAAAATATCTCAATTTTGAATTACCTCCCTCTTTCCTACATAAGTAGGGTAGCAATAGCCCCAAAGAATCTATCCTGTATGACCTTCTCTCTTGCTTCATTAATCAATGGATTTGACACCACTGTGATTGCAAGAAAGGAGGCTTTTCTGCTGAGGGCATCTGCTACCACATTTTCTTTGCCTGGGCGATACTTGATTTCAAAATCAAATTCCTACAAGGTCTGCATCCATCTTCTTTGGCGCATGTTGAGATCCGTCTGAGTGAAGATCCACTTTAAGCTCTGATGATCTGTCATCGAAGTGAATCTTTGACCCAGTAGATAATGTCTCTACAACTTCAGGACATAGACTAGTGAAAGTAGCTCCAGGTCGTGGACAACATAATTTCTCTCATACGTTCTGAGTTTTCAGGATTCATAGGCCACTACATGACCGTCCTGCATGAGCGCACCTCCCAAGGCAAAACCACTAGCATTAGTTTACTACAAAGGGGTAGAGAGAAATTTGGCAACTTTAGAATGGGATTGGTTACCAAGAAGGTCTTCAGCTTATCAAAAGCACTTTGACCCGTGGTGGGTGGCAGACCATTGAAAGGGGTATTCTGCTATGAGAGCATACTTAGGTATAAAAATTCTATACCAGCCCCAGTTAATCCCAAGAATCCCTTGACTTCTTTCACTGTCTTTGGTTCAGGCCAATCTATGACTGCTTGGACTTTTGCGAAATCTGGAGAAATTCCGTCTTTGGATACCAAAAAGCCCAAGTATTCAACATGGTCGACAGAGAAAGTGCATTTGCTCTTTTTTACAAAGAGTTGGTGCTTCCTTAGAATCTCAAGAACTTTACGGACGTGAGCTTCATGGTCAGCTGCATTCTTTGAGTAAATGAGAATATCATCAAAGAAAACAAGAACAAATTCATCCAAGTATTCTCTGAGAATGTCCTGCATTAGGCGATTGAATGTAGCTAGGACATTTGTCAATCCAAACAGCATGACAGTATATTCATAGTGCCCATAGCGAGTATTGATGGCTGTCTTTGGGATATCTTGATCATTAATCCTGATTTGGTAATACCCTAATTTGAGATCTATCTTTGTGAAGATCTGGGCTCCATTTAGCTTGTCCAGAAGCTCATCAATTCTGCGGATAGGATACTTATTCTTAATTGTCAGCATAATAAGACCGTACTAGGTAAAGTGGGAAAAATCCCATTCCCACATTGAAAAATTTAATGCATTTAATCTAGAATCTACCTTTTTCAACCTATAAAAAATTTAAAAATGGTTTGCTTTATCAAGTGATGCTAGATCGAACCTAGCTTGATCTTAGAAATAGAAAGGTTTCAAGATTTTTTAGATCCACCACTTGTATATTTTACAATTGAAGAGGATTTTTAGATCCACCACTTGGCCATTCTACAGTCCATAAGAACCCAAGATCAGATTCTACCATTTGGTCAACCTAGACCCCCAATTAAAAATAATGGTACAAGAGATTGTATATTGAGAGTCCCCTTAGAGTAGGATGCACTCTTCAATTTAAGATGTCATTGTAATGAACAAGACTAAATGAACAAGAATTTTAAAAATTGACATGGTGAAGGTATCCTTATATACACAACCAGTACAAATTAACATTATTAAGAATAGAAAGAGTCTCCTTGGAGTAGGATGCACTTTGTCAAAATTACAATTATAAATTTTCATTTTGATGAAGCTTATTCTACTAAAGAAATAATAAAACTTTTGCATTAACAACCAAAAGATAAAAGGAGTCCCCTTAAAGTAGGATGCACTTTGTGGATGCATAAGAGGAGTCTCCTTAGACTAGGATGCACTCCATCTATGAATTTATTTATTGTGTTAAAAATTGTTCAATGCATTGCAAAGATACACAATTGAACAGTCTGCTCCCAAAGTTGGCCAAATTACAAAGACCCTCTATATTTTGTTATAATAGAGAACATTTACATTCAATTATAAAAGGGAGTAACAAAATGTGCTAGTATCATGGGGGTGTAATTTTGATTTTAAGGGGTTCTAGCTCCACCACATGGTAGAGCTAGAATTTTGAGCTAGCTCTACCATGTGGAGCTACAACACATTGAGGAGGATTTAAAGATTTTTAGATCCACCATAAGAAACCAAGATATACCATTTGATTGATCTAGACCCCGAATTACAAACATTGATACAAGAGATTGTATATCGAGAGTCCCCTTAGAGTAGGATGCACTCTCCAATTTTAAAGCTTCATTGTAATGAACAAGACAAAATGAACAAGATTTTATAAATTGAGGTGGTGAAGGTATACTTATATATACAATCGCTACAGATTAACATTATTAGAGATAGAAAGAGTCTCCTGGAGTAGGGTGCACTTTGTCAAAATTACGGTTAAAAGATTTCATTTTGATGAAGCTTATTCTACTAAAGAGTCCCCTTAAAGTATGATGCACTTTGTCAATAGATAAAAGGAGTCTCCTTAGAGTAGGATGCACTCCATCTACGACTCCATTATAATAAAACATTGTAAATAAAAAAATATTTTTTTGTGTTAAAATATGTTCAATGCCTTGCAAAAGGCACACAATTGAACAGCAAGCTCCCAAAGATGGCCAGATTACAAAGACCCTTTATATTTTATTATAATAGAGACCATTTACAAAGACCATTTACATTCAATTACAAAAGGGAGTAACAAAATGTGCTAGTGTCATGGGGGGGTGTATTGGTTAAATGAGGTATTGAGCTTCTTTTTAAGCATGTTCATTTTGTGTACTCACAAGATCACACACTTAGATTATTCTCTCAATTATTATCTTGATTATCATCTTGATTGTTGAACATATTGTAGTAGCTATCATCAAGTTTCAATGTATTCTTGTTGTTGTACAAAACATGGAGACCCCAAAAGAAATGAACTTTTTTGAAGAAAACTCGTGTAGTTATTTGTCTGAAATGGACAATGTAGCGAGATATTTGCCTTGTTGCTCATATTGAGGTGTCTAGCATGGCAAGCAGTCCAACGTCAATCACTTTATCTCTTCACTTTAGATCTAGCACTTGTCTATTATAGAGCTGAAAAGGATTTCTTGATCCATGACATCCATTCTAGATCTATTCCACCACTTGATCCATGACATCCATTCTAGATCCTATTCCACCACTTGGACATTATAGAGCTAGACTTCAGTGGATGCAAGCTCCACCAAACGGTAGATCTAGACTCAAAGTTCTAGTCGTATTGTATGACTTCCATAGGTTTAGGTCTACCACACATGGATACTAGCTCCACCATGTGGTAAGGCCAAAATTCCATGAAGAGACCATGGCTGCTACCTCCACCACATGGTGGAGCTAGAGCTCAATAAGATACCACATGGTGGAGCTAGCTAGCTCCATGAAATTATACAGCTAGACTTCAATGGATGGTAGCTCCACCACATGGTAGATATAGACTTCAATGAATTCTAGCTCTACCATCCCATATGGTGGAGCTTGATTTTAAGGGATTCTAGCTCTACCACATGGTAGAGCTAGAATTCTGAGCTAGCTCTACCACGTGGAGCAAGAACGCATTGAAAGAACCAAGATCTACCATTTGTTCAATCTAGACCCCCAAGTAAAAACATTGATACAAGAGATTGTATATTGAGAGTCCCCTTAGAGTAGGATGCACTCTCCAATTTTAAGACTCCATTGTAATGAACAAAGACTAAATAAACAAGAATTTATAATTTGACATGGTGAAAGTATTCTTATATACAGAACTACTACAAATTAACATTATTAAAGATAGAAAGAGTCTCCTTGCACTAGGATGCCCTTTGTCAAAATGATAGTTAAAAGTCTTCACCTACTCTACTAAAAAAATAATAATTTGTAAAGTTTGACCAAAAGATAAAAGGATAAAAGGAGTCCCCTTAGAGAAGGATGCACTCCATTTATGACTCAATTATAATAAGACATTGTAAATGAACATGAATTTATTTCTTGTGCTAGAATTTGTTCAATGCTTTGCAAAGGCAAACATTTGAACAGTATGCTCCATAAGAGGCCTGATTACAATATCATATTTTAATATATGGACTTTTATTACACTAAAAGGCCAAATTACTTGCATCCTCTACATTTGATTATAATAGGGACAAACAAAATGAGCTTCATGGTGGTGTATTACTTTCATGTTGCCTCCTCTTGTTGCTTTGCTTGATTTTCACTCTCTGCTTGCCTCTCTGCCTCAGCTTCAGCCTCCTCTCGTTGCTTTCTTTGAATTTCAAGTTGTTCCTGCCACTCTGCCTCAGCATCAGCCTCCTGCTGTCGCTTCCACACCTCTGCCTTTTTCCTATTCTCTACTTCCAATTTCTCTTCTTCAAGCCATTTCTTCATCACATCATCTAAGAATTGGTTAGGTTTTTCTTCAAAGGCATTATCCCATGTATACTCTTGCCGATCTTCATTCTATAGCCATAAAAACAACCAATTTCTTAAATTTTCTATAAAAAAACTATACCTTTCCTTGGAAGGTTGATGGTACAATTATGGGACTATTAACCAGGTTCCTCGCTCATTCTTAAACACCTTATAGTAGCTATCATCAATTATCAATGTATTTTTCTTGTTGTATAAAGGATGGAGAAAAGGATGGAGACCCCAAAAGGTCTCAAGATTTTTAAAGAAAACTTGTCTATTCTGCACCCATGTGGATTTTGAACAATGCTCTTGTGAGAGAACACCTGCAAACTTGGGCTTTTGTTGTGGAAATACTGTGTCAGTTATTCTAGAGAACTTAGTTCCCCTACATGCGCTCCAAATAAAAACATAAAAGAATTGAATACACCAATCTAAGAACTCATGTGCATCCTTGTGACATAGGACATATTGATATTGGTTGATTGGGTATTTTACCAACTCATTGCTATAAGGAGGATCCTTCTCATCATATTGGGTTTCAACAACATGGCACAACAAACCACTGAGGTTTAGAATAATATCATCCTCTTTGCGTAGGGGTACGCATATTGGGTCTGACAAATACCATGTCAGTATGATAACCCCCTCAGAGGGATGCACAAAGCGCAACCTTGCATCAATTTCCCGTAGACGGTCAAGACAGCGCTGAACAAACTGTCTTCATACACTCTGGATTTTCTTGGACATGTGACATACTAATGCTCTGTGACGAAGAAGTCACCTCTGCCAATTAGAATCAATCACATGACCTGGAAAAAAATGAGCATGCTTAATGATAAAGGTAGGCATGTGGGGGGAAGGCATGTTACAACTACTCTTATGCAAAGATAGATTTTAAACAATTACAAAACAAATGTGACTATGCAGGCTAACATTAAACTATATACTGTTCCAAAATGTTGACTTTAGTTGCATTACAAAATGACCCAAAATGCAAAGACTCTTTCCATTAAAGACGCAACAAAATGTGCTAGCAGGTATCAGAATGTGGTGAAATTAGAATGCATTGATCTAGATCAACCACGTGGTAGAGCTAGAATGCACTGTTCTAGCTCAACCATGTGGTAGGGCTAGAATATTTTTAAATCTAGTTCTACCATGTGATAGAGCTATATCAAAGTATTCTAGCTCGATCCCATGGCAAAATTAGAAATAATATTTGAAGTCCAGCTCTAGCACGTGGTAGAGCTGTATCAAAATATTTTAGCTAGACCCCATGGTAGAACTAGAATGGTTTGAAGTCCAACTCAACCATGTGGTGACGTGGAAGAGCTAGAATGCATTGATCTAGCTCTACCATATGGTAGAGCTAGAATGCTTTCAAGTCTAGGTCTACCATGTGATGGAGCTTGAATGCTTTGAAGTCTAGCTCTACCATGTGGTGGAGCTTGAAGGCATTGATCTAGCTCTACCATAGTCCAAATATGTAGGAATTAAAATCATAAGACAAAGATCAAGCTTCCATACATTTTCAAATTAGGAGGCTCCTTATAGTAGAGTGCACTCCAACATTTATAAAATTATCTGAAGAGCAATACATTTGCCACTACTTTAAAAACAGGATAAAATTTCTTATCAATTCATGATCACAAAAAGATAAAATTCCTCCAAAAAAATACAATCCTTGTGACAAATGGCTTCTTTAAGTGAATAGTCCTTGGAACAATATCCTTGAAATAAATCTGCAAGAAACCATCATAAATTATGTTTCTTCATTGTGAATACAAAATTGTTGTATAAAATCATGTATTTGGTTATAATTATCATTTATGTTGGGTAGTACCTTAGTTATTTATATCCCATTGGAGAAGATTATACTCATTTAACACCTTGGTTATGAAAGCCCTTGCATTGGCTGCCTTCAACTGTGTTGTGGTAGAACCCAATTTTCTAGCTAGAGAAATCACTTGTGGTTCCCTCATGCTAGCAATACTGACTCGTTCTTTTGCCATAATTTCTATTATCTCTTCTCTTTTGTTTTCATATTGTCTTGCTAATACCTCTTGATTGTCGACAAACTTTTGTATAATCTCTGATAGTGGTAGCCTATCTATGTAGATTGTCTTCTGTGACCAATTTAAATTGCGCTTTTTCCAAAAATCTACCACACCTCTGTATTCATTTTCATTGGATACTGGAGGTTGTCCGTAGCGATTAGAGCCAATGATCTCACGCACATCTTCACTCTCATCAAGCTGCAATAAGTAAGGGAGCAGCTCATCAATGAGAATATTGTCGACCATCTTTTCTTCATCAAACTTTGCAGGATATATACAATTATTATCAGGAGAAGCACATCCCTTGTATGGAGAGTCATCGATAAAAACCGTTCTACGAGCATCACAATCAAAACATGAAGCGATTTTTGACAATGGCTTGAACATTGCCTGAACTGTTGGATTATCAGGTCTAGCTATTTTACCACTTTTATCCTTCTCGCAAGCCTCTTGAGCCCAAACTACAAAAAAAAGCAATATCTCTCCTGCTTTGTCTTGTAATATTCTTAATATTTGAAGAACATTACTCTCTGTCGATGTTGACCAAATCCCCCAACATTAATATTTTTTAATAAAATCTTCAAGAATTGGATACATTCTAGCCTTAGTACAATATATCGTTTTGAATCCATTTGAATAGATTCATGTATTGAAGATGGTTGTTGTTGACAACGTTACAGTAGTAGACCATTCAGGTCCAACACAATTGTCAACACTGATTTCTTGGAGATAGCAGTGTCGGTACTTGTTGGTACTTCTTCTTCGGGCTGGAAACTCTCAACCATTGCTTCATTTGTTGGAGATTTAGGTACCCCAATTTCATTGTCAGCATTTGTCTTTAAACCTTCTGGATGAACATCACTGAATGTGTGGGAGAAGCTCTCATCCACAGTTTGATTGTGGCATTCCGTAGCTACTTCACTTGGTGCTACTATCTCAATTTCGGGATCTAAAAGGAAAAAAAGTAACATTGACTCAACAATCTTTCAAACTACAAGAATTTACAATTGTAACACTCACTCTTAACACATGTTTATTGGTGTAATCTAAAAGAAAATCATGTTTGGATACCAATTATCAATTCTACTTGCTCACTCTAGAATTGGAGGGTTTAAAATGGATTTCCAAATACACCCATTATTCTAGCTCTACCATTTGGTAGAGCCAGTTTGCAAGGGAGCTCTTGTTGTTGGAAGTAGGCCTTGAGATCCACCCTTGAGCTCCAAGAGTAGGTGGAGGTGAGAAACACAAAACTACTCAACTATATGGTAAAGTTGAAATTTTAGATGTTTTAGATTTTCCATATGGTAGAGCTAGAATTTATAAGTCTTGCTTTACCACGTGGTTGAGTTGGGGATCAAGATAGCTTCTTTATGGGTGGAGCCAGTAGACTTCCATAGGTTCTAGGTCTAAACTTCAATGGGTTCTAACTCATCGCACGTGACAAGAACCAAGGAGCTAGAATTGCATTTGAACTAGCTCTACCATGTGGTGGAGCTAGAAATGCATTGGCCTAGCTCTACCATATGGTAGAGCTAGACTTAAATGGATGCTCTGCAAAAACTGTCTTTGGGGGGGTGCATTGGCCTAGCTCCACCACTTTGAAGAGGTAGCTAGACTTTAATGGATTCTTGGTCCACCACTTTGAAGAGGTAGCTAGCTCCACCAAATTGTAGACCTATAGAAATCTAGATCTACCACAGGGTAGGATTGAAGTAAATGAGAGGATCTCTAGCTCTATCATCTTAGATTTATAAGCAAGATTTTCAGATTCACCAGCTGGCCATCGTTCGAGCACTAATTAGGCTTTCCAAATTCACCAATTGGTTATGTAAAAAGTGAATTTGTCAATGAACATGTTAGGATCCATAACTTGGTGATTCTAGATTCCAAAGCCCAATTTGGAGAGAGCTACAAAAATAATAAAAGCATTGTATAAAATCAAAAGAACTAAATACTACTAAAAAATGAACCAAGGATATAACAAGTCAAAACATCACCAAATCAAAGTATTGAAGATACAAGGAAAGCCCATTAAGAAGTTACATACTGTCTTCAAAATCCAAAAAATCTCAAGCTGAACGAACTTCACCATGTCTCGATCTTTCCGTGGTATTCCTTTGATTGTTAGTAATAGGCGGAACTGGTTGCTCATTTCTTGACTTTTGCAAAGTCAAGAAGCCTTGTTCCCATCTTTCTTTGATCTTCAATACTCTCCACTAGGCAAATCACTTCCTTATTTAGTGCTAGCCCTAGCTCGATGATATAGCCATTACTGAAAAGATCAACAAGCTTGCAGCCTTCTTTGCAATACTTTCGAATACATTGCTTGATCAAAAGATTCTTCTTGATTCTTAGAAACTCAATGTCTGGGATAGCTTCAACATCTTTTCATTATCTATATCAAGAAGTCCAGTATCCAATATTGTCGCTTGTGTACCTGGATCAAGAACATCTGCTAGTCCTTGAAAGGCATCTCCCTTGCTGAAAAACACTAAGGATGTGAAGAACTCTATTGCACCAATGGAAGTTTCTCTACGTCCACATCACTCCGTGCATGGATTTGGTCATCGCAATCAGTTCTCCCAGCGCATCAAATTTGGGTCCCGGCGAAGATAATGCAAAATTGCCATAACAGAGTTTCGAGTCCGAAATGAGTCCGAATCGTATTTGAACACAACAAGACAGATCCGGGTTGCTTACCACACATTTGTTCATGCATGATTCGCTTTTCATGCCTCTTTGGCGCTGTTTGGGCCACGGTTCGAAATTTTTGCCATTTGGCACGCTCGTGCATCTTTTTCGAGAACCCGGATTCGGACACTTAGAAGTTGAGGATCCGGGACCCCATCAGAGAAGGGACCACACGGACTTGTGCTAGGGAAGTTGCTCTATGTCCACATCACTTCGTGCATGGATTTGGGCATCGCAATCACTTCTCCCAGCGCGTGAAATTTGGATCCCAGTGCCATTCAACACACTTGTTTATCTCCTTGGTTCTCCTCATGGTCTCTTCTTAGAGTAATTGGTTTTGTTGATTTGCATGGTACACAGCTAGATCAATGCATTCTAGCTCTACCACATGGGAGAGCTAGACCTCAAATGCAATTCTAGCTCCACCACATGGTAGAGCTAAACCTCAAAGCAGTCTAGCTCTACGATGTGGTCTAGGTTGGATACAGCTCTACCACGTGGTAGAGCTAGATCAAATGCAATTCTAGCTTCTAGGTGCTTCATGTGAAGTAGATATATTCTTGGAGTAATTGATTTTGTTGATCTGCATAGTACACAGCTAGATCGATGCATTCTAGCTCCCCCAAATGGTAGAGCTCGATCGAATGCAATTGTAGCTCCTTGGTTCTCATCATGTGGAAGTAGGTCTCTTCTTACAATAATTGGTTTTGTTGATTTGCATGGTACACAGCTAGATCCGGGTTGCTTGCCACACATTTTTCCATGCCTGACTCGCATTTCATGCCTCTTCGTCGGCGCCGTTTGGGCCACGGTTGGAAATTTATGCCATTTAGCACGCTCGTGCATCTTTTTCGAGAACCCGGATTTGGACAGTTAGAAGTTGAGGATCTGGGACCCCATCAAAGAACGGACCACACGGACTTGTGCTAGGGAAGGTGCTCTATGTCCACATCACTCCGTGCATGAATTTGGGCATCGCAATCACTTCTCGGCACAGATAGTGCAAAATCGCCATAACAGGGTTTCGGTTTCGAAAGGAGTCCGAATCACATCTGAACACAACAAGAAAGATTCGGGTTGCTTGCCACACATTTATCCATGCATGATTCGAATTTCATGCCTCTTCGGTGCCGTTTGGGCCACGGTTGGAAATTCTGACATTTGCCACGCTCGTACATCTTTTTTGAGAACCCGGATTGGGACAGTTAGAAGTTGAGGATCCGGGACCCCATTAGAGAACGGACCACACGGACTTATGCTAGGGAAGTTGCTCTATGTCCACATCACTCCGTGCATGGATTTGGGCATCTCAATCACTTCTCCCTGTGCATCAAAGTTGGGTCCCGACGAAGATAGTGCAAAATCGCCATAACAGAGTTTCGGATCCGAAATGAGTCCGAATCGTATCTGAACACAACAAGAAAGATCCGGGTTGCTTGCCACACATTTGTCCATGCATGATTTGAATTTCATGCCTCTTCGGTGCCGTTTGGGCCACGGTTGGAAATTCTGACATTTGCCACCACTACAAGGGATCGGGCTCATACTCGCGCTCCTAGCCGCTAAAAATGACTTGTGAAAAAAAGTAGCGGGCCCGTGTATCAGCGCGTGTATCATCGCGGCCACCACAGACATGCGTGTAAAAGCACGTGTATAGGACCTCTCAGACGCGCTTATACACAGGTGTATAGCCGCGTTCTTTTCACAGACGCGTTGATACATTGTGGCTATACACGCCTTTCTTTAATTTAGACGCGCTTATACATGGGTGTATAGTCGCGTTTTGTTCAGTTCAGATGTCTCAGACGCGTTGATACCTGCGTCTATACACGCATTTCTTTAATTTAGATGCACTTATACACGCGTAATTGTCAGTTTTGATGCGTTAATACACGCGTATTTTACAGATTATCCGCGTAAATACACGCGAGTTTTAGCAGTTCTGACGCGTTTATACACGCGAACAGAGAGCCAAAAAAAATCCAGAGAGTGCTAGTTGGTGCCTGAATACTGTTCCAGCATTCCAGCACCCAATAACACTCTCTGGATTTTTTTTTGTGCATTAGACCATCCCATTAGACCATCCACGAAGAACATATGCACGAGGGAGATTAAGACAAGAACGACATGAATGCATACATTGTCAATACACGATTCAAGACAGACATGAATGTAATACTATCGATCAGTCAATTCAATATTACTATCAAAATTTCATACATGTATACAAGGGAGTCCATATCTCGAAGTAGCCCATGGCTTCAGTTTACAAAAAAATATATACAACCACATCCTCAATATGGAATGTGATACTATAAGTCTGAGTACTACTCAGACCCAGATGATGACTCGGTGCTCCCTCCATGCTCAGATGAGCTCACATCGGTGAGAATGTCCGATGAGTAGTGCTCACGTCCACCCTCTGCAGTGGCGGCGGGTGGATCATCAGCAGCTTGTGCCTGTTCAAGTAATATATAGTATATAAGTATATATATATGTAATTCAATAAACCAAAATCATTCGTTTAGAATTTTCAAGTACCTGTCGACCGTATGGTCTCATGGCCATCTCAAACTGTGCGTCCGTAATACGTCCCTCGGCTTTGAAGATGGCCCACGTGTCACGTCTGCTATACCGGCGAGCATACGCAGTATCGTGGGTTGTGGACTTCCCCCTCGTAACCCGTCGTCGCTGTATCATAATCAACACAATTTGTAAGATTAAAACAATCATAGAATCAATGAATTAAGTAAACAATCAAATAAAGTGGCAAGATACTTATGAACTCTGCCTCCCGTGACTCGACGCCGCCAGATCCGAAATGCGAAGATCCAATGTTCTCCATCTGGATCCGTCGTGCCTCCACATGTTGCCTGCTCTTCACGCCACCCTCTGCTCATTTCTTTGCCTCCTTCCACTTGCGTTTGTGCGCAGTGGCAGGTTTCTCGGCAGGGTAGCCACCCGCAGCTACATTTAGCCAGTCATCGTACGCGAGTTTTTTTAAGGTGAGATCTTTTATTACTTAAGATCTCCCTTATTCGCGTCCTTCCCCATACATCCGAGAATGTAGCATGTGGGGGATTGGGGTACCGACTATGTACAACCTCTATCACCTCCCCAACTAATCGGCTATTTTGATCTTTAAATTTAATAAAACAATATCTTTATGAGTTTGATACTACCCCACGCATGTACTCCATTACCTCCCTCCCCCTCGCATCCATCACTATCCCGCCCCTATCCGTCACATCATAGCAAACCACTCTCTCCATCTCTCTCATCTCCTCCTCTTCCGAACTGTCTCCTCTAACTCTTCTCCCTCTATCTCCTCTCTCACCGCGTGCCCTACTACCTCCCCCACCTCCCCCACCAAAGGCACCCGCCGCATCCTCCACTCCCACTCTTCCTACTGCTGGAGTCACGACTGGGAGATTGTCTACGTGATGGTGGTTGTGAGCCCTGACGTGACGGTGGCTAAGCATTAGATAGTCAAAAGTCCTCATTTTCTTAGGTACAAAGTTAATGCATACACGCTGTCCCAAATTTGAGCTGACTCCATAAAATGCTAATATCTTTTACATATAAACTCATATGAGTTTCCCACTTTGTACCTTAGATCTTCACATAATATGGAGCTTAACTTGATTTTTCGAGAAAATTTTAAGATATTTATCTATTTTCTTTAAATATTTGAAGGTCTTTAAAGTGTTATAATATATGCCACTTTTTGTACCCACAATAGCTACCACTTAAAATCATCAATCTTGTAGATCAAAAGAGTGGGTAGATACTGAGACACTAGTAGAATGTGGTGGTTAGTGAAAATTGCAAATCCAATGGTTGAATTTTTAATGATCTCTTTTTCAAAATTCTTCCAGAGTATTAGAAGGCCTACAAATATTAATAATCTAATTAGTAAAATTACATTTTTGATGTGAATCATCTAAAACCTATAGGGACTAGTGTACTTTAATGGTGCATCTATGGAAAAATAAATTGGATCACTCTAAGTATGGAAAGATCATTTGTTTATCATTTTATCATATTTTTAATTAATTTTGATTAATTAGACTAATTTATATTAATTTAAGTTATATTGGGTTAATTTAAGGACAAGCATATTTTCTTTTATTTTCTTGATCTCATTTTAAGTACCTTGCCCCCTAAAATTTGCTCTCCAACCATTGTCCCAGTCCAGCAGAAACTGAATAAAACTGGACACCCTGATCTTGCAACAACCCGATGGTGGCTGTGAGGGTGTACGTGAGTGTGTCTGGGACGAGGTATGTCTCCTCGGTGGACGTGGAAGAGGAGAAGCTGCATGCCGTCTCGTCGGACTCGGAGGAATAGACGGCACTGGAGTGCCCTGGATACTCGCGGTAGGGGTATAGACACCAGGCAGGGAAGGAGGGGGATGGGCATACATATACTCTGTAAGCTCAACTGGACCAGGATGGCGCCCAAAATGATTCAGCATCTCCATCAGCCAATTGCTGTACGCAAATGGATCGGATGAAGAACCTAGAATATCCATAAAGAACCTGCAACAAACATCTTCATGTACATCATGGGCTGTCTCTTGACTCACACAAATATCATCATTCAAGTCAGTTGTGTTGCCTGCAAATCATGAATTTTGAAACGCAGTCTCGTGTATACACCCGTGCAAAAACGCGTGTATACACCCATCAAAAAACGCGTGTATTCACCCGTCCAGAAACGCGTGTATATCCGCGTGAACAGACTCTGCAGACAGAGTACACGCGCTTTTACACGCGTTTCTACACGCGACCTGCGAAATTTTTTTTCAAAAGGACCGACCTCCAACAAAGACAAAGTGTCCTTATAAAAGGACCATTGTCGCCCCTGTCAGAATCATTCACGGAATCGTGTGCACAGAAGCAAAAGGACGGAGACAAACCCAAAAAGCAAAGAGCAAATAGCATAAACAAATCTGAGGAAAGAGACAAGGCACAGGACAAACTGACTCACCTCTGAAAAAGTGAGTCTTTTCTGCTCCTTCTCTGCTCCCTCCTTCTCTCGTGTGTGCTGCTTCTCTGCTCCCTCCTTGCACTTAGGTTTCGTTACTGTTGGAAGAGGTGAAAACAAAAGCAGTGTTGATATGTTAGTTCAAAATCTATATTTGGGGAAGGCGGGCTATTTTTAGTTTAAACATACCGTCGCGTTTATAAACACGTGTATATTCGCGTGTATGATATTTTAGCTGCGTTTATACACGCGTTTTGCAAGAATTACCCGCGTTAATACACGCGATTTTTAGGAAATAGCCGCGTTAATGCACGCAATTTTTAGGAAATAGCCGCGTCAATACACGCGATTTTTAGGAAATAGCCGCGTCAATACACGCGATTTTTATACTTTCATTAAAAACATATATTATGATTTTGTGTTTTCTGGTTTGTACATAGGATGTCATCAACCTCTTCAAGCAGTTCTGGGGAAGATGAGACAATGCGTCATCGTAATCGCGATGTGTGGTTGGGACAACGGATCAAATGTATGTGTAATCGATGTCAAGGATGCATTGTACGAGCACGTCGATTACCTTGAATCACATCTCCATGTATGGAGAATGGAATCAAACAGGTTTAGAGGTGAGTAGATGTAAATTGATGGTATTCAAATGACTCATGGTATCCAAATTAAATTAATAGAGTTGTAATATATAAACTCTAATTGAAGCAGGATGTAGTACCACACCCTAGCATGGTACCCTACGCGCGACGAGAGCACGCAAAGCGTCGACAAGATGATGCTGGAGCTTCGGGATCTATTGTCAAAGATGAGTGGGAAAGGGATGACAATAGCCCTGCACCCCACGAAGTTGTGGAAGAGGAGGTGCTTGATGATATGGTGCGGAATCTTTTTAGGGATGATCCCAAAGGTATGGACGACGATGATATGGAACAAGAGCATCTTTATAAGGCTTCATCGACACCGGTGTTTGAAGGGTGCACATTCTCTGTTTTACGTGCTTCACTTGAACTACTTAATATACAAACAGTTTATGGATGGAGCAATGCAAGTCTTGACGCATTATTGAAGTAAGCATTCTAACTTACAAATTTGAATTAGTGGTTTAAGGTTTAGGATTTAAGACTAATTATAATTGATGATATTGGATGTAGGCTATTATCAAACATGCTTCCAAAGGAAAATAGACTACCCACCTCAAGAGACATAGTGAGGCGCTATGTGACATCTCTTGGAGGACTGGATTATGATCGCATACATGCATGCATCAATGATTTCATTCTCTTTCGTGGGACGCATAAGGAGGCTCTACATTGTTCCACTTGTGGTGAAGCAAGGTACAGAACAGATATGAAGAGTTTTGATGTACCTCGTAAAGTCTTGCGACACTTTCCTATAATTCCTCGCATCAAACACATGTTCAAGTGCAAATCCATAGCAGAGCTCATGTCATGGCATTCCTCACATCGATCGGATGATGGCATGTGGAGAATTCCCGCAGACACTCCTGCTTCGAAGCATATTGAAGATGAGTGGCCCAGCTTTAAAACAGAGCCCAGAAACTTGAGACTTGGCCTGGGTATGGATGGAGTGAATCCATTTGGTTTCAAAAGCACCGCATACAGCGTGTATCCTTAATAGTAATGTGATCCTTAATAGTGATGTGATGAGCAGATGGGTTACAAGATATGAGGATGCAAAGACAAAAAGGCAAGCAGAAAGAGCTCTCTTTCGGAGGCAACATGGCTCTCGGAAGGCATACCCTAAGCATCTAGCAACACTTCCGAATGATATCCATGTTGATTGGTTGCATGAGGAAATGGAGAGAGCAGAGAGCGACGAAGGGGCTGCATATCACGGTGGAAGAATGGGAGTATGCACGAGGATGCATGTCAAAGGTACATAGAACTAATGTTTTGCATTAGTTGTAAGTAATTTGCTTTTAATATTTATTCACATTGCTTACATAAATATTGCTTCTATTTTGGTCTAGTGCACTATGTTCAATGCTATATGGTGTGAAGGCAAGCATTTTTGAACACAAAGAATTGATGAAAAGAGAAATACACAAGATTGCGGTGTCATTAGTAGCTTTGAGGGAGCTAATGGAAAAATGGATGATTATTGTGGCATAATCCAAGACATATTTAGGCTTGACTTTCGTCGCTTCTTTGTGTATGTTTTGGATGTCAAATGGTAAATGAACGTGGTGGAAAAAGGGCCTGATGCAACGATAAAACGCCATGCAAGTGGATATGTAACTATTGACTCTACAAAGTTCTGGCAAACAAAGAAAGATAGGCTCGTATTGCCACAACAATGTGAGCAGGTATGCATTTTTTTACTAATGTGTTTCATGTACATATATATCTAAGCTCGCGTACCCCTTGACTTTTGATATGCTAATTAATTACTGTACTATGTGTATTTGAGTAGGTTATCTATCTACCAATGGTGCATGACATTAAATGGTGGTACGTCATCCCTATTGCACCACGTTCCAAAGTGATGTATAATACATTCACTGATATGGAGCATATGGAGGATGTAACAAGCCGCAATGAAGATGATGTCAAACATGCCATTGAAGATGTTGTGATCGATGATCAAGAAATAAGAGATGATCATGATAATGAGGATGAGCATGTCATTTCTCATGATCATGAGAATGACCCTACCATTGAGGATGATGGTGATGTTGATGAGGATGATCAGGACATCGATACCATTATCAATGGAGTACAGAATATCGATAGTGGAATAAATTTAATCGTAGCCTTACAAATTGATCAAATGGATATTGATGTTGATCGTCTGGCAAGGATGGATCTTATTGAAGATGAGATCAAACCCTAACCAATCCGTCACTGTACGTTCTAAATTGATGACATTTCTATCATCTCATATGCATGATTTATTTTTGAATATATTTCATTGTTGTAAATGCATGTATTTCTTCAGTTTTTCTTCAGTTTTTCTCTGCCATGCGTGTATTAATCCGTGTATAGTGGCGTGTATTAATCCGTGTATAATAGCATGTATTAATCCGTGAATATTAGCGTGTATAGATGCGTGTATTACTGCGTTTATATAAACGCATTTATACACGCGTTGATAAATGCAAATATACACGCAAACTTAAATGCTAAAATACACGTGCCTGATTCTATTCAAATACAAGCGCGACCATACACGCGCTCGTAATTTATCGCGTGTATGGCAGCATTGTCTTGTAGTGCACGCTCGTGCATCTTTTTTGAGAACCCGGATTGGGACAGTTAGAAGTTGAAGATCCGGGACCCCATCAGAGAACGGACCACACGGACTTATGCTAGGGAAGTTGCTCTATGTCCACATCACTGCGTGCATGGATTTGAGCATCTCAATCACTTCTCCCTATGCATCAAAGTTGGGCCCGACGAAGATAGTGGAAAATCGCCATAGAGTTTCGGATCCGAAATGAGTCCGAATCGTATCTGAACACAACAAGAAAGATCCGGGTTTCTTGCCACACATTTGTCCATGCATGATTCGAATTTCATGCCTCTTCGGCGTCGTTTGGGCCACTGTTGTAAATTTTCACCATTTACCACGCTCGCGCATCTTTTTCGAGAACCTGGATTTAGATAGTTAGAAGTTGAGGATCCGGGACCCCATCAGAGAACGGACTACACGGACTTGTGCTAGGGAAGTTGCTCTATGTCCACCTCACTCTGTGCATGGATTTGGGCATCGTAATCACTTCTCCCAGCGCATCAAAGTTGGGTCCCGACGAAGATAGTGCAAAATGGCCACAACAGAGTTTCGGATCCGAAATGAGTCCGAATCACATCTGAACACAACAAGAAGGATCCGGGTTGCTTGCCACACGTTTGTTTTTACATGATTCGAATTTCATGCCTCTTCAGCACCGTTTGGGCCACGGTTGGAAATTTCCATTTACCATGCTCCTGTATCTTTTTTGAGAACCCGGATTGGGACAATTAGAAGTTGAGGATCCGGGACCCCATGAGAGAACGGACCACACGGACTTGTGTTAGGGAAATTGCTCTATGTCTACATCACTCCGTGCATGGATTTGGGCATCGCAATCACTTCTCCCAACGTGTCAAAGTTGGGTCCCTGCAGCAAAATCGCCATAACAGAGTTTCGGCTCCGAAATGAGTCCGAATCGCATCTGAACACAACAAGAGAGATCTGGGTTGCTTGCCACACATTTGTCCATGCATGATTCGATTTTCATGCCTCTTCGGCGCTGTTTGGGCCACCGTTGGAAATTCCTGCCATTTGGCACCCTCGTGCATCTTTTTCAAGAACCCGGATTCGGACAGTTAGAAGTTGAGGATTTGGGATCCTATCAGAGAACGGAGCACATGGACTTGTGCTAGGGACGTTGCTGCATGTCCATCACTCCGTGCATGGATTTGGGCATCGTAACCAGTTCTCCCAGCGCATCAAAGTTGGGTCCCAGGGAAGATAGTGCAAAATCGCCATAACAGAGTTTCGGGTCCGAAATGAGTCCGAATCGCATCTAAACACAACAAGAAAGATCCAGGTTGCTTGCCACACATTTGTTCATGCATGATTCGAATTTCATGCCTCTTCGATGCCGTTTGGGCCACTGTTGAAAATTTTCGCCATTTGCCACGATCGTGTATCTTTTTCGAGAACTCGTATTCGGATAGTTTAGAAGTTGAGGATCTGGGACCCCATCAGAGAACGGACCACACAAACTTGTGCTAGGAAAGTTGCTTTATGTCCACATCATTAGGTGCATGGATTTGGGCATCGCAATCACTTCTCCCAGCGCATCAAATTTGGGTCCCGGCGCAAAGATAGTGCACAATCGCCATAACAGAGTTTCGGATATGAAATGAGTCCGAATCGCATCTAAGCACAACAAGAAAGATCCAGATTGCTTGCCACACATTTGTCCATGCATGATTCGAATTTCATACCTCTTCGGTGCCGTTTGGGCCACTGTTGGAAATTTTCGCCGTTTACCATGCTCATGCATCCTTTTCGCTCGAGAACCCGGATTCGGACAGTTAGAAGTTGAGGATCCAGGACCCCATCAGAGAATGGACCAGACGGACTTGTGCTAGGGAAGTTGCTCTATGTCCACATCACTCCGTGCATGGATTTGGGAATCGCAATCAATTCTCCCAGCGCGTCAAAGTTGGGTCTCGACGAAGATAGTCCAAAATCGCCATAACAGAGTTTCAGATCCGAAATGAGTCTGAATTTCATCTCAACACAACAAGAAAGATCCGGGTTGCTTCCCACACATTTGTCCTTGCATGATTCGAATTTCATGCCTCTTCGGCGCCGTTTGGGCCACTGTTGAAAATTTCCGCCATTTACCACGCTCGTGCATCTTTTTCGAGAACCCGGATTCGGACAGTTAGAAGTTGAGGATCTGGGACCCCAACAGAGAACGGACCACACGGACTTGTGTTAGGGAAGTTGTTATATAAAACATCACTCTATGCATGGATTTAGGCATCGCAATCACTTCTCCCAGCACATCAAAGTTGGGTCCCGGCAAAGATAGTGCAAAATTACCATAACAGAGTTTCGGATCCGAAATGAGTCCAAATCGCATCTGAACATAACAAGAAAGATCCGGGTTGGTTGCCACATATTTGTCCATGCATGATTCGATTTTCATGCCTCTTCGGCGCCGTTTGGTTCACGGTTTGAAATTTTTGCCATTTGGCACGCTCGTGCAGAGGGTCTGGGACCCCATGAGAGAACGGACCACACGAAATTGTGCTAGGAAAGTTGCTCTATGTACACTTCACTCCGTGCATGGATTTGGGCATCGCAATCAGTTCTCCTAGGGCGTCAAAGTGGGTCTCGGGGAAGATAATGCAAAATTGCCATAACAGAGTTTCAGGTCCGAAATGAGTCCGAATCGCATTTGAATACAACAAGAAAGATCCAGGTTGCTTGCCACACATTTGTCCATGCATGATTCGATTTTCATGCCTCTTCGGCGCCGTTTGGGCCACGGTTCGAAATTTCTACCATTTAGCACGCTCGTGCATCTTTTTCGAGAACCTCAATTCGGACATTTAGAAGTTGAGGATCCGGGACCCCATCAAAGAGTGGACCACACGGACTTGTGCTAGGGAAGTTGCTCTATGTCCACATCACTCCGTGCATGGATTTGGGCATCGCAATCACTTCTCCCAGCGCGTGAAATTTGGGTCCCAACGCCATTCAACACACTTGTTTATCTCCTTGGTTCTCGTCATGGTCTCTTCTTGGAGTAATTGGTTTTGTTGATTTGCATGGTACACAGCTACATCAATGCATTCTAGCTCTACCACATGGGAGAGCTAGACCTCAAATGCAATTCTAGCTCCACCACATGGTAGAGCTAAACTTCAAAGCAGTCTAGCTCTACGATGTGGTCTAGGTTGCATACAGCTCTACCACGTGGTAGAGCTAGATCAAATGCAATTCTAGCTTCTAGGTTATTGGCATGTGAAGTAGATCTCTTCTTAGAGTAATTGATTTTGTTGATCTGCATGGTACATAGCTAGATTGATGCATTCTAGCTCCCCCAAATGGTAGAGCTAGATCGGATGCAATTGTAGCTCCTTGGTTCTCGTCTCATGTGAAGTAGGTCTCTTCTTCCAGTAATTGGTTTTGTTGCTCTGCATGGTACACAGCTAGATCCGGGTTGTTTTCCACACATTTGTCCATGCATGATTCGAATTTCATGCCTCTTCGGGGCCGTTTGGGCCACGGTTGTAAATTTTTGCCATTTGGCACGCTCGTGCATCTTTTTCGAGAACCCGGATTTGAACAGTTAGAAGTTGAGGATCCGGGACCCCATCAGAGAATGGACCACACGGACTTGTGCTAGGGAAGTTGCTCTATGTCCACATCACTCCGCGCATGGATTTGGGCATCGCAATCACTTCTCGGCAAAGATAGTGCAAAATCCCCATAACAGGGTTTCGGATCCGAAATGAGTCCGAATCGCATCTGAACATAACAAGAAAGATCCGGGTTGCTTTTTGCCACACATTTTTCCATGCATGATTCAAATTTCATGCCTCTTCGGTGCCGTTTGGGCCACGGTTGGAAATTTCGACATTTGGCACGCTCGTGCATCTTTTTGAGAACCCGAATTTGGACAGTTAGAAATTGAGGATTCGGGATCCCATCAGAGAACAGACCACACAGACTTATGCTAGGGAAGTTTCTCTATGTCCACATTACTTCCTGCATGGATTTGGGCATCTCAATCACTTCTCCCTGTGCATCAAAGTTGGGTCCTGGCGAAGATAGTGCAAAAGAGCCATAACAGAGTTTCGAATCCGAAATGAGTCCGAATCGTATTTGAACACAACAAGAAAGATCTGGGATGCTTGCCACACATTTGTCCATGCATGATTTGAATTTCATGCCTCTTTGGCATCGTTTGGGCCACTGTGTGAAATTTCTGCCATTTACCACGCTCATGCATCTTTTTCGAGAACCCAGATTCGGACAGTTAGAAGTTGAGGATCCGGGACCCCATCAGAGAACGGACCACACAGACTTGTGCTTGGGAAGTTGCTCTATGTCCACATCACTCTGTGCATGGATTTGGGCATCACAATCACTTCTCCCAGCACGTCAAAGTTGGGTCCCGGCGAAGATAGTGCAAAATCGCCACAACAGAGTTTCAGATCCGAAATGAGTCCGAATCACATCTGAACACAACAAGAAAGATTCGGGTTGCTTGCCACACATTTGTTTATTCATGATTCGAATTTCATGCCTCTTCAGCACCATTTGGGCCACGGTTGGAAATTTCCGCCATTTGGCACGCTCGTGCATCGTTTTTGAGAACTTGGATTCGGACAGTTAGAAGTTGAGGATCAGGGACCCCATCAGAGTACGGACCACACGAACTTGTGCTAGGGAAGTTTCTCTATGTCCATATCACTCCATGCATGGATTTGGGCATCGCAATCACTTCTCCCAGCGTGTCAAAGTTTGGTCCCAGCGAAGATAGTGCAAAATTGCCATAACAGAGTTTCGGATCCGAAATGAGTCTGAATCGCATCTGAACACAACAAGAAAGATTCGGGTTGCTTGCCACACATTTGTCCTTGCATGATTTCAATTTCATGCCTCTTCGGCGTCATTTGGGCCACTGTTGGAAATTTTCGCCATTTACCACGCTGGTGCATCTTTTTCGAGAACCCAGATTCAGACAGTTAGAAGTTGAGGATCCGGGACCCCATCAGAGAACGGACCACATGGACTTGTGTTAGGGAAGTTGCTCTATGTCCACATCACTCCGTGCATGGATTTGGGCATCGCAATCACTTCTCCCAGCATATCAAAGTTGCGTCCCGAGACGAAGATAGTGCGAAATCGCCATAACAGAGTTTCGGATCCGAAATGAGTTCGAATCGCATCTGAACACAACAAGAAAGATCCGGGTTGCTTGCCACACATTTGTCCATGCATGATTTGATTTACATGCCTCTTCAGCGTCGTTTGGGCCACGGTTGGAAATTCCTGCCATTTGGCACGCTCGTGCATATGTGGAATCATTTTGCAATCTTTTGAACGGCATTATGATCATTACAGCAGCAGGTAGATCTTTGCCATCCCAATATGTGTTGCTTACCTTTCTAAATATTACAGATTTATTCACTTGCAAAATGCTTTAAAAAATTTGAGTGGCATAGCAAAGGAATAGTATAATGGGGCATTGCATTTTCGACGTGACAACCCATGCATTGACTGCACAAGTCCATGTGGTCGGTTCTCTCATGGGGTCCCAGATCCTCAACTTCTAACTGTCCAAATCCGGGTTCTCGAGACGAAAAAGATGCACGAGCGTGCCAAATGGCAGAAAATTCCAACCACGGCCCAAACGACGCCGAAGAGGCATGAAAATCGAATCATGCATGGACAAATGTGTGGCAAGCAACCCGGATCTTTCTTGTTGTGTTCAGATGCGATTCGGACTCATTTCGGATCCGAAACTCTGTTATGGCGATTTTGCACTATTGTCACCGGGACCCAACTTTGACATGCTGGGAGAAGTGATTGCGATGCCCAAATCCATGCACGGAGTGATATGGACATAGAGCAACTTCCCTAACACAAGTCCAACGGTGGTCCGTTCTCTGATGGGGTCCTGGATCCTCAACTTCCAGCTGTCCGAATCCGGGCTCTCGAAAAAGATGCACGAGCGTGGTAAATGGCGGAAATTTCCAACAGTGGCCCAAACGACGCCGAAGAGGCATGAAATTTGAATCATGCAAGGACAAATGTGTGGCAAGAAACCCGGATCTTTCTTGTTGTGTTCAGATGCGATTCGGACTCATTTCGGATCCGAAACTCTGTTATGGCGATTTTGCACTATCTTCGCCACCGCGGGACCCAACTTTGACGCACTGGGAGAATTGATTGTGATGTCCAAATCCATGCACGGAGTGATGTGGACATATAGCAACTTCCCTAGCACAAGTCCATGTGGTCCATTCTCTGATGCGGTCCCGGATCCTCAACTTCTAACTGTCCGAATCCAGGTTCTCGAAAAAGATACACGAGCGTGCCAAATGGCAGAAATTTCCAACCGTGGCCCAAACGGCACCGAAGAGGAATGAAAATCAAATCATGCATGGACAAATGTGTGGCAAGCAACCCAGATCTTTCTTGTTGTGTTCAGATGCGATTTGGACTCATTTCGGATCCGAAACTCTGTTATGGTGATTTTGCACTATCTTCGCCGGGAGCCAACTTTGACGTGCCGGGAGAAGTGATTACGATGCCCAAATCCATGCACGGAGGGATGTGGACATAGAGCAACTTCCCTAGCACAAGTTCGTGTGGTCCGTTCTTCTCTGATGGAGTCCCATATCCTCAACTTCTAACTGTCCGAATCCGGGTTCTCGAAAAAGATGCATGAGCATGGTAAATGGCAAAAATTTCCAATAGTGGCCCAAACGGTGCCGAAGAGGCATGAAAATCGAATCATGCATGGACAAATGTGTGGCAAGCAACCCGGATCTTTCTTGTTGTGTTCAGATGCGATTCATACTCATTTCGGATCCGAAACTTTGTTATGGCGATTTTGCACTATCTTCGTCGGGACCCAACTTTGACGCGCTGGGAGAAGTAATTGCGATGCCCAAATCCATGCACAGAGTGATGTGGACATAAAGCAACTTCCCTAGTCTGTGTGGTCCGTTCTCTGATGGGGTCCCGGATCCTCAACTTCTAACTGTCAGAATCCGGGTTCTTGAAAAAGATGCATGAGCGTGGACAGTGGCACAAACGATGCCGAAGAGGTATGAAATTCGAATCATGCAAGGAAAAATGTATGGCAAGCGACCCGGATCATTCTTGTTATGCTTAGATACGATTTAGACTCATTTCGGATCCGAGACTCTGTTATGGCGATTTTGCACTATCTTCACCGGGACCCAACTTTGACGCGCTGGTGGGAGAAGTGATTGCGATGCCCAAATCTGTGCACGGAGTGATGTGGACATAGAGCAACTTCCCTAGTACAAGTTCATGTGGTCCGTTCTTTGATGGGGTCCTGGATCCTCAGCTTCTAACTGTCCGAATCCGGGTTCTTGAAAAAGATGCAGGAGCGTGGTAAATGGCAGAAATTTCCAACAGTGGCCCAAACGGCGCCGAAGAGGCATGAAATTCGAATCATGCCTGGACAAATGTGTGGCGAGCAACCCGAATCTTTCTTGTTGTTTTAAAATGCGATTCGGACTCATTTCGGATCAAAAAGTCTGTTATGGTGATTTTGCACTATCTTCGCCGAAACCCAACTTTGACGCGCTCGGAGAAGTGATTGCGATGCCCAAATCCATGCACGGAGTGATAAGGACATAGAGCAACTTCCCTAACACAAGTCCGTGTGGTCCGTTCTCTGATGGGGTCCTGGATCCTCAACTTCTAACTGTCCAAATCCGGGTTCTTGAAAAAGATGCACGGAGCGTGCCAAATGGCTGAAATTTCCAACAGTGCTCCAAACGGCGCCGAAGAGGCATGAAATTCGAATCATGCATGGAAAAATGTGTGGCAAGCAACCGAGATCTTTCTTGTTGTGTTTAGATGCGATTCGGACTCATTTTAGACCCGAAACTCTGTTGTGGCAATTTTGCACTATCTTCGCCGGGACCCAACTTGGACGCGCTGGGAGAAATGATTGCGATGCCCAAATCCATGCACTGAGTGATGTGGATATAGAGCAACTTCCCTAGCACAAGTCCCTATGGTCCGTTCTCTGATGGGGTCCCAGATCCTCAACTTCTAACTGTCCGAATCCGGGTTCTCGAAAAAGATGCACGAGCGTGCCAAATGGCAGGAACTTCCAACCATGGCCCAAACGGCACCGAAGAGGCATGAAAATCAAATCATGCATGGAAAAATGTGTGGCAAAACTCGGATATTTCTTGTTGTATTCAGATGCAATTCGGACTTATTTGGGATCCGAAACTCTGTTATGGCGATTTTGCACTATCTTCGTCGGGACCCAACTTTGACGCGCTGGGAGAACTGATTGTGAAGCCCAAATCCATGCACGGAGTGATGTGGATATAGAGCAACTTCCCTAGCACAACTCCATGTGGTCCGTTCTCTCATGGGGTCCTAGATCCTCGACTTCTAACTGGCCGAATCCAGGTTCTCGAAAAAGATGCACGAGGGTGCCAAATGGGAAAATTTTCAACCATGGCCCAAACGATGCCGAAGAGACATGAAAATCGAATCATGCATGGACAAATGTGTGGCAACCAACGCGGATCTTTCTTGTTGTGTTCAGATGCGATTCGGACTCATTTCGGATCTGAAACTCTGTTATGGCGATTTTGCACTATCTTCGCCGCGGGACCCAACTTTGACGTGCTGGGAGAAGTGATTGCGATGCCCAAATCCATGCACGAAGTGATGTGGACATAGAGCAACTTCCCTAACACAAGTCCGTGTGGTCCGTTCTCTGATGGGGTCCCGGATCCTCAACTTCTAACTGTCCGAATCAAGGTTCTCGAAAAAGATACATGAGCGTCGTAAATGGCAGAAATTTCCAACAGTGGCCCAAACGGTGCCGAAGAGGCATGAAATTCAAATCATGCAAGGACAAATGTGTGGCAAGCAACCTGGATCTTCTTTGTTGTGTTCAGATGCGATTCGGACTCATTTCAGATCTGAAACTCTGTTATAGTGATTTTGCACTATCTTTGCCGGGACCCAACTTTGACGTGCTGGGACAATTGATTGTGATGTCCAAATCCATGCACGGAGTGATGTGGACATAGAGCAACTTCCCTAGCACAAGTCCATGTGGTCCATTCTCTATTGGGGTCCCGGATCCTCAACTTCTAACTGTCCGAATCCGAGTTCTCGAAAAAGATGCACGAGCGTGCCAAATGGCAGAAATTTTCAACCGTGGCCCAAACGTTGCCCAAGAGGCATGAAAATCGAATCATGCATGGACAAATGTGTGGCAAGCAACCTGGATCATTCTTGTTGTGTTCAGATGCGATTCGGACTCATTTCGGATCGGAAACTCTGTTATGGCGATTTTGCACTATCTTCGTCGAGACCCAACTTTGACGCGCTGGGAGAAGTGATTACGATGCCCAAATCCATGCACGGAGTGATGTGGACATAAAGCAACTTCCCTAGCACAAGTCTGTGTGGTCCGTTCTCTGATGGGGTCCCACATCCTCAACTTCTAACTGTCCAAATCCGGGTTCTCGAAGAAGATGCACGAGCATGGTAAATGGCAGAAATTTCCAACAGTGGCCCAAACGGCGCCGAAGAGGCATGAAATTCGAATCATACAAGGACAAATGTGTGGCAAGCAACCCGGATCTTTTTTGTCGTGTTCAGATGCAATTCGGACTCATTTTGGATCCGAAACTCTGTTATGGTGATTTTGCACTATCTTTGCCGGGACCCAACTTTGACGCGCTGGGACAATTGATTGTGATGTCCAAATCCATGCACGGAGTGATGTGGACATATAGCAACTTCCCTAGCACAAGTCCATGTGGTCCGTTCTCTGTTGGGATCCCGGATCCTCAACTTCTAACTGTTCGAATCCAAGTTCTCGAAAAAGATGCACGAGCGTGCCAAATGGCGAAAATTTCCAACCGTGGCCCAAACGTTGCCCAAGAGGCATGAAAATTGAATCATGCATGGACAAATGTGTGGCAAGCAACCTGGATCATTCTTGTTGTGTTCAGATGCGATTCGGCTCATTTCGGATCCGAAACTCTGTTATGGCGATTTTACACTATCTTCGCCGGGACCCAACTTGGACGCGCCGGGAGAAGTGATTGCGATGCCCAAATCCATGCACGGAGTGATGTGGACATAGAGCAACTTTCCTAGCACAAGTCCGTGTGGTCCGTTCTCTGATGGGATCCCACATCCTCAACTTCTAACTGTCCAAATCCAGATTCTCAAAAAAGATGCACGAGCATGGTAAATGGCAAAAATTTCCAACAGTGGCCCAAACGGCACCGAAGAGGCATGAAAATCGAATCATGCATGGACAAACGTGTGGCAAGAAACTCGGATCTTTATTGTTGTGTTCAAATGCGATTTGAACTCATTTTGGATCCGAAACTCTGTTATGGCGATTTTGCACTATCTTCGTCGAGACCCAACTTTGACGCGCTGGGAGAAGTGATTGCGATGCCTAAATCCATGCACAGAGTGATGTGGACATAGAGCAACATCCCTAGCACAAGTCCGTGTGGTCCCTTCTCTGATGGGGTCCCGGATCCTCAAGTTCTAACTGTCCGAATCCGGGTTCTTGAAAAAGATGCATGAGCGTGGTAAATGATGGCAGAAATTTTCAACAGTGGCACAAACGGTGCCGAAAAGGCATGAAATTCGAATTATGCAAGGAAAAATGTGTGGTAAGGTTGTGCTCAGATGCGATTTAGACTCATTTCGGATCCAAAACTCTGTTATTACGATTTTGCACTATCTTTGCCGGGATCGAACTTTGATACACTGGGAGAAGTGATTGCGATGCCCAAATCCATGCACGAAGTGATGTGGACAAAGAGCAACTTCCCTAGCACAAGTTCGTGTGGTCCGTTCTCTGATGGGGTCCCAGATCCTCAACTTCTAACTGTCTGAATCGAGGTTCTCGAAAAAGATGCACGAGCGTGGTAAATGGCAAAAATTTCCAACAGTGGCCCAAACAGCGTCGAAGAGGCATGAAATTCGAATCATGCATGGACAAATGTGTGGCGAGCAACCCGGATCTTTCTTGTTGTGTTCAGATGCGATTCGGACTTAGTTCGGATCTGAAACTCTGATATGGCGATTTTGCACTATATTCGTCGTCGGGACCCAACTTTGACGCGCTGGGAGAAGTGATTGCGATGCCCAAATCCATGCACGGAGTGATGTGGACATAGAGCACTTCCATAGCACAAGTCCGTGTGGTCCGTTCTTTGATGGGGTCCCGGATCCTCAACTTCTAACTGTCCAAATCCGGGTTCTCGAAAAAGATGCACGAACGTGCCAAATGGCAGAAATTTCCAACAGTGGCCCAAACGGCGCCGAAGAGGCATGAAATTCGAATCATGCAGGGACAAATGTGTGGCAAGTAACCGGGATCTTTCTTGTTGTGTTTAGACGCGATTCGGACTCATTTTGGACCTGAAACTTTGTTATGGCGATGTTGCTTTATCTTCGTCGGGACCCAACTTTGACGCACTGGGGAGAAATGATTGCGATGCCCAAATCCATGCACGGAGTGATGTGGACATAGAGCAACTTCCCTAGCACAAGTCCGTGTGGTCCGTTATCTAATGGGGTCCCAGATCCTCAACTTCTAACTGTCCGAATCCGGGTTCTCGAAAAAGATGCACGAGCGTGCCAAATGGCAGGAATTTCCAATTGTGGTCCAAACGGCACCGAAGAGGCATGAAAATTGAATCATGCATGAACAAATGTGTGGCAAGAAACCCGGATCTTTCTTTGTGTGTTCAAATGTGATTCGAACTCATTTGGGATCCGAAACTCTGTTATGGCGATTTTGCACTATCTTCGTCGGGCAACTTTGATGCACTGGGAGAAGTGATTGCGATGCCCAAATCCGTGCACGGAGTGATGTGGACATAGAGAAACTTCCCTAGCACAAGTTCGTGTGGTCCGTTCTCTGATGGGGTCCCGGATTCTCAACTTCTACCTGTTCAAATCCGGGTTCTTGAAAAAGATACACAATCGTGTCAAATGGCGAAAATTTCCAACAATGGCCCAAACGGCACTGAAGAGGCATGAAATTCGAATCATGCATGGAAAAATGTGTGACAAGCAACCTGGATCTAGCTGTGTACCATACAGATCAACAAAACCAATTACTAAGAAGAAACCTACTTCACATGACAAGAACCAAGGAGCTACAATTGCATCCGATCTAGCTCTACCATCCATGTGGTGGAGCTAGAATGCATCGATCTAGCTACAATTGTATCCGATCTAGCTCTACCATCCATGTGGTGGAGCTAGAATGCATCGATCTAGCTGTGTACCATGCAGATCAACAAAATCACTTACTCCAAGAAGAGATCTACTTCACATGATAAGAACCAAGAAGCTAGAATTGCATTTGATCTAGCTCTACCACGTGGTAGAGCTGTATCTAGCCTAGACCACATCATCGTAGAGCTAGACTGCTTTGAGGTCTAGCTCTACCATGTGGTGGAGCTAGAATTGCATTCAAGGTCTAGCTCTACCATGTGGTAGAGCTAGAATGCATTGATCTAGCTATGTACCATGCAAATCAACAAAACCAATTACTCCAAGAAGAGACCATGACGATAACCAAGGAGATAAACGTGTGTTGAATGGCGCTGGGACCCAACTTGGACGCGCTGGGAGAAGTTATTGTGATTCCCAACTCCATGCACGGAGTGATGTGGACATAGAGCAACTTCCCTAGCACAAGTCCGTGTGGTCCGTTCTCTGATGGGGTCCCGGATCCTCAACTTCTAACTATCCAAATCCGAGTTCTCGAAAAAGATGCACGAGCGTGCCAAATGGCGGAAATTTCCAATAGTGGCCCAAACGGCGCCGAAGAGGCATGAAATTTGAATCATGCATGGACAAATGTGTGGCAAGCAACCAGGATCTTTCTTGTTGTGTTCAGCTGTGATTCGGACTCATTTGGGATCCGAAACTCTATTATGGCGATTTTGCACTATCTTCGCCGGGACCCAACTTTGACGCGCTGGGAGAACTGATTGCGATGCCCAAATCCATGCACGGAGTGATGTGGACATAGAGAAACTTCCCTAGCACAAGTCCGTGTGGTCCGTTCTCTGATGGGGTCCTAGATCCTCAACTTCTAACTGTCCGAATCCAGGTTCTCGAAAAAGATGCACGAGCGTGCCAAATGGCAGAAATTTCCAACAGTGGCCCAAACGGCGCCGAAGAGGCATGAAATTCGAATCATGCATGGACAAATGTGTGGCAAGCAACCGAGATCTTTCTTGTTGTGTTCAAATGTGATTCGGACTCATTTGGGATCCGAAACTCTGTTATGGGGATTTTGCACTATCTTCGCCGGGACCCAACTTTGATGCCCTGGGAGAACTGATTGTGATGCCCAAATCCATGCACGGAGTGATGTGGACATAGAGAAACTTCCCTAGCACAAGTCTGTGTGGTCCGTTCTCTGATGGGATCCCAGATCCTCAACTTCTAACTATCTGAATGCGGGTTCTCGAAAAAGATGCACGAGCGTGCCAAATGGCGAGAATTTCCAACCGTGGCCCAAACGGCGCCGAAGAGGCATGAAAATCGAATCATGGATGGACAAATGTATGGCAAGAAACGTGGATCTTTCTTGTTGTGTTCAAATGCGATTCAGACTCATTTGGGATCTGAAACTCCGTTATGGCGATTTTGCACTATCTTCGCCGGGACCCAACTTTGACGTGCTGGGAGGTGATTGCGATGCCCAAATCCGTGCACGGAGTGATGTGGACATAGAGCAACTTCCCTAGCACAAGTCCGTGTGGTCCATTCTCTGATAGGGTCCCGGATTCTCAACTTCTAACTGTCCGAATCCGGGTTCTTGAAAAAGATGCATGAGCATGCCAAATGGCGGAAATTTCTAACCGTGGCCCAAACGGCGCTGAAGAGGCATGAAATTCGAACCATGCATGGAAAAATGTGTGGCAAGCAACCCGGATCTAGCTGTGTACCATGCAGATCAACAAAACCAATTACTCTAAAAAGAGACCTACTTCACATGACGAGAACCAAGGAGCTACAATTGCATCCGATCTAGCTCTACCATGTGGTGGAGCTAGAATGCATCGATCTAGCTGTGTACCATGCAGATCAACAAAATTAATTACTCCAAGAAGGGATCTACTTCACATGACAAGAACCAAGAAGCTAGAATTGCATTTGATCTAGCTCTAACACGTGGTAGAGCTGTACCCAGCCTAGACCACATCGTAGAGCTAGACTGCTTTGAGGTCTAGCTCTACCATGTGGTGGAGCTATAATTGCATTTGAGGTCTAGCTCTACCATGTGGTAGATCTAGAATGCATTGATCTAGCTGTGTACCATGCAAATCAACAAAACCAATTACTCCAAGAAGAGACCATGACGAGAACCAAGGAGATAAACAAGTGTGTTGAATGGCGCTGGGACCCAACTTGGATGCGCTGGGAGAAGTGATTGTGATGCCCAAATCCATGCACGGAGTGATGTGGACATAGAGCAACTTCCCTAGCACAAGTCCGTGTGGTCCGTTCTCTGATGGGGTCTTGGATCCTTAACTTCTAAACTGAATTCGGGTTCTCAAAAAAGATAGTGCCAAGTGTCCCAAGCTCGCAACATGATTTTCCCAAGGTGGCAGAGGAAATCAAGGCCGTGGAACCTATCCCCTACTTCAATTCCAAGAACTCATTCAATTTGGTTTCGAGGAAGCCCGAAGGACAGAACCTCTTCCTGAGGTAAGCTTTTAGATCTGACCAGGTCTGGGTATTTCGGTTGAGACGGTTTGTCTCGCAACGGTTCCTTCATACGACCTTTGCCGTTTCCATAATTTTCAATATAGCGAGAGCCATCTTGCTCCTCTCGTTATAAGCGGTTACATCAAAATACTCTTTCATTTTCTCGATCCATTTTTCCACTATTGCTCCTAACTGTTCCCCTTCACCCTTGAAGGGACCAGGTTGGGATCGGTGCAGGGCTTTACAAACTTCTAGATCTAACTCTTCATCATCGATAAGAAGATCCGGCTGCCTAGCACGGGCCGCACGCCTCATGATTCTGACAAAATGATATTTTTGTCAATTTAACTTTGTCATCATATTTATGACTATTTAATTTTTGAGATTTATTTCTTAAACAAATAAATATTCCATCATAATTCTTGAAAACAAGATTCACTCTGATAATTTTGTTAACTAATATTCAAAACCACAAAAGTTTTTGATATATACATAGAGCGTCTCGGCTCCAAAAGTCACCGCCTCAATCGAGTACGCATAAAAAGGCGATACTACGATGGAGACATGCTATGATATACACGATTCATCACTGATAATGGTGCTGTAATTCTACTCCTAGGAATAAAGCGGCTAAGAAGTCTAAAAATACGATAAGAATTTCTAAAATTTCGGGGTGAGTGATTATAGAGTTGTACATAATGAGTAACTCCTAGCCTTATCAAGATCATGGCTAGCGAGATATTCTGCTTGAGTCTCTGTCATTGATTGGTATTGACGCAAATACTTCACCCTCCAGAGAACCACATATGCTAACGTCGCTCTACTAGATCATGAAAGTATAGATCCTCAAAGTAACGAGCGAGACTCACTCTGCTTACTCGGGTTTGCTTACTCGGGTTGTAGCGGAGTTGATGAGATTTTCGAAGACAAAGGTGATCATATCCTAACTCTGGGAGAGTCCGAGAATGCTAGACAGATTTGGGGTATCCATCCAAAAATCCAGTTCAATTTATGAAGTTCATTTCAAACATAATCTGAACAAGTGAAAACATTATTTCCCAATTTTACTTTAAAATTTTAGGCAATTTCTGCTGCTGTTTCGTAAGTTTACAATAGCGCTCTGATACCAAGTGTGAGACCCCTTTGCTGCCCCCTCCGTGCACCGGATTCCCGGTTGGCTGGCACCGAAAGTAGCTTCCTCTTGTGCAGGGGAGGGTTTCCCACTCGGGGCCTCGCCCTTGAATGTCTGGACACGAGACTAATCTGGTGGTCATTCCAAAACCAAAACCGAGAAAATTTCCCTTGCTCGAAAAACAGGGGCGATTCCACCTTTTTGATTTTCTTAAAGAATTTTCTAAACGGGGTCAAGAGACTAAACTATCCTTCACCTGATTAAACCAGATAGAAGGAAAACTATCACTGACTTAGATTGAAGAAATCAACACTTTTTTCCTAATCGAAACAAGGCACAGCCGAATCATTTGAGGAAATTCTTCAGGTTTTTATTTAACTACTCGAATTCTAAGCGTATTCCTATTATTTTAATTTAATTATTAAAACTCCACTGATTCCAGCCTACCCCATCCGGCCCATGGGTTAGCCACCACCCAAACACTGGAATCGGTAGAACCAGACAATTACTCACCCATCCATAATTGAATGCCTTTCTTAACTTTTGCTTTCGAATACAGATACGTACACACTCCTCTTTGAAACTTTAACTTATAAAACAATCCATTCACTACAAGACAATGCTGCCATACACGCGTTTCATACACGCGATAAATTACGAACGCGTGTATGGTCGCGCCTGTATTTGAATAGAATCGGGCGCGTGTATTTTTGCATTTAAATTCGCGTGTATGTTTGCATTAATCAACGCGTGTATAAACGCGTCTATATACACGCAGTAATACACGCACCTATACACGATAATATTCACGGGGTAATACTCGCTATTATACACGGATAAATACACGCTACTATACACGGATTAATACACGCATGGCAGAGAAAAACTGGAAAAAAACTGAATTCCTTTACAAAATTAAAAACTATTTTCCTTAAACCATCTCATAGTACATTACAGTATACATCATTACACAATCCCACTACATGCATTTACAACAATGAAATATATTCAAAAATAAATCATATTGCATATGAGATGATGGAAATGTCATCAATTTAGAACATACAGTGACGGATTGGTTAGGGTTCGATCTCATCTTCAATAAGATCCATCCTTGCCAAACGATCAACATCAATATCCATTTGATCAATTGGTAAGGCTACGATTAAATTTATTCCACTATCGATATTCTGTACTCCATTGATAATGGTATCGATGTCCTGATCATCCTCATCAACATCACCATCATCCTCAATGGTAGGGTCATTCTCATGATCATGAGAAATGGCATGCTCATCCTCATTATCACGATCATCTCTTATTTCTTGATCATCGATCACAACATCTTCAATGGCATGTTCGACGTCATCTTCATTGCGGCTTGTTACATCCTCCATATGCTCCATATCAGTGAATGTATTATACATCACTTTGGAACGTGGTGCAATAGGGATGACGTACCACCATTTGATGTCATGCACCATTGGTAGATAGATAACCTACTCAAATACACACAGTACAGTAATTAATTAGCATATCAAAAGTCAAGGGGTACGCGAGCTTAGATATATATGTACATGAAACACATTAGTAAAAAAATGCATACCTGCTCACATTGTTGTGGCAATACGAGCCTATCTTTCTTTGTTTGCCAGAACTTTGTAGAGTCAATAGTTACATATCCACTTGCATGGCGTTTTATCGTTGCATCAGGCCCTTTTTCCACCACGTTCATTTGCCATTTGACATCCAAAACATACACAAAGAAGCGACGAAAGTCAAGCCTAAATATGTCTTGGATTATGCCACAATAATCATCCATTTTTCCATTAGCTCCCTCAAAGCTACTAATGACACCGCAATCTTGTGTATTTCTCTTTTCATCAATTCTTTGTGTTCGAAAATGCTTGCCTTCACACCATATAGCATTGAACATAGTGCACTGGACCAAAATAGAAACAATATTTGTGTAAGCAATGTGAACAAATATTAAAAGAAAATCACTTACAACTAATGCAAAACATTAGTTCTATGTACCTTTGACATGCATCCTCGTGCATACTCCCATTCTTCCGCCGTGATATGCAGCCCCTCGTCACTCTCTGCTCTCTCCATTTCCTCATGCAACCAATCAACATGGATATCATTCGGAAGTGTTGCTAGATGCTTAGGGTACGCCTTCCGAGAGCCATGTTGCCTCCGAAAGAGAGCTCTTTCTGCTTGCCTTTTTGTCTTTGCATCCTCATATCTTGTAACCCATCTGCTCATCACATCACTATTAAGGATACAAGTGAAATTGAGATCATCAATCAACGTTCTGTCAATTACTTTACTCTGTCCTTTTCCTTGAGGCACAATAGAGGTCATCCTCAAGTCCTCTTCATTGCTCCATAGTCGTGGCAAAGAGCTGTCCACCTGACCAAGAAATTCTGAAATATATACAAGCGACTCTTGTATCAACCAACCCTCGGCCATGCTTCCTTCAGGCCTTGCACTTTGCCTCACAAAGTCTTTTAAGGTCTTCATGAAGCGCTCTAGGAAGAACATCCAACGTGCATGCACAGTACCACATAAAGCAATTTCGTCCACTAAATGCACAATGAGATGTAGTTGACTTGTGAGAATGGTTCGCGGAAAAGTCTCCTCTACCAAACAAACCACCTCCACTGCCATAACACGCGCATCATCCAACGTGGCTGGATCAATTGCTTTGGAACTAACATATCTGAAAAATAAATAAATAGTACGTTATACCTCATGCACGTTCATTTTGCAAGGTATAATGAAGGGTGATCTGAGCATGGGTTTTACATACCTCACAAGCTCGCCCATCTTATAAATACATTTTTTCAAACTCTTATTCGCACAATGGTCGATGCTAGTAGGTAGTATGAACTGCACACATAAGAGCACATTTATGGTTTATGGCATTACAAAATTTAATTTCAACGTACGTACAAGACTTGGAAAACACTTACTTGAAGCATCTTGTGCCAATCGTGGGACTTCAACCCATATAGTTGCTCAACGCCTCTTTTCTTAGTGGTTGTAAAGGCTCCCTTCAATGATCTCATGCATCCAGTGGGAGTACGCAAAGTGGTGATGGCCTGCTTTACCTGCTTCTCCTCTTTCTTTGATATAATCCATGGTGCAGGCGGAAGACGAACGTGCCCACCCACCTCTCGTGGCCAAGCTTGACGCATACGTCCTGCGACCCGCAAGTCCTCACGTACGCTAACATTGTCTCGTTTACCAGTAATATGTTCCCAAATACCAGATCCCACATTCTTGAAGATGTGCATGGGATCAAGAAGATGGTTGATCTTAAGATGGGTCCATACCTTTGGGATCATCCTTAAAAAGATTCCGCACCATATCATCAAGCACCTCCTCTTCCACAACTTCGCGAGGTGCATTGTCTCATCTTCCTCAGAACTGCTTGAAGAGGTTGATGACATCCTGTGTACAAACCAGAAAACACAAACTCATTATATATTTTTAATGAAAGCACAAAAACGCGTGTATTCACGCGGCTATCTCCTAAAATTTGCGTGTATAAACGCGGCTACTTCCTAAAAAACGCGTGTATTCACGTGGCTAATTTCTGCAAAACGCGTGTATAAACGCAGCTAAAATCATGTACACGCGAATATACCTGCGTTTATAAACGCGAACATAAACGCACCCATAAACGCGGCGGCATATTTAAACTAAACATAGCCCGCCTTCCCCAAATATAGATTTTGAACTTAGAAATCAACAGTGCGCCTGTTTTCGCCTCTTCCAACAGCAAAGAGGGAGCAGAGAAAGGAGCACACACACGGGAGAAAGAGGGAGCAGAGAAGGAGCACAGAGGACTCACTTTTTCAGAGGTGAGTCACTTTGTCCTGTGCCTTGTCTCTTTTGTCAGATTTGTTTACTTTGCTCTTTGCTCTTTGGGTTTGTCTTTTTGCACACGATTGGGTTGCTGCATCCTGACAGGGGTGACAATGGCTGGTCCTTTTATAAGGACATTCTGTTTTTGTCGGGGGGTCGGTCTTTTCGAGAAATTTTTTTCGCAGGTCGCGTGTAAGAACGCGTGTAGGAGCGCGTGTAACCTGTCTGCAGAGTTTTTCCACGCGCATATACACGCGTTTTTTGCTGGGTATATACACGCGTTTTGTGACGGGTGTATACACGCGTTTCTGCAGACAGAAAACTGCGGCGTTTCAGATTTCATGGTTTGCAGGCATTTGACTTGTGTAATGACAATGTGTGAGTAAAGAGACAGCCCATGATGTACATGATGATGTTTGTTGCAGGTTCTTTATGGATATTCCAGGTTCTTCATCCGATCCATTTGCGTACAGCAATTGGTTGATGGAGATGATGAATCACTTTGGGCGCCAACCTGGTCCGGTTGAGCTTACAGAGTATATGTATGTCCATCCCCCTCCTTCCCTGCCTGGTGTCTATACCCCTATCGCGAGTATCCAGGGCACTCCAGTGCCGTCTATTCCTCCGAGTCCGACGAGACGGCATGCAGCTTCTCCTCTTCCACGTCCACCGAGGAGACATACCTCGTCCCAGACACACTCACGTACACCCTCACAGCCACCATCACGTGCTCCCTCAGAGCCACCGTCACGTCAGGGCTCACAGCCACCGTCACGTAGACAATCCCCCAGTCGTGACTCCACCCGCAGCAGTAGGAAGAGTGGGAGTGGGGGAGGATGCGGCGGGTGCTTTGGTGGGGGAGGTGGGGGAGGTGGGGGAGGTAGTAGGGCACGGGGTGAGAGAGGAGATAGAGGGAGAAGAGTTAGAGGAGACAGTTCGGAAGAGGAGGAGATGAGAGAGATGGAGAGAGTGGTTTGCTATGATGTGACGGATAGGGGCGGGATAGTGATGGATGCGAGGGGGAGGGAGGTAATGGAATACATGCGTGGGGTAGTATCAAACTCATATAGAAATTGTTTTATTAAATTTAAAGATCAAAATAGCCGATTAGTTGGGGAGGTGATAGAGGCTGTACACAGTCGGTACCCCAATCCCCACATGCTACATTCTCGGATGTATGGGGAAGGACGCGAATAAGGGAGATCTTAAGTAATAAAAGATCTCACCTTAAAAAACTCGCGTACGATGACCGGCTAAATGTAGCTGCGGGTGGCTATCCTGCCGAGAAACCTGCCACTGCGCACAAACGCGAGTGGAAGGAGGCAAAGAAACGAGCAGAGGGTGGCGTGAAGAGCAGGCAGCATGTGGAGGCACGACGGATCCAGATGGAGACCGTTGGATCTTCGCATTTCGGATCTGGCGGCGTCGAGTCATGGGAGGCAGAGTTCGTAAGTATCCTGTCACTTTATTTGATTGTTTACTTAATTCATTGATTCTATGAATTGTTTTAATCTTACAAATTGTGTTGATTATGATACAGCGACGGGTTACGGGGAGGAAGTCCACAACCCACGATACTGCGTATGCTCGTCGGCATAGCAGACGTGACACGTGGGCCATCTTCAGAGCCGAGGGACGTATTACGGACGCGCAGTTTGAGTTGGCCATGAGACCATACGGTCGACAGGTACTTGAAAATTCGTAACGAATGGTTTTGGTTTATTGAATTGCATATATATATATATATATACTTATATACTATATATTACTTGAACAGGCACAAGCTGCTGATGATCCACCGGCCGCCGCTGCAGAGGGTGGACGTGAGCACTACTCCTCGGACATTCCGACCGATGCGAGCTCATCTGAGCATGAGGGGAGCACCGAGTCATCATCTGGGTCTGAGTAGTACTCAGATTTGTAGTATCACATTCCATATTTAGGATGTGATTGTATATATTTTTTTGTAAACTCAAGCCATGGGCTACTTCGAGATATGGACTCCCTTGTATACATGTATGAAATTTTGATAGTAATATTGAATTGATTGATCGATAGTATTACATTCATGGCTGTCTTGAATCGTGTAATGACAATGTATGCATTCATGTCGTTCTTGTCTTAATCTCCCTCGTGCATATGTTCTTCGTGGATGGTCTAATGGGATGGTCTAATGCACCAAAAACCCTAAACCAGAGAGTGCTATTGGGTGCTGGAATGCTGGAACAGTATTCAGGCACCAAATAGCACTCTCTGGATTTTTTTTTTTGCTCTCTGTTCGCGTGTATAAACGCGTCAAAACTGCTAAAAATTGCGTGTATCTGCGCGGATACACTGGAAATAACGCGTGTATACACGCGTATAAACTGGCAGTAACGCGTGTATAAGCGCATCTAAATAAAAGAAACGCGTGTACAGACGCAAGTAAAAACGCAGCTGGGACATTGGAACTGAACAGGATGCGGCTATACACCCGTGTATAACCGCGTCTAATAGAATAAGACGCGTGTATACTGGCGTGTATTAACGCGTCTGCAAAAAAAAACGCGGCTACACACCCGTGTATACGCGCGTCTGAGAGGCACTGTACACGCGTTTTTACACGCATGTCTCTGGCCGCGAGAATACACGCGCTGATACACGGGCCCGCTACTTTTTTTCACAAGTCATTTTTAGCGGCTAAGAGCGCGGGTATGAGCCCAATCCCTTGTAGTGATTGAAAAACGGTTATTGGTTACAGATGTCATGTCTCAAAAATTCCATCCAATTGCTTGTTTCTCAAAAAACAGTATCACTCTGGACTCTCTGTTGAGACCACTGGTCAGCCAACGATATCCAGTAATAGATTACAATAATCATTTCGTCCATCATACATGTCTTCCACAACATACGCATGGGTTTCCTAGGCACTGCGAGCCCATGCATCGCCTGGTCAGAACCCTCCAAGATCCTCCTTAGGTGTCCTGGTACTTCACTCAGGGACGACTTCGTCGGCCCTTGTTCATCGTACCAGAAGCGCACCATTTTAACCATATCGAGGCTAGTCAAAAGGCTTTGCTATGTGAGTTGTCCTTTGAACACTCCCCACCATCTATTATTTGCAACCGAACTTCCCTTAGAAAAACATATACCAAATGCTCCCTCTAGCATTCTAGCGTAAGACAATCGTATAGGCAAAACAGGGTTTCTATGCAAGTTTTCAGTTTGATTTTCTTTTGAATACAAGGAGTATATCTTGAATCACTATCTCCAAAACTTTTGAATACAAGGAGTATTTCTTGAATACAAGGAGTATTTCTTGAATCAATATCCCAAAAACTTTTGAATACAAGGAGTATTTCTTGAATCAGTACCCCCAAAACTTCTTGATCGGTATTCTGAAATTCATACCAGAATTCCTTGAATTCTGAACCTTGATCCACAAATCAATTCGAAGGATCTCAAACTTAGTTTCAGATTTAGCGAGAGTTTTGAGTGTATTTTTCTAAACTGGTCACATCTTCTTTCCTCGAAACTAACCAAAGAGTTTGGTCTTAGTCATAATCTGATTCAAGGTTCGAGTTGGATAAGATTTTCCCTGAACTTACTTTCTCGAAAAGGTTTGATAATTTAGTTATTATTTTATCGAATTTCTTTCTTTGAATATACGCTTAACTAATTTCTAAACTAGTTATGGATTCCAATGAGGAATAAATTAATCATTTATCTGAATAATTTGATCTTGATAGATTTTTTGAAATTTCTTTTTACAAACCGTGTGAATATAAAACGATAGAAATTTCTCTCTTAGAGTATTTAGTTACTCATTTATCAATTACTCATCATAGAATTAAACATAGAATTTAAGAGAATTCTAATTTTAATATAAAAATTCTTTATGCATCTGTTTATGCATAAAAATCAACTTCAATGGGAATAACACTTTTATGGAAAAAAAAGATTTTCTTTATGCATCTATTTATGCATAAAATCAAATTTAATAGGAATAACACTTTTAAAATAAAAAGAATTTCTTTATGCATCTATTTATGCATAAAAATCAATTTCAATGGGAATAACACTTTTATTTAAAAAAATCCTTTTATGCATCTATTTATGCATAAAATCAAATTTAATAGGAATAACACTTTTGTAATAAAAAAATTCCTTTATGCATCTTTTTATGCATAAAAATCAATTTCAATGGGAATAACACTTTTATAATTAAAAAATTTCCATTATGCATCTTTCTATGCAAAGAAATTAAATTTAATAAGAATAACACTTTTATAATAAAAAATTTCTTGATGCATCTTTCTATGCATAAAAACCAATTTTAATAAGAATAACACTTTTGTAATAAAAAAAATCCTTTTTTCATCTTTCTATGCATAAAAAATAAATTTAATGAGAATAACACTTTTATAATAAAAAAATTCCTTTATGCATCTTTGTATGCAAAAAATTTAAATTTAATGAGAATAGCTCTTTTATAATAAAAAAAATTTCATTATGCATCTTTCTATGCATAAAAAACAGTTTTAATGAGAATAACACTTTTAAAATAAAAACAAATTCCTTTATGCATCTTTCTATGCATAAAAATCAAATTTAATGAGAATAACACTTTTATAATAAAAAATTTCCATTATGCATCTTTCTATGCAAAGAAATTAAACTTAATAAGAATAACTCTTTTATAATAAAAAAAAATTTATTATGCATCTTTCTATGCATAAAAATCAATTTTAATGAGAATAACACTTTTATAATTAAAAAAATTCCATTATGCATCTTTCTATGCATAGAAATTAAATTTAATAAGAATAACACTTTTATAATAAAAAAAATTCCATTATGCATCTTCCTATGCATAGAAATTAAATCCAATAAGAATAAAACTTTTATAATATAAAAATTTCTTTTATGCATAAAAATCAATTTTAATAATTAATTTGAGTGATATCCATGCATATTCATAAGTGAATATGTACATGGAGTAATAACAATATTTCTTTTAGATGCAAAAATGGTGGGAATTACTCTTTTGGAATAACATAAAAACAAACTTTCTTTTCCATAAAATTATGAAATTTTTACCATAACCTCCTTTGTATGGCTGACCATTTATCATTTTTTATTATTCTTTATTTAACTTAAATTAACCCAAATTGGATTTATAGAATCTACATAATTTTTTGAATTCAAGAGAGTAAACAATAAGAAGAGTTTAATTAATCCCTTAGTTAATCTTTCGAGGATTGAGAAAGGTTGGAATGTAAAGATAACAAGGGAGTGGCCTTTTCATCAAGGCATAGCATTTGAATTTAATTCAATTAGTTGCAAAACATAAAAATCAAGAAAATCATAGATTTAAAATTTGTAAATAAGTAAGAAATCTAGCTTACATAGAGCTTTTAAGCTCTCCTTTGGCTTGAGGGATTGAGGGTTCTACTCTTTTTTGAAGCAAGAGTGGCCACCAATTCACTTTGGAGAGGATTAGGCCAAAAACAATTGAATTATTAAGAAATTCAATGTAGATGGTAGGAGTAGAGTAACAGTGCAGAAACACCATTAAGTTTTTACAAAGGGGGAGGCTTATATTGATAGGAAAAAGTGAGCCTCTAAGCAAGCAAACTGATTCTAGAATTTTCTAGATCAGTTTGGTCAATTTTTGACCATTTTTGGGTCAGTTCAGCTTATTTTTTGGATCTAGTTTTGAAATAGGAGAGAGGAGAGATGAAAATATCTCATTTTATTGATTTAAAATTGGGGGTAATGATGAGAAAAAGGTGCCTACTTCATGAGGGAAGATCGCAACTCTAAGGTGTCAAAATTCATTTTTTAAATTATTTTCTTTGGTCCTTAGTCCACTCTTCATCTTATGTGAGCACTTACTCATTTTTTGGGGGTTTTTCTTTTATTCATCAATTTACCTCCTCCTCCCTACATTTGGATTAATCTTATTGGTCTATAAGAACCTTAATCTAAAGTTTTTAGAAAATCTGGACCCTTAGGCTAAGGGCTTTTGTGCACATTATAATTTATTTCTAATGCACCTTAGGAATTTCTTTTTAAACTTCTGTTTCAGGGGAATTTTTTTAATAAGAAGGGATATTTTTCCATCCAAAGATATCTAAAAATTGAATTATCTCTCTCTAGAATATTTTCTCTCTCTAGGTCAAAACAGGTAGAAACAAGCTCTCTTATTATTTTGAAAAGGGGATTGATTACAGGGGAAGCAACTGGACATCTTGAGGGGCTGGGGAGAAATCTTACAGACAAGAAGGATGAGAATGTTTCGGAATACTAGAATAACGAGTTGGAAGAGGAGGAGGGAGTTGAGCTCAAGGACATAAATGGAGATGTGGAACATACACCTCAAAAGATTGATGTTAGCCAATAGATAATTTATTTGTAACATTCTTTAAAGACATGCCCACTACATTTTTAAGTAGTGAAGGTTTGTAACATTTCTTATTAAACTAATTGAAATGTTTTCTGAATTCAGAGACTGATAATTCTAGACGTAAATGGTCTGCTTCTCAAAAGGAGATCTGTTCCTTTCAATATTAGCAGGGCGAGAACATTTCGTGTAGGGTATATGCACATGATGCTGAGGCCAAGAGTGGCAGATTTTGTCAAGTTTGTGCTCTATTTTTTTCGGGCTGCCATTTGGTCCTCAATGGCTTTGCAGAACTTGAAACCTATGATCAAAGTGCTTTGCACAGAAATAGGTTTTGAGCCAAGCGACTTTTATTTTATCTATGATCATAGGGTTTGTGAAGTGCATCCCAGTATGTTTCATCCAAGCAAAGAGGGAGTGCCGATGTACACACTAAGCCCTTTGCCATTATCCATCTACCTATTAACATATAATACTTTGTTGATAGATGATACCCCTGATGAGAAGGGGATATTTAATCCAGAGCACACTTGTATATCACCCCTACCTTTTGAGGGAGATGTAGATGATAGGTTTTTGGAACAGACACTAATTCCTTATTTAAAAGGCTTGTACAATTTTTTTGGCACAATTCCAGAATATGTCAAAAATAATCCATTCAATTGAAGTAATTTCTTATAAATCAAAGTGATGACTCGTATACATTGCAAGCTTTCTTTCATTGCTAATATAAAAAATAAGTACTAATGATATAAAAATGATATAAAAAATAAGTACTAATGATATAAAAAATAAGTACTAATGATATAAAAATGATGTACATTATCTTGCAATCAAAATTGTTGATAATATAAAAAAGTACATTGTCTTGGATCAAAAGTACATGGGTAATTGAAGTTACATAGGAATGATAATTACTTTGTTCTACAAATCTCTGCAAATAATTTTCTTTTCTCTTCTCCGTTGCACCTTTCTTCCATTGTGAAAGAAAGAAAACTCTGCTCACATTTCATTTATGCATTCGTCTATGATATCTTTCCTCAAATGTTGTAGACTACATAGCTCCCGCACTGAAATGACTGTGAGCAAGGTTGAGTCTGCATCATCATGTACTTCAATATCTACCACGTTATTGCCCTCTAAACTAGCCGATTCCTGATCCATTAGAACTAGCTCTCCTTTGATGTAACGAGACCGTTTGTACCAATATGACATGATGAATGTCTGTGTTGCTATCATTTACTTAACATTCACTATCTCTGATGCAATCTGGCAATGGATCTCTTCATGCACTTTCCCGTCCCAGCTCTTGTCAAGTAAAGTTGCCAAGAATGTAGAATCTAGATTTTTGAAAATGAGCATAGTATTTGCAATTTTAACCTCACAGACATTGAAAAGCTCCACAAAAATAGTTATTGGTAGGTAGAGCACAATTTTCACTATCCGTGTGGGACTACCCCCTCGTAGTGATCGTTGCATGTCTTTGTAAAGCTTACTCTTAACAGATTCTATAATGCATGAATCAAGAATTGGCCAATCTATGTGGTTCCAATCTGCTTGGAGAGGCAACTTTTCTAAGCATCCATGGGTATTGGCTTTGTCCAGCAAATAGTAAAAGCGGTCATTAAAAAAAATACCTATATCAGCAAGACTTCTTTTAGTCCTCCCCTCTCATACTGCAGCTACCCAATGTGTGCATGTACCACAGTTATGATCCCAATCATGCACTCAATTGGTTGCCACTCTTTATATGATGACGGATACACATCTGCATACACAAACAATTGAACTTGAAAATGAGAATAATAATTCAATGATTAATGGTATTAATACTGATAACAATAATGAATTGCTTTGAGGTTCAAAGGATTACAATTTATTTTATGTGGTTGCAAGGATGATTGATCCTCTCTGCTAAGTACAAGCTCGTTGTGCATGCATGGAGGGAGGGTGATCAATATGGCATAGCCAATCTTCAAGTTCAGAGGTGTCCATTAGGGGAAATTCGGGCTCCAATGGGCCCTTTAAGGGATTTCTCTCTCCTCCTAGAATCCCAGAAAAGTGTTAAAATAATATTATTATATTGGGTTTCTCTCTCTTCTTTTCAAATATAAATTTTTCTTTTTCCATATTTTCTAAAGAGATTCAATGTTTATTTTATTCTAATGTTCTTAAATTCTATGTAACTTCAACCACTGTGTGAGTGAAAATTCATAAATGTGAAAAGCTAGTACTCTATGAAGTAAGATAACAAGTACGAGGATATTTCTGACATATGTAACTATGCAACTATATTTCTGACATACATACAACATGGAATTAGAAGATGTTGATTGGAAATAGTGGCATTTTTAAAAAGAACTTGAATATATCTTTAAGCTAACTTAGTATTTTGAAAAGTTCTTTTTTTCAGTGCAATTAAACACACTTAAGTTCTATTCTAGTGCATTTTCAGGAAGTTATGGTGGTTGTCATTGAACGAGTTTTCCTAATTCAATAGCCACTCTTCTCTATTCAGATCTTCAATCTCTCAAGGAAGCCTCTAAGCTTTCACCTAAATCTTCTCTTTCCTCACATACTATTTATGCATGGACAACAATGAAGAGAGATTTGGCTTTTTGGTGCCTTCAAGTGGAACCAAAAAGTCATATTTGTCTTCATTGATTTTATATACTTGATTGTTTTTCCAAGAAGTGTTATTGCATCAAGAAGTGTTGATACATTGCTGAATGGATCTATGGCATTAATTTTTATGTTATTTAGAACGCAAGTGTTTGAGATTAATGATAATATTTTACGGCATCGTATACTTTTGCAAAGAAAGGAGTTAATTGCAATTTCAATATTGTTTTGTGGTCTATAGAACATCAAAGATAATTCTAAGAAGCGATGTACTGTATAAGAGAATAGAGGCTTCTAAGGTCAACCCTTATGTAATGCAACAAGCTAGGGAATTAGGGAGAAAGCATAATGATATATGGGTGGAAGGATCAATTTACCCACGTGATCCCTTGTAAGATCCCCCGCCGCTTCCTAAATAGGAAAAACCTTTAAGATAGTCTACTAAGTCTAACTTAGGGTAGTTTCCTACTTGTCGACACCAAATCAAACCACTCATAAAAAGTGATCAACTTTAACTCGGGAACCCTCTATTTTTGACTTCTAAAAATAACCTTTTTTTCCTTATCTATACAAGACACAGCCGGCTGACCTAGTCCTCTAGAGTAGGGTTGCCCAAGGATTTATTTATCTAACATAGCACTTTAATTAATTTATTGATAAGTTACCCAACTAATCGGATCCACCCATCCATAGGATGTTGCCGTCAGGGCATCCCATCCTCCCACTTTCCACCCAACTCATGCATTAACTTATTTTCTAATTAATCCTACCACATTGTTTGACATAAATAAACAAGTTTCTTAATTAAAAGCCTTACACATGGTTCATTTAAATAGTCTTTATCAATAATACACAATATTTACAAACAAAGTATTTAAAAAAATAGATACAATGTTTAAAACTATTCATAGCTAAATCCAAGCTCTTTACTTTATTCTACCGCCGATGATCTAAAATTCAGCCTTCCAGCAGCCTCTACGGATTTGGAAATCACTACGGGACAACACACCTCACCGTCATAGCAGCTGGCAAGGACTCAAGCCATCCTGCCACCACTGCCCTCTCAGGCTCCATCGCTTGATCCTCCTACTCCTCAGAGGGATATCTACGTGCTAGGGAGGGCTTATTCACCACACTAGCATGGGTTGATAGAACTAGGCAGCATCATAATATTCGCCTCCATTGGCAAAATCTTATTCTCCCAATGGTATGAGGGATACCTTAAGTAGACTCCGGGCCTCTCGCTAACGTTGCCGCCCAGTTACACAAGCACGAAAACGGGGTTAGCGTTGGAACATGGAGAAGATATGCCTGTACTTCTGAACTCAATCAAGATAACACTTTACAAACTGAATTTTAGAATATGACAGATTTCGTCACTTTCCTTGAGAAAACAACACTTTCACCAAGAATTTTGAAATAAATAAAAATAGCATCTCTTTCTTAATGTATTTAAAGTTAACATTAAAGATAAATTAATAAATAAAAATCTCCTTTTGAATGATGACCAAGCTAACCTAGTCATTATTTCTTTGTGGGAATCCCAAGGGGAGAGATGGGGTGGCATCTGGAGCAACCTCTCAAGACTCATTGATGTGCGCATTTCTCAGGGTGATATTTTGGCACTTTTGTGAAGGATCCATTCTGCCCGCCTTCTTGTAGTCCGCGAGGTCATGAATCCAATGCTTTAGTAGGATCTCAATTTGGAGTTTGTTTGCTCAAGTTATGAGCAAAAAACCCCTAGGTGTGAATCACTTCTAAGAGGCTAAAAGCCCTTACTAAAGTCATCACTAATGGGGGGGAAGGTGTCCTTAAATTGGATTTGCAAGGAGAAGGCTGCAGCTGAGGGAGAGGAGGCCGAGTGTAGATTGTCGGGTACGAGCGTCAGGCAAAATGATGAGTATAGGTAGTGTAAGATTCCTCCCTCCGACTTTTGAGGTGTGCAAGTGTAAAAACCTCCCCTTCTGATCTTGTAATTATTCCCCTCTCTGAAATAAAAGAAAGATCCTGTTTTTCCGTGTTTTGGTCTAGAGAGAGAAAATGTCTAGAGGGAGGTAATTCAAAATTGAGATATTTTTAGATATAAAAATCCTCCTAGTGTCTAAAATGGTTTCCCCTGAAACAGATATTCAAAAAGAAATTTCCAATGTGCAATTGGAATAAATTGAAATCAAGTAAAAAGGACCTTAGCCTAAGGGTCCAGATTTTCTGAAATTTTTGAATTAAGGTTCCTATGGACCAATTAGATTAATCCAAATGTAGGGGGGAGATAAATTAAAGAATAAAAGAAATCCCCCCAAAAATAAGTAAATACTCACATAAGATGAAGAGTTGACTAAGGACAAGGTTATTAGTTAAAAAAGAAGAGATATTTAGAAGAAATGATGCATTTTTGACACCTCAGTGTGGGGGAATTCCCCTAATGAAGGAGGCACCTATTTTACATGTGTGGTTGAGTTTTTAAAATCACAAATAATGAGATATTTTCATCTCTCCTCTCTCCTGCTTCAACTAGATCCAAAAAGTAAGCTAAACTGACCTAAAAATGGTCAAAAATTGTCCAAACTGATCTGGAAAATTCTAGAATCAGTTTGCTTGGTTAGAGGCTCACTTTTTCCTATAAATGAAGCCTCCTCCTTTGTAAATGGTTAATAGTGTTTTATGCACTGTTACTCTACTCCTCCTCCCCAGAGCCAAAAATAGTGAATTTATTGATAATTCATTAGTTTTTGACCATTTCCTCTTTAAAGAATCGGTGGCCACTCTTGTTGCAAACAACAGTAGATCCCTCAAACCATCAAGCCAAAGGAAAGCTCACAAAAATTCATGTAAGATAGAAATCCTACTTTTTCTTTATTCCATTTGATGGTGTTCTAATTTTTGTTTTCTTTAAAATGAAAACTGGTGTTATGCCTTGTTGGAAAGGCTTTCCCCCTCTCTTCATTCTTGAATTCAGCCTTTCTTTATCCTAGATGTGTAATCAAATTATTAGAATTAAACTTTTCATATTGTTTCTCTTTAAAAAGTGGAATTTGATTAGTTTAGAATGCTTTAAACCATTTGCAGGGATAATTTCTAAGTAACTTGAGAATGAAAAAATTTGAAAAATGATTAGCCATACAAAGGAAGTTATGGCAAAATTTTCTTAAATTTTATGAAATAAGTTTTATCTTTTATTATTAAAAAAGAGTAATCCCCACTACTTGTGTATTCTAAAAGTGTTATTTTTATTCTATGCATAGAAAAATGCATATTAGAAATATTTTTTATGATAAAAGTGTTATTTTCATTAGAAGTAATTTCTATGCATAGAAGGATGCATATTGGGAATATTTTGATTATAAAAGTGTTGCTTTCATCAAAATTGATTTTTATGCATAAATAGATGCATAAAAGAATTTTTTTATTATAAAAGTGTTACTTTAATTAAAATTAAATTTATGCATAAATAGATGCATAAAATAAATTTTTTATTATAAAAGCGTTACTTTCATCAAATTTTAATTTTATGCATAGAAAGATGCATAAAGAAATTTATTTTTATTTCAAAAGAGTTATTCTCATCAATTTTGATTTTATGTATAGAAAGATGCATAAAAAAATTTATTTTTATTTCAAAAGAGTTATTCTCATTAAAATTGAATTTATGCATAGAAAGATGCATAAAAGATTTATTTTTATTTTGAAAGTGTTATTCTCCTTAAAATTAAATTTATGCATAAATAGATGCATTAAAGATTTTTTTTATTATAAAAGCGTTACTTTCATCAAATTTTGATTTTATGCATAGAACGATGCATAAAGAAATTTATTTTTATTTCAAAAGAGTTATTCTCATCAATTTTGATTTTATGCATAGAAAGATGCATAAAGAAATTTATTTTTATTTCAAAAGAGTTATTCTCATTAAAATTGAATTTATGCATAGAAAGATGCATAAAAGTTTTTTTTATTTCAAAAGTGTTATTCTCCTTAAAATTAAATTTATGCATAAATAGATGCATTAAAGATTTTTTTTATTATAAAAGCGTTACTTCCATCAAATTTTGATTTTATGCATAGAAAGATGTATAAATAAATTTATTTTTATTTCAAAAGAGTTATCTTCTTTAAATTGAATTTATGCATAAATAAATGCATAAACGGATTTTTATAAAAGTGTTATTTCCCACTAAAGTTGTTCTTATGCATAAATAGATGCATGAAGAATCTTTATATCAAAAATAAGAATTCTCTTACATTCTATAAATAGATGTGATAAGATGTGATATGAATCAGATAGATGGAAATGAATGGATGGATGGGTGTGATGAGAATAGAAGTGATGAGGTAAATAGATGTGATAAGATGGGATGTGAATCAGATAGATGGGAAAGAATGGATGGATGGATGTGATGAGAATAGAAGTGACGAGAATGAGAGGTAAATAGATGTGATCAGATGGGATGCAAATCAGATAGATGGGAAAGAATGGATGGATGGATGTGATGAGAATGAGAGGTAAATAGATGTGATGATATGTGATGCGAATGAGATAGATGGGAAAGAATGGATGGATGGATGTGATGAGAATGAAAGGTAAATAGATGTGATGATATGTGATACGAATCAGATAGATGGGAATGAATGGATGGATGGATGCGATGAGAATAGGAGTGACGAGAATGTGAGGTGAATAGGAGTGACGAGAATGTGAGGTGAATAGATGTGATGAGATGTAATGTGAATCAGATAGATGGGAAAGAATGGATGGATGGATGTGATGAGAATAGAAGTGATGAGAATGAAAGGTAAATAGATATGATGATATATGATGCGAATCAGATAAATGTGAATGAATAGGTGAGACGTGATGTCATGTGAATCAAGATGTAAATGAAAGAATTAGGATGTGAATGAATGTGATAACATGTGAATGAACGATAAGGGATGTGAATGAATGTGTTAGCATGTGCATTGGGATGTGAATGAATGAGATGTGATGTGAAATGGATGTGATAAGATGCGATGTAAACTGGATAGATGTTAATGTATGTTGAGATGTATCGGTAGATGCAAGTAGATGTGATCTGATGAGGATAAATGAGAAAATAAGTGATGAGATAGAAAAAGATGTGATTATTGATGTGGATGATGTGGATGGATGTATGGATGATGTGGATTGATGTGTGGGTAATATGGATTGACATGTGGATTGATGTGGATGGATGAGTGGATAATGTGGATTGATGTGGATGGATGTATGGATGATGTGGATTGACATGTGGATTGATGTGGATGGATGTATGGAAGATGTGGATGGATGTGTTTTTAATGTAGATTGATGTGGATGGATGTATGGATGATGTGGATTGATGTGGGGATTATGCGATTGGATGTGATTTGATGTGGGAATGATGTGATGTGATAGGGATCGATGAAAAAAAAAATTTATGAGAAGATGAGAATAGATGGGGACTAATGTGAAAGGATGTGGAGTGATGAGAAAAAATGGAAATATTGTTGGAACTGTATTTGTATGAGAAATCTGTTTTTAAATGACTGTTTTATGTCAAGAATGCTGGGGAAGCATTTTGACCATCTTGTGAATGAGGTCGTGGAGACCTATCTGTTAAAGTTGCAACTGCTCATGGAGAGTCAACGGAGGACGTCTCGCATAGCAAGGTCGGCCGAGGTCTTAACCAGCCTCGGTTTGATTTTAATGTGGTGAGCTTCCGATACAGTGGATGAGGGACCAAGGAAGCGGCCTATGAGTGATCCTAGAGGGTGCTGACCATACGGTGCTCGGGCTTTGGGTCACTGAAGATACCCACACGTATGTTCGGGAAGATATTGGAACAAGGAGTAAGAGTTGTTTTCTGAATTCGGGCATGGATGTGGTTGATTGACCTTGCTGGTCCTCAACGGATGAGTCCATGGCTCTTTTATATGGATGTGTTGGTTGATCTTGTTGATTTTCAACGGAGATTCCATTTTTGATATGTGAATATATTGCCGGTTACTATGAGCTAGGAACTATCGAAAAGGCCCCTGAGTTGACAGGTGGTGAGCGTTCTGGTTGCCAATGATGCCATAGGTACAACGATGAAGGAATGATTGGAAATAAGGATTCAGCTGGAGATTTTGGGATTATGATCACTGACACAATGGTTTCATTAAAAGATTGTTTTTAGAAGATGCTGATTCTGTGAAAAAGGCAATTTCATATTGGGTGTGTAAGTGGTGTGACTAGTTTTAAGTTTGCATGAATATCCGACTAGGGGGCCTAGGAACTCTTTTCCCTAGTTCCGGAGACAAAACCTAACCAAATTCTTAATTGGATCCCATCACTATAGTGGTTGGGCGGTTGGCTAACTGATGGGACTGCTGGATGGGGTTAGGCTGCTAGACTGATGGATCCCTAAAATGATACTCAATTTTGTTATGGTACGATAGATGAAGTAAATCCCGGATAAAAATTATTCTATGGAAAAGAATCAACGGTTGTGCCTCTCAATGAGGAAAAAAGTGTTGGTCTCTATGATCTAAGTGCAATCTTTTCCTTAATCTGACTTTGATTTTGCGAGTTCGGTCAGATCACTTCAGTTAGTTAAGCCTTTCGTCTACGTTAGAGAAAAATTTATCTTGGAGGAATCGCCCGTGCTTTCTGGGCAAGGGAAGTTTTTTCAGGTTTGGTTTTGGAAGAACTGATAGATTAGTCTCTTGTCTGGATATCCATGGGCGACGACCCGAGTGTGGGACCCTACCTTGCACAAGAAGTGCTACTTCCGTTGCTAGCACCCCTGAATTCGTTGCACGGTGGGGACAGGGATCTTATAGGAAGAGCAGGATGCTAGGGTGTCTGGACCATGAGGTACTGGGAGTTTTTATAGGTGCGGGAGAGGGTAGGGGTGCAGGGAAAGGGAGAGCAAAGCATGGGCGCAAAGGACGGTGTATGGTGAAAGTACACCGTACATGTGGGAGAGGGTAGGGGTGCAAGGAAAGGGAGAGCAAAGCATGGGTGCAAAGGACAGTGTACGGTGTACGGTGAAAGTACATCCACGTGTGGCATCCACGTGTGGCGGTCTATGTGGACCATACACTAGGATGGTCAGCCTTTCTTTCTTACACGAGCATTGTACGGGCGCTCGAGGAGTGTGTGTACGATATCTTTTTGGGGCGAGGATCCCTAATTTGGGTTGTTGGCCTCGATATGTGTGTGTACGATATCTTTTTGGGGCGAGGATCCCTAATTTGGGTCGTTGGCCTCGATATGCGTGCCAGAGCGCCCGGCAGTGCGAATTTTTTTTTTGGTGAAAATGTCTAGGGTGTCTCCCTGGTCATAGAGGGGTACTGACCCTTTGTCAATCGCACACCTAGTCATGCATTTATTAAGGTTTAATTTACTGTATTTTAACTCAGAATAACTAAAAATTTACGTAAAGGCTCGCTCTCCAATGTCCGTTTTGGATGTTGTAAAATCTTATATTAGGGTACAATTGGGCGCAGATTCCAAATTTGGACTCAGAATTCTAAGATCCTAAATGGAAACAGCTTGTTTATTAAATTTTTTTATTTTTACATCAGAAAAGACCATAAATTTGTAGGCATATAGTATTATTAAAGATGGGCAGGCTACATCCTTCCCCCCATAAAGAAATCGAGATGTCCTCATCTCGTGAAGTTGGGGTAATTCTTTAAGAGTGTCGCTTCATATTCCCAAGTTGCATCTTCTTCAGGGTAATCTTTCCACTGTACTAGATGTTCTACAAGAGTTCTATTCGGAGTTGCCTTTCTCTAGAATCTATGATCCTACTAGGCTGGAACTCAAGGACTCCCTGAGTTGGGATTACAACTTGTTCATCATCAAGAATATGATTGAGACTAGGTACATAAGGCTTTAACAAACTTACATGAAATACATTGTGGACCTTAATATGTGCTGGGAGTTGGAGCTTATAGGCACTTTTACCCAAACACTTGATAACTATATAGGGCCCACAATATCTTGGGCTGAGTTTCTTATATTTCCCAAGTGACAGAGAACTACGCTTGGGTCACACTCGTAGAAGAACTTTGTCTCCTTCCTTGAAGATCCTTTCAGACCTCCTTGTGTCGGCATAATGCTTTTGTCAATCTTGAGCAGCTTTAATATCTTTTTGGATCGCCTTGGTTTGTTCCTCCATCTCTTTGAGCATTTTTTATGGATGCCTCAACTCTTATGGTTGGATCAGAGAAATTTCGAGGAGATAAACATTCTTGCCCACCATAGAGTGATTTGAATGGTGACATTCCTATATGCTCTGATGAGATAAAAGATGTAATATAAGCAAGTTCTACGAGAGGAATTTCGAGGAGATAAACATTCTTGCCCACCATAGAGTGATTTGAATGGTGACATTCCTATATGCTCTGATGAGATAAAAGATGTATTATAAGCAAGTTCTACGAGAGGAAGGTATTGAATCCATCTTCTTGGTTCCTGTCTACAATATGCCCTGAGAATGTCTTCAATTACTTGGTTGACTCTCTCTGTCTGGCCACCATCGGTCTCTAGATGATAAGCTATGTTAAAGCAAAGCTGAGTTCCCATGGCTTGAAATAAGGACTGCCAAAACTTTGAAGTGAAATTAGAATCCCGATCTCACTCACTATCCTCTTCGGAAGACCATGAAGCTTGAAGATCTCTTTGAGGAATTACCGAGCAACATTAGAAGCTTGAAGGTTTTCTTTGCTAGTATAAGACGAGATACTTTGGTAAGCAAGTCCACCACCACTAATATGGAATCATATCCTCCTTGTACAGTAGTGGGGAGACATGTGACAAAATCCATGCTTATGCATTCCCACTTCATCTAGGGGATATCCACAAGGGTTGAAGCTTCCCAGGCATCTTGACTCTTTCAGCTTTGATCCTTTGACAGGAGAGACATTGCTTCAAGTACCAAAGGACATCATTTTTCAAGCCTGCCCAATGATAGCTCCTCCTTACATAGCCTGCAACAACGGGGCTATCATGAGCTTCATGGAGGATTAGCTTCTTTAGAGCTAGATCCTTAGGAATACATAGCCTTTGATTGAAGTAAAGACTCCTATCATGGTTAAAGTACCCCTTGATTAGATTTTTCTCTTTCTATGAAGTTCCTCCTTCTTCTACTAGCTTCACCATCCTCTACTAAATAATCAGGATCATGAGATGAGACTTCTTTGACCTTGTCCAGTATGGGATCATTTGGCATCAAAATTGCACTCAAGAAGGATTTGTGACGGTGGCTGGTTGCATCCACTACCACATTATCTATCCCAAGGCAGAATTAGATGTCAAAGTCATATTCTTGTAGGATTTCAATCCATCTTCTCTGCCTCATGTTGAGGTTAGGCAGGGTGAATATCCACATCACACTCTTGTGGTCACTTACGAGCTAGAATCTTCTCTCAAGGAGATAATGTCTCCATAATTTGAGGCAATGAACAACTACTAAGAGCTCTAAATCATGGGTGGGATAATTTGCTTCATATTTCTTTTGCTTTCAAGAAGTATAAGCCACTGGTCTCCCTTGTTTTCCTAAGACACCACCAAGTGCTAGACTACTGGATCGGTAACCACCTCAAGTTCCTTGGTGAAATCAGGAAGTTTCAGGACAGGCACTGAGGTAATAATGTATTTGAGCTCATTAAAGCTGACTTGATAGATTGGCAACCACACTATTTTACAATCCTTCTTACGAAGATCGGTCAAGGGTGTAGCTACCAGGGCATAATCTTTGATGAAAATCCTGTACCATCCTATGATTCCCAAAAATCCACGAGCTTTGTGGACTGATTTAGGGGGTGGCCATTCCAATATATCCTTGACCTTAGCGGGATCTACCAAGATACCATCTTGGGAGACAATGAATCCAAGATACTCAATCTGATGAGTAAACTTAGGTACATTTGCTCTTTTTAGCATAAAGTTTACGTCTACGCAACAATTGCAGAACTCTACGCACATGCTCCTCACGCTCCTCCATCGACTTGGAGTATACTAAGATGTCATCAAAGAAAACAAGTACAAATTCATCCAAGTAAGGAAATAATATATCTTACATTAGGCGGTTGAAGGTTGCAGGAGCATTGGTCAACGTGAATGATATTACAATAAACATAGTGGCCATATGGGTATTGAATGGGTGTATCTGCTTCCCTGACTCTGATATGGTAGTAACTAGACCTTAAGTCTATTTTTGAGAAAACTTTGGCCCCATGAATCCTATCAAGAATCTCGTCGATGCAAGGGATAGGATACTTATTCTTGATGGTGACTTGATTTAACCCCCGATAATCTATGCAAAGTCGAAGAGTGCCATCCTTTTTTTGGAAAAGAATGGGTGCTCCCCAAGGAGAGCTACTGGGACGTACAAATCCTTGCTTAAGGAGTTGGAAAAGTTTCTCTTTAAGCTCAATGGCTGCAGGAAGATACTTTTTGTAGGGTGTTTTTGAGACAGGTTGTGCACTAGGGATCACCTCAATTTCATGATCTACTTCTCGAGGAGGTGGTAACCCTATGAGCTCGTTTTAGGAAAGATGTCAGAGAATTCTTGGAGCCAAGAGGGATCTGTTTCTTTACTAGGTTCAATAGCTTTGTTAAGTTTAACTAGGAAAACTTGTTTTCCCTTACATGCTCCTTTGAGAAGATGCTTTGCTTTGACTATCCTAGATTTAGGTTTACCAGTCTTTCCCTGAACTGATACTCTTTGGCCATGCTCATTTCTAAAAGTAATACTCCCCTGGCTACAATGAATACTAGTATTGTTTGCAATTAACCAATCCATTCCAAGGATCCCATCATAAATTCGTAATGGCAGGACTCTAAAATAACCACCATGATTTTTCTCACTACCCAATTCAAAATCAAGGTTTCTATTGCGGCATTTACCACCCTGCAACCGCATTCTTGTAACCGCATCGGATAAATTGCTATGCGCAATAGTCTCAGTAGTGATTCCAAAGGATGTCATTAGCAGATGTATCTATTCGAATCACAGATAGTATTCCTATATATGGATGTAACTATATGTAGGAATCAATGGAGTTCTTCAATCAATGAAATCTGTTGCAATGTTTTGTGTAATTTTCCATACTTGTCTTTAATCTGTGATGCTATAATTTAATCGTTTATCTTTCTATAAGAGAAGTATGCTGTGCAAGAAGGTAACTAGTCCCGTAATCGCTTACTGTTTGGCATGAAGTAAATGCAATTACACTTGGCGACCACGATGTTTGCGAATGCACACATGTTCTCAGGGGCCTCCTGAGGTGGTGGTCCCAGTAAATGGGCGGAGGAGCCACCGTCTCTTTGACAAAGCTCGTCATGGCTCGATGAGTAGCTCGCCTCTTTCCCTGACAAGGCCGGAGGTCGGAGGCTGGCTCGCGTAGTGAGCGAGCCATTCCTATCCTCCTATCCGCACTCCAAAGGTTGCTGGGCATCCTTTGACACCCCCCCAAACCTCTCCCCGGATGGCAGCGTGATAGCTTTTTCTTCACCACCGGTGGTTACACACCAGCCACCTGTCATGATGGCTACGCCAGCCCACCCACAACATCAAGTATTCTAAGTTTCGGGGGAAATAAGGAGAAGATCCGGATGCACATGTTCGGCAGTTCGACAACTCTTATGCCCTGAATGTGCCCTTTGATCCTCTCCACAAGAAATCAATTTTCGAGTCTACCCTCAGCTCAAAGCATCCAAGTGGCTGGTAAAATATCCAGTCAGGCATTTTCAAGATTATGATGCGGTGCGTTTGTCGTTCCTGTGCCGGTTCTGTGTGGAGAAGACAGTAGCCCAAACGCTGGAGCAGCTACAGGTCTAGCAAGGCAAGCGGAGGATTATGCTACGAAATTTCGAGTGATGCTACAACAGATTCCTCAGGCGCGCAGCAGCCAGCCCAGGAAGTCTTGAATGATTATTTCCTGAAGGACTTAGCAAAGGACTTACGCACGGCCCTAGCCACTGTGGACAAGGTGAATACACCGTGACGGAGGTCATTGCTCAATCTATTCTCGCCGCGGGAGGATACCGATTCCACCACCATGAGGCGATCCAAGAAGAAATCGCACAGCAGCACGTCTCACGGGGATGCCATCGACATAGCTCGGAGGAGGATTCGGACACACGGAGCTCGGATAGTGAATCAGAGGACAATAGTAGTGTAGATTCTGATGAGGCACTAGTTTCCACCAATGTTTTCACCAGAGCTTAGCATCCTTGATGAGTTGAAATCATGCAAGCACCATGAACCAAAATAAATGGATCATCTTCAACTTTCGATCCAACGAATCCGCTTTAAATCGGTGGTGATGTTCCCAGTTTGGTCTGCCCTGATAAAAAAATACCTTGGCCCACGATTCCAAAGGTGATCTCTACCCCACCCTCTTTGGATATGAGAGGTATGAGGGAGGGACAATCTCTCAAGTATCTGCACCATAGTATCATGTATTTCAAAATTTGGAGAGAGACATGCCGTCTGGTAAATGCACTAGAAGACTAAGAATCTTGAGTAGGAGCCACCCTCTTCCTACAATCATTCAATCATCAATTCAAATTATTCTAGTAATTATTTTATAAATCAGTGTTAGGTAAAACATATATTCCAAAACAATCTCAATTAACAAGTCTTAGGAACTAAGATCTGCTTGGATACCACTTGTAAGGTCCCCTGCTTTTCCTAAATAGGGGAAACCTTTAAGCCTTTGTCTACTAAGTCTAACTTAGGGTAGTTTTCTACTCGTCGACACCTTGACCATGTAAGATACAAGGATACGATTAATAGGTATGACCTGGTTCTATCTCAGAGGGGAAGCATGGTATTTTTAAAGGATTTCTAAAACCAAACCACTCATAGAGTGATTGATTTTAACTCAGGCAACCTCTATTCTTAACTTCTAGAAACAACGCTTTTTTCCTTATCTATGCAAGGCATAGTCGTTGACCTATTCCTTTAGAGTAGGGTTGCCCATGGATTTATTTATCTAACGTAGCGCTTTAATTAATTTATTGAAAAGTTACCGGACTAATCGGTCCACTCGTCCATAGGACGTTGCCGTTAGAGTGGTATCCCATCCTCCCACTTTCCACCCAACTCACGCATCAACTTATTTTCTAATTAATCCTACCACAGTGTTTTACATAAATAAACAAGTTCCTTAATTAAAAGCCTTACACATGGTTCGTTTTTGAACAGTCTTTATCAATGATACACAATATTTACAAACAAAGTATTTTTAAAAAATAGATACAGTGTTCAAAATTATTCATAGCCAAATCCAGGATCTTTACTTCATTCTTTGATGATCTAGAATTCAGCCTTCCAGCCTCTACGGAATGGGCAATCCCTACGGGACCATACACCTCATTGTCGGTGCTGGGTGATGACTCAAGCCGGCCTATAACCCTCTCATGTGTTGAGATATCAAGCTCAACTAGTGTTATGACGACGAACATTGATGACCCGCTTGGGTGATAGCTTCCACATCTACACTCCACTGGCATGGTTGGTGAGATTATGGGTGATATGTGGCCAATGGGATGACAGGTTGTGTGTGACAGCCATTTTGAATTACTAGAGACTAGCATAGTTATAGCGCTAGCTCATTTAGTTGAGTTCACGTTATGAAACGACCCTTGTATGTTGTAGTAGTTGAGTACTAGCCCATATTATGTGTACTCTTATCTTTATGTTATGTTGGTTGAGTAGAGAAAAAGAAGATAGAAGAAATTTTAGCTATCCATCTCTCTCTTGTGTGTGTGTGTTTGCTAGGGTTTGAAGCTCTCCCTCTCCCTCGTGCTTGCCTCGTTAGCTCTCACATGAACCATGCCCTGATACCATAAAGAGAATGTGAGGGAGCATGGAGCAATTCATTATGAAGCTATTGAATGCCTGAAACCCACATTTGAACAACATTTGGATGGATTAAAGCCACAATCTTGACTGGTTTTTATTGGTTTTTTCTGGTCTTTTCCGAACTAGAGATTTTCAACTCAAACTTTTTTGAATGTAATGACTTGGATGATGCTTATGAGTGATATGGAATACAATGGGGAGTGAATGCAAGTGTGGAAGCCTTAATTGAACATGGTTACAAGGAATTGGAGTTCACTTATAGGTTTTTTGAAGTCCAATCTGTCCTACAACAATGGGTGACGACCCGGTATACAGATTGTGGGGGAGAAATTGGATCGCACAACTTTCCAATCATGGAAATACAAAATGCAAAGTTTTTTGAAAGGCAAAGGCTTCTAGATTTTGGTGACTAGTGAAGAAGTGGAGCCCAGGATATAGGTTTCCAACCCCACTCCAGTACAGGTACAGGCTCATCGAACATGGATCGAGAGAGCCAATCGTCTGTTACACTATTTTGCTATTTGTGTTACTGAAGGGATGCTTTGTCATATTCAAAATGCTAACAATCCAAGGGATGCATGGGACACCTTGGTCAGAATGTATGACACTAATACACAAGCAAGGAAGCTACAATTAAAGCTTAGAGTTGTGAGAAACAACCGAAACATACAAGACTGTGCAAGAGATTTTTTGCAATGAAGCATGTGATGATACTTGGATACATGGATTCAGGAGCTTCAAACCACATGACTTGTCATGGAGAGTGGTTTGACAAGTTGATGACCACATAGTTCGCAGGGTTATGTGGCGCGAGAGGTGATGACACTCAGCATGCCATCACACATACAAGCACTGTACCCCTCAAGATACATGATGGAAGAGTCAAAAGTATGTTAGATGTGTTGTATGTACTGTCCATTACGAAGAATCTAACTTCGATTGGACAAATGGTTGAGCAAGGATTATAGGTTTGTTTCAACCAACATGGTTGTTTTGTTGAGGATTTTAAGAATGACTGTAAATTGATTGCCAAAGGATAGAAAGATGGTAGGTTATTCAAGCTTGATGCGAGAATACCACAGCTGAAAACAGCCATGTTTTCTAAAGGTCAAGGAGTGGTGCCAGACATTGATATTTGGCATAAAAGGATTGGCCATGTGAATATACAAAAGTTGAAGCCTATGCAAGCTAAAGGCATAGTGGGTGGACTGCCTAGATTCAAATATGATGGCAGTAACCATGTGTGTGATGCGTGTCAGTTTGGTAAGTAGGCATGACTATCTTTTCCAAAGGATAGTTAAATGAGCAAGTGGCCATTGGAAGTGATACATAGTGACATATGGGGTCCAGCACAGACTCCTACCATAAGTGGATGCAAGTACTATGTCACTTTCATAGATGATTATAGCAGAAAAATATGGATTTACTTCTTGAAAGAGAAGGGTGAAGCGTTTGAGAAATTCAGAGAGTTCAAAGTTTATGCTGAAAAACAATATGGTACATTAATTAAATGCTTGAGAACTGATGGTGGTGGAGAGTACATGTCAAGAGCCTTTGATGGGTTCTTACATGTCAAGATCATTTGATGGGTTCTTACATGAACATGGCATAAGAAGGCAGGTTACATGCAGGTACACACCCCATCAGAATGGTGTGGCCGAGAGGAAGAATAGGGTGATTGGAGAGGTTGCCATGGCCATGTTGAATGAGAAGAGTATGCCTAATTACTTTTGGGCAGAAGCATGTGCAACAACTGTTTATTTGCTAAACAGGACTCCCACTGCAGCTATACATCAGAGCACTTCAGAGATGAGGCTTACAGGTTTTAGGCCGGAAGTTGGACACTTGAAGGTTTTTGGATGCATAGCTTATGTGCCGCATACCAGATGAGAGAAGAAGTAAATTGGATCCCAAGGTAGAGAAATGTGTGTTTATTGGGTATGCACTTAATAGAAAGGCATACAAATGCTTTAACCAATTAACAAAACAGGTGGTTATTAGAAGAGATGTTATCTTTGATGAGTTGGGGGTAGTTGGTACAAAGAGAGTGATCCTCATATGTCCATTGATGACATTGACACGGATGTGCTAGTGAACTTGCCACCTATGTGGACAGCACTACTAGCATGACAGGACCCACAGAAACATTGAGTGGTGATGCTAGTGTGAGACCGTGGTCTGGGAGACTGAGGAATGGTGATGCTAGCACTAGTACTAGCAATGTGGTTGATAAAGGAAAGAGGAAAGTTGAAGGTATTGGCATTGGCAGTGGTGGCTATGACTCCTCAAGTTTAAAGAGTCTTGATGAAGAGTTGGGAATCCCAACATTGTGCACTCTAGGTGCAAAGCAAAACAGGTATGTGCCACCACATGCAAGAGCTCATGGTGAAGCTCATTTAGTGACCCATAGATGAGAAGGTCACGAGCGGGTGAGATACCCTGTATAGAGATTGACATATAAGGGGTATGCAATGCACTATGCATACATGACTTCAGTCATAAAACATGTGGAACCAACAGTTTTTATATGTCAATCTCTATACCCTGTATAGAGATTGACATATAAGGGGTATGCAATGCACTATGCATACATGACTTCAGTCATAAAACATGTGGAGCCAACAGTTTTTAAATAAGCAGTTGGAAAGAGTGATTGGGAGAAGGCAATGGTGGATGATGAGATGAATGCCTTGGACAAAAATGATACATGGGAATTAGTTGAGCTACCACAAGGAAAGAATGTGATTGGTTGCAAATGGGTGTACAAAGTGAAATGCAAATCAGATGGCAGCCTAGAGAGACACAAGGCAAGGCTAGTCGCCAAAGGATATGCGTAGACCTATGGGCTTGATTATGATGAGACTTTCAGCCCAGTGGCTAAGATGGCCACCGTGAGGTCTATCATTGCATTGGCAGCGAAAAAAGGATGGAATTTGCATCAAATGGATGTCAAGAATGCTTTCTTGAATGGTGAACTACAAGAAGAGGTGTACATGGAACAACCAGAAGGGTATGTACATCTAGAGTATCCCACTCTTGTATGCAGGTTGAAGAAAGCATTATATGGCTTGAAGTAAGCACTACGTGCATGGAGTGACAAGATCAGCAGATATCTTGTTATAATTGGTTTTGTGGTTGGAAATGCAGACTCTTCACTCTATGTGAAGAAAACAAATGATGGCATTGTGGTGATAGTTATTTATGTTGATGATTTGATCATCAGTGGTGATTGTGGGAAAGGCATTGATGAGGTTAAAGCCTCTTTATGCAAAGAGTTTGATATGAAAGACCTTGGTGATTTGAGGTTCTTTCTTGGTATTGAAGTGATTAGAAAAAGCCAGGGTATATGGCTAGTGTAGAGATAGTATGCACTTGATATGCTGGCAAAGTATGGAATGACAGCATGCAAGCCGATGTTTACTCCCTTAGAGCAAAATATGAAGCTTAGGGTTGATTTGGGTGATGAGGTTGATGATATCACCATGTACAAAAAAAATGGTCGGAAGCCTTATCTATATGACCATTACGAGGCCAGATCTTAGTTATGCGGTGGGACTAGTGAGTCAGTTTATGTAGAGTCCCCGCCGCAAGCCTCATTTGGATGTAGTGAGACATATCATGAGATATGTCAAGACTACCGTGTATTATGGTCTTTTCTATGAGGCAAAAAAAGACATGCATGTTTATGGATATACAGATGCGGATTGGGCCAGTAGTACTTATGAGACAGGAGGTCTACGAGTGACTATGCTTTAAGCCTTGGTAGTGGTGCTATGAGTTGGAGTAGCAAGAAGCAACCCACAGCTGTTTGCTTTGTCTACCACAGAGGCCGAGTATTGTGGAGCAGCCATAGTTGCATGTGAGGCTATGTGGTTGAAGAAATTGCTTGATGATGTGAGACTACAGAGTGATATGAGAGTTGTCATTCATTGTGACAACATGAGCAGCATGCAGCTTGCTAGTAACCCAGTGTATCATGCCAGGACCAAACACATTGAGGTCCATTACCATTTCATCAGGGAAAAAGTGTTAGATGGGCATGTTGACTTGACTTATGTATAGACAGATGAGCAGATTGCAGATATCTTTACCAAAGCACTTGGTAAGGATAAGTTCAAGTACTTTCGTACCAGATTGGGAGTACTAGATATGGACATGTCGAGCTTGAGGGGGAGTGTTGAAATGTCAAGCTCGTGTACAGCTGGTACAGCTGGTGCTGATAGTGTGTTAGGAGATTAGCATGTGGTGAGTTAATGACCGCGTCGAGCTAGTCATGTGTGTGTGGATAGTACATTAGGTTTCCTTTGGAGTGTGAACATAACACTTATTGTGTGTTCCCTTTTTGGTGTGTGAGAGAGATGATGGCTATGGCTTCTCTCCTGCTTTATGGTTAATAATTATGGATTAGGGTTTGCTTCTCTTCATGTGTGCTTCCTCCTTCTCCTGTTTTTTATCAGGGATAAGCAACATAACGCAAGGAATGTGGTTATGGAGGGTGCAATACTAGAGGATAAGCCATGGCTTGTAGAGTAATTAGTGAGCCACTAATTAGGATTACATAAAGACTAATTAGTGAGCCACTAATTAGGATTACATAAAGACTAAATCACATCATAATTAGAACATTGTGAGGATATAAAAAACCTCGAGTACTTTTTCATTAAGAATGGCCTCTTAAATAGGCAAAGGTACATGGGTGATGTGACATCATTAATTACATAAATCAATAGGCATCTTAAGAGATACCCTCCGCATGCCTTCCTATAAATTGGCTTACATGGCATCTTCAAGAACTTGCCTCCTCCATGTGGCCACATGATCCAACTTCCCAAGTGTATTCCCTCCTTCTACATTGCCTTTTCACCATTACATCAAATACCCTTTAACCTTAATACATGGCATTGATCATATTCCAATACCCTTCCTTGATCTATGGCATGTCATATTACAATGCCCTTCCTTGATCCATACATAATATAAAAAGAGAATAGCATAGCTCCTAGGGAGCATGGCTCTACATAAACATAACATATCCTTCCATAAACCCCATCATATCTCCATGACATAAAACATATGCATCATCATATGCAGATCATCATAAGTTGGGCATGAAGACCCAACACCCCATCAATTCCCTCTTTGGGCTACATAGCCAAGAGAGATAAAGTGGGCATATCACATCATTTTGCTTGCTCCTCGAGATGGATAGGGATTAGGTTTGACCAAGGGGAGATGGTCTAGTTCTAGTGGACTAATATCTTGAAATCGTAGAATCAATGACCTCAATGCAATAACTATAGATAATTACCTGAAAATCCTAGTGGACTCCCCGCATCTCCCTATTACGGGATTTCTAAGGAAGAACTGGGAGAGTTTTTCCAAGTATCCCAATAGGAAAATGATGTAGAGGAGGCCCTGAGTAGGTCGCCTCATCCTCAAAGACGCTTCAATCACTAGATTTGAGAATCGAGGGGGTGGGGGTCTTACAAATAGAGTGGCTCAAATATGATCTTAACTAAAACATAGCAGGTATTGATGAATTGCACATATAAAATTGCCTATTTTGGCTTTTGCAGCCCTTCCAAATTGTAATTCTGCTAAAAACATAGCAATCTTGGTTAATTAATATTTGAAATATAGGGAGGGGCTTAAGAGGCTAGTTACCACTTTTAGGTGACTAATTGACATCATACTTGGTAAGAAGAGGGTAGTTACCACATGTAGGTGACTAATTGAAACCATACTTGGTAAGAAGAGGGTAGTTACCACATGTAGGTGACTAATTGAAACCATACTTGGTAAGAAGAGGGTAGTTACCACATGTAGGTGACTAATTGACACCATACATGGTAAGAAGAGGGTAGTTACCACATGTAGGTGACTAATTGACACCATACATGGTAAGAATAGGGTAGTTACCACATTTAGGTGACTAATTTGACACCATACTTGGTAACAAGAGGGTAGTTACCACATCTAGGTGAACAACTGACTCCATACTTGTTGGTAAGTAGCTAGTGCATTTTATTTTAAACTCATGTACCATAGCTTATCCACATTGTATTAGCAGAGGTCAGACTTTTGGTGGTTAGGGCAAAGATAACTATATTTTTTGAATGCATTCTTCAGTGAAGAGAATAGCATCCAACACCACAACATATTGGAGTGGCCCAAAATCATAGCATCTTTTCCTAGATGAAGTTAAGGTATGGTACACACCTAGTTCATTGGTTGTGTTTCACTCACTTCAGAGGATAGAGCCACAAAATTTTGGTTACTTGGAGTGTGCATTATGGTGAATTTGAATTCCTGCATAATAAGAGCATCCATCTTGCCAATTTTTGAGTAGTAAGAGAGGGCTTACTAACCAAGTACGAGAGTGCCTAGTGGTTCACATGAAAAGAGAGTGGGTTGTGTAGTGCCTGAGCTTGTCCACATTGTATTAGCAGAGGTCAGACTTTTGGTGGTTAGGGCAAAGATAACTATATTTTTTGAATGCATTCTTGAGTGAAGAGAATAGCATCCAACACCACAACATATTGGAGTGGCCCGAAATCATAGCATCTTTTCCTAGATGAAGTTAAGGTATGGTACACACCTAGTTCATTGGTTGTGTTTCACTCACTTCAGAGGATAGAGCCACAAAATTTTGGTTACTTGGAGTGTGCATTATGGTGAATTTGAATTCCTGCATAATAAGAGCATCCATCTTGCCAATTTTTGAGTAGTAAGAGAGGGCTTACTAACCAAGTACAATAGTGCCTAGTGGTTCGTGTGCGTGAGCTTGTTCACTAAATACAACAAGCCATGATCCTCTCTTTCAATCATGCTATAGTTCTTCTTTGCACATGACATCATTCTTCTTGCATAATAGATGGGTTTGTACCACCCTTACTTTGTTTGCTACATCAGTACTACACTATCCACAAAACGACATCCAAGGAGGCATCCAAAATTTGTGATAAGGTACTTGGTCTATGCATGTTTAGGTGGTACACTTACTACCACAATTTGATGTGGTTTGAAGATGATGCTAAAACCACTTTTAACAAGTGGTTGTAACCATTTGGTTTATTTTTTGCCTATTATTTTTCTCCATAATAAAACTTGTGAATTTTTAAAGAAAAGAATCCCACTTTGAATCATTGTTATTGTTCTCATGAATCTGGAAAGAAATCCCAACTTTGAATCATCATTATTCTTCTCCTTCATAGATAACTGCTTGAACAACTTGTGGGGCCATGCAACTCAGAATTGTTGGAATTATTCTCCTCCTGCTAGGAAGAAGCCAAGAAGCAAACATGTATCTAGCCCTCCTCTCAAGAACAAGGCCTATCAAGAAAGGCTCTTCCACCAGTAAACAAGAGCTGAAGGAGGAACCTGCCTTACCTCCTATAGGAAAGTGTTGCAAGGCCTCTCATGCACCATCTCTAGTGACCTCTCCTACACCACCCCCAACGACCTCTCCTACACCATCTTCTGCAATAGCTGAACCTACCTCGCCTCCTAGAAAAAAGTGTCCCAAGGCTGCTAGGTGCCCTACACCATCTCTAGTAGCACTCCTTCAAGTGGGTTATGCTCTCTTTCTCTCAGCACAAGTATTCTTTCTGCTTGATGTGTTTCATACATGTCTCCAAGCCACTATTCTACATGTATTCTTTCTGCATGTGTTTCATTAATTATTTTGATTCAAGACACTCAAGTGTTTCATGCATGTCTATATAATGGATGAATTCATGCATGTCTATAGTGTATGCATCTTGTTATTGGTTGTGTATGCATGTGCAAGGTACATATGCCTTAGTGGCACCCTCCTCATGTGCCATTTGAGAAAAAAGATATATTTTGCATGACAAAGGAGTAGTCAAATCAAGTCCATGGTCTAAGTTTGAGTGGGGAGGATCCCTGACACATTTGAGAAAGCATGTTCAAACCTCAAGACTTGTTGAAAGTCTTCACAGAGGCCCCAAAGAAAGGGAATAAAGTTAGTGCAAGATAGTGAAGCCTGAATTCTTTCCTACAATGTACAAGTTGTTCATAGAGGTTTATCAGGAGCCTCTTGGAAATTACAACTTGGAAGTGTTCACTAAAATGGGCTCTAACCAATTCCCCAAAGTCTACACATAGGCTCTTCTTTGGATTTCCCTGCATGTTTTCCCTACATGTGATGGTCTTCTCTTTCCTTTGGGGCACCTACATAGGGTGAGAACTTAATTAGTGCTAAAGAGTTTTTCTTTAATCAAGCTATGAATGAAAAATGTAAGGGAAAAGTTTGGTACCTTTCTATTATTGACTCTGCTCTGCAAACACAAACTTTTGTGGGGCATCATTTTCTTCATTCTACAAATCATTTCTCAGTTGGAGTGGATAGCAAGATGCCTATCACTCACACTCATACACTTGCACATAAATAAAGAACTCTCTTATATTAGAAATGCATTTTATATTTTACATCTAGTACCTTGTACTTTCGAGAATCTGTGTATCTAATCCTAATAGATTACATGTGAAATTGATGTCGGCATTATACTTAGCCTGGTCATCCCTTGTTTTCACAGTGCAAGCTCTTTAGAGCGGGAAAAAATCCATAAGTTATTCAATGAAGTGCGAAAAAACCCGCTCGAGCGACGTAAAAATTACAAATGACTTAAATGAATTAATGTATTGGTGTCAATCACTTGCTACGCTTGAGGCGGCCTTGAAAAAATTAATTGGTGGGCCAGCCTAAGCCAACCGCCTAGTTAACCATCGTAAGTGTGGTTAACATCTCCCCCTGCCTGGATGTCATCATGTTGATTTGTCGATAAAGCGCGGGTCTAGTGCTATACATGTGTATGGGTTAGAACGATAAAGAGTACCTAATGCACGCACTTGAAAAATGCAAGTATCTAAATGCTTCATGGAATTCAAAATAAAACATGCTGTGCAAGAGAAGCATTTGCAGGGTAATCCAGGCGATGGGTCATACCTTGGGCCAGGAATATCCTGCCAAGATCCCCCCATCCAAAATGTACCTGAATGGCATTCGCAATCGAAGCAACTATCCTAGAAGTGTAGTGCATTGTGCGTGTATGTAGTTGCTATGGTTGTTTTTTATTTTATAATTTTTAATTTTTAGGAGTTTTATGTTTATAAAATGCACCAAGAAGCAAATATACAAAAGAAATGCCGACGCATGACACTTGAAAAGACTATGCCTTAGATTAGAAAATCTTAGGCGACTTTTTGACTCTTATGCCAATACCTAGATTGGCGACCCTTCTAGCATGCGAAAAGATATTTAGTTGAATGATGATGCATGGAGCTAGACTATGCCAATGGCCAGAAAACCAGTTAGTGACTCAATGAAAAGACTATGCCAGTGTGATAAAAAAACCAACTGGCGACACTGGACTTGAACTCTTATGCCTACTATTTTTAGGCTTGGCGACTTAGACTTGATAATTTACTAAAAATAGTAGGCCGAGATTTGTTTCTATTGGACAAGTGTTGGAACCTCCCCCTGCCTAGTGGAGATCCTAGTTTTTTTTTTGGGTGGAACAGCAACAACTATATATTTTTGGCAATAACTCTAGTTGTTCTCCCCCTGCCTAGGCCTGTACTTGCTCAAAGTAGCCATTGAATGAATGCTGGGTCCTTATGAAGATGTACCAAGCAAATATAGCCCAAGTAGTAGTTGCTCTTCTTTGTACATTATGGCGAGAAACTTTTGTAAAATAAGCAAAAAGAGCATAAAAATTACCAAAAATAGCAGCAAAATCATCAAAAGTAACTTGAAAGTTGGGAATAATATTGGGCCACTAATTATGCTCAAGAAGTTTTTTATTTACCCTAATCATCTCCAAAAATTTGGCTAAATTTAGCATTCCGCTAAATTAAGTTGTTCTAACCAAGTTGTCGGATGCTCAAGATATTTAAGGCTTGGAAAGCCCTTATCTAGTGGAGTTCAAATCCCAAATCTGTGACCTTTGGAAATCATAAGCCTATCCAAAATAGCAAATTGTACTATCACGCGTAGGCGTACAATGAAAATATGAGTTTTGTGCCCTATTGGCCTGATCAGAAAACATTGTTAAGGTTGTTGTTTTGGGTCCAGATTTTGTATGTCTATTAAGGGTATAGTAGACATATTGTGTACATGAGCATGTTCATTTTGAAGTGCATTTGACTCATTTATCAGACAATAGAAATATTAGTCTAGGCCACTTTGCATTATTTGTCTTAAATGCTAACCGAGCACTGTATTACTATTTTTAGCAGGTAGAAGATGTCTGTTTTACCTGGGGCTTGACCTATAGCTACTCCACTGTGTGTACTAGGCTCAAACCAGGTGGCATGGTCATCTAGGGTCAGTAAGGCTCTTTTTCTTCCAAATGTGGACATCGGTATTTCTTGCTAGCTACCTGGCAATAGATTACAGGTCAGATGTTTGTTTTATGTCCGTTGGATGTGCAAACTATGTCAAAATAGGTCAAGATTTGATATGCCTTTGCTTGACAATGTAATAAAGCCCTGTGCTAGACCAGCTGACCTTTGTCCAGGCAAAAGGACTATTTTTTGCAAAACATGGGCATCAGAGCAAGCTTTCCAACCATGTTGTTAAACCTTTACCAGGTGGCACTTTAGACAGCTCCGTTTGAGTGGCTAAGTTGCTCGGAATGATTTGAGATTTGATATGCTTGTAGACTAGGCCATTGACAAGCTACAAATGAAATCATGCTACAAACAGAGTAGGTTAAGGCCCTCAAACAAGCAAACATGGGCATCATAATAGTCATGTCAGAAGCAGAGCTATTTGCCAACAGTGCCTTGTTATGCAATTTGAACTTTCCGGTCATGTTTGACATGGTTAGGTCATTCAAATGTGTTCCAAACCAAATAGTAGTTTTTGGCCCCAAAAAGTAAAATTTTAACTTCAGCTATTTTTAGCAGGTTCCTATGGGCCAAATGACCTAATATTTGAATCATAGAGTTTTTATGTCATTTGAAACCCATGTACAAAGTTTAGTTTAGATTGGTTGTCAAAAAATAGACATCCTTAATGGTGGTACCGTTTGGGTCTAATGCCAGCCACATGCTAAAAATAGACTGTCTGCAGCTTTAACTTTCACCAAACTTGGTGTAAGGCTGCAAGACACTATTCATAGGGTGCTTGTGAAATTTTATTGAATTCTAACAACTTTTGGGTCAGTACCCAGACTACATAGCCTTTAGGGACAGCCCATATTGACAAATATGAGTGTGTGAATAGGGCTTAAGAAAGAGAGGTCAGGCCATGTATTGCCAAATGGACCGAGACTTCATAGGAGTCTTTGGATAGAGGTTGTAAACCCATATCCAAGAGCTTGACTAATTCAAATATCATTTGACTGAGTCATTTTAGGCAGTTTAATGATGTGTTTTCTATGATTTTACCACAGGGATAAAGCAAGTCTGAGACCAGATTGAATTAGGGTGAAAACATACCAGAAGATGTCAAACTGAGCCAAAACTTGATATGCACTTAATCCAAGGTACCACTAGCACACATACCAGAGGGTGTTGCTTGATAATGGTCACAACACCCCTTTTGGAGCAAATGTGGGTACCTAATAGGGGGCCCTGGATTTTGTTGAAAATCCCAATTTTTTACATGTTTACTAGCCTGTTTGCATAGCTATTGAATCCGGATTGGTTTTATACTTGATAGGCCTATGAACCAATATGCAAAGAATATATGTGTATGATCTTGTCCTGATTTGATGTTGTTAAGGTCTTCTTTTCTCCAAACGTGGGCATCAGATGAGCTTGTGCTAAAAATGATGTGGTTTAAAAAGCTTGATGGTAATTTCTATATGTGAAACAAAAGAGGAAGATGCAAAAGCATAAATTTTATTTTGGGAAAAGTTTAACAATATTATGCATGAAGAAGGATTTCTTGCAAAAGCTAACTTTGTAGGGTTTATGGGAGCTGTGAGACAAGGTTTTTTCTAGTTGGATTACAATATGAATTGTGTACAATGGAGGTCCTGACAATGTGTTACAAGGTCGAGAACATTCTTGTCTCTTTCATTGGGAACAGAGTCTATAGAAGCACACTAAAAAATTGATGCTTCCTGAACACACAGACACACATCTTGACGAAGCACAGAGACTTGCTTAGACACCCAAGACTGCAACAAAGCAAACCATCTTTATCAAGGATTGGTGGGGTAAAGGTAGTGTTTTGAAAGAGAATATAAAAGCTCTAAGGCAGTGGTTTACATGGTGGGAAGAAATAATTCTCCATTGGGGAAGTTTACATGAGGTAAAATTGCTTTGTTTAAGTCATTGTACTACCTATATGTAAAAGTTTTTTTTTTAAACATTGTGTGCTTTGTGATGTATGGTGAGGCATCCTATAGTCCATGGGAAAGAGCAAAAATACACAACACAAATCTTTCAGAGAGTGTGCATGCTAGTTGGTTAGCAGATAAGGAGGTGCAAAAAAATATCGGTATTTGATGCTTGTGTTACAGATGTAATCAATTCTTATATGCAACGTGCAAAGTACCTAGGTTTTGAGACCGGTTGCTATTTCAAAACGGGGTCTAGATATGGATACATTACTACATAGAGTATCAATTGGGAAGAACTCCAACGCCAACTATGGTTGCCCATGTAATGCAAACTGTTGTTTTTGCAGGAACTCCATTGTTTGAAGAGCCTATTCTTCATGGAGAAAGGGAGACAGTGCATCAAAAGATGCATCAAAAGAAAAGGCTCACACAAGCAAAGGTATGTGATGGAGTCAAAACAACACAAGATTAGAGGATGACTAAGACATATCAATTTTGAAGAAAGACATTTAAAAATTGAACGGGATGGTGAGCAACAAGTGGATGAAATTCATCGAACATTTGATGATAAACCATCATGACTAGTCTTAGGAAAGAAACAAAGAAAATGACATGGATGAGCAATATATAAATGAGGAGAATGTGCAAAAAACAATGTGGGAGATCAGAAGAATGCCAGTCCATTGCAAGCGTAAATGTTTTGAGGTGATAGATAGGAAAAAATGTCCTTCCTACATAGAGAGCACGTTCTTAGGAGAAGTTGCACCCTATTTTTGGTCAGCCAATAAGGGAATACAATGGAGAACAAATATCTCAGTGGATGTGGTTTTTCAATCATGATGATTAGCACACATGGAATGTGGATAAGCAAGTGAGGATTGTACCTCAATTACCCACGGTATGGCCAATTTCCAAACAGACAAACTTTACAAGTGTTGAAGTGAACACACTTCAAGCAGATGGTTTTATTCTGCATATGGCTTGTTAATCACCATTGATTCAAAGGTCTTATCCAAATCATGGAGTTTTAGGCATGGATGAAATTACTCCTCCATGTAGCAAGAGAAGCAAGAAGTGGTGACATGGAATATCAAAAGAGGCAGAAAAAAATATAGCTTTGGCCCTTGAGTTGAATGCAGTACTAATGGAGGAGACATGTGTTACACCAAATGAGCATGTCAAATTTCATCTTCTAACAAAAGGGTACTATGAAGTTCATATCAAAGCAGAGCCTTATTGCACTTGTCCTGATTTTCAAAAGAGAGAAGAGAACAAGAAACCTTTTTTGGCATGCAAACATATGTATTTTGTCTATTTGCATGTCTTTGGATAACATCAACACCAACACATGATCATGCATCAACCAACACTTCGAGAATGGGATTTTTGTTTCATTCTTGGACAAGATCATCTATTGAAGCCAATAGATTTGTAGGAGGCAATCTTAGCATTTTTTAGCAATTTTTTGTTAAATTACTAAAAGGCATTTAGTATTTTGATTCTTGTATGTTTTTTGGATTCAATGAAGTGTTTCTCATTTTGGTCTAGTTTCTATTTGAATGTGAAGAAGGGGATTTTTTTAAATGTTTATTGATTTTTTGTCATGAATAAAAGATATTTTTGTTCTTTCTTTAAATGTCAGTAATATAAAATGTTGTGCTCTTACTTTGTGTTCTTCCTATACAAAAGAAAATGTTGCCGACCTTTTGCCTTGTACAAGCCTAAAGAGAAACTCTGGTGTTTTCACATTCTCTAATGTGTTTGAGGACTATTTTAACACTTCTCAATAGTCATACTCTGCCCTTGTACTTTTGATTTGCTAATACACTTGGTTATCATTTCTGCTCATTCTTCATTTTTTGGTATCTAAGTTTTGTAGGCATATGCTCACTTATGGTGGTGCTATGTGTAAACAGGGCTTAACCAAGGGCACTTTTTCCCATGTGGTTTTTCCCCTTGGACATCAAGTGTGAAAGGACACTCTTAACATATAATATTTTGTACTTCTATATTATATGGATGTGGCACACATGCAAGAGTTGAGTTGCATTTTGTGGATACCACACTTTTGGCTCTCTCTCTCTCTCTCTCTCTCATTTTCTGTGTGTGAGCTTCTCAACCCTGCACCTAACCCTAATGTGCAGGTTTGTGTGTGTGAGTGTGTGAGTGCAACACCCAACATTTGGTATTCGAGCTGGGAGTTGGCCTTGGAAAACTGCTGCTGGAAAATTTTTTGTGAAATTCCGTCCACAGGCTGCCAAATTCTGTCGCCTGCGTTTTTTCGTCCGTCGGATTCCGTCGCCGCTGTGTTTCCATCCGTCGGAGCTCAGCCGTCCGGCCACCAGTTTCGAGCGGCACTAGTGGGGAGCCCACCACCTCCGCCCAGCCTCGCGGGCGGCACCGCCCTGCAGGCAGCCAACGACCCACCACCAGCGCCGCCCAGCTCCGTCACGCATCTGGGCGCCGTGTCGGCCAGAGGCAGGTGGTCATATCAGTTCCGTTTCCACGGCGCTCGCGTATGCTCTATCTCAAACTCGTCGTTTCTGTTTCGTTACCCACGGCGCCCACGTCATCTGCTCCGTTCGAGCCAGCGCGTCCGACACCACTGTGCCCAGCAGTGCCCTGCGCTCCGTCGCTCCTGCCGTCCTCACCTCACCGTCGCCCGTTTTACAGGCCATTCGCGTTCGCTAGCGACTCCAGTGCTGGTCTCTCGTTAGGCCGTCTACCCAGTACTCGCCGTTTGCTCCGGCCTCCGTGCGCGCTACCCCGTGGCCTTTGTTCGACGCCAGCGCATCATCAAATCTGTTCGCTCCCAGCGCTACCCACGACTGCCTCGTGATCTTTGTTCGCCGCCTTCGCCTAGCTCATCGCAAGCGACTCCGGCTCCACTGCTGCCCGCCACCAGCTCGCCTGGCCAACACAGCATGCCTTCAGCCATCCGCCGTCCAGCTGCCTCCGTGTGCCTAGCAGGCCACTTGACTGTGTGCTCCCAGCCTACACTCTGCAAGCCTGAAGGTATTTCTCTATCAAATTTTTTTATCAAACCCAAATACAAAATCTGCAGCCATTGCAGTGCATGTCATATGCCGATTTTGCAGACAATAAATACTGTGCAATCAGATTGAAAAGAAAATTGCAGATGAAATTTGGGGGTTTTCAAAATTGAGGTCAAAATTGGCAAATTGAAGCTCATACATTTGCAGAAATTTGGGGTTTTTGTGGAAATTGGCCAATTAGATGCACATTGAAGCGATTGGAGTGCATAAAAATTGGGGATTTTCTGATTGGAGCATGTAATTGGGCATTACAGCTGCGATTTGTCGCGTATGTATACACATTGAGAATAATTGGACAATTTGGTGCAGGTTTACACTTGCTTTGGTTTGCAGGCATACATTTGCACAGGACATTTGGTTGCCTGGCAGTGCACATTGGTGCTTGGTTTGCTTGCAGATATATTTTGTTGACATGGCACAGAATGCTACATATGTATTTGGTGTGCTCACCCAGGAGGACAAGCTGGATGGATCTAATTACTCCCTCTGGAGTTTTATGATCCGTAATTTGCTGGTAGCCAAAGGGCTTTGGGGCATCGTGTGTGGTGATGACACACGCCCACATACCATTCAGCCAGGGGAGGTGCTCAAAGAGCTCTTGATGTAGATCCTGCTCCCACACAAGAGCAGAAAAGATGGGACTCTAGAGATGCACAGGCCATGTCATTGATAGCCCTTTCAGTGAAAAGGACTATTATTCCGCACATTCGTTCATGCAAGACATCGAAGCTTGCATGGGACACATTGGAAGCAATGTATCAGGTACGCAACAAGGCAAGAGTTGCCTACTTGAAGAGGCAATTGGATCTTCTTTCTATGGATGAGGGTGACTCCATGGCAGATCATCTCACCAAAGTGAAAGAGGTTATCCCAGACAGACAGATGGTCACCAACACTCTTCATTCTTTACCACCTTCATACTTGGGCTTTCACACCTCTCTCAACCTCTCGATGAGAGGAGGTGGTGATCCCGTCACTTTTGAAGAGCTCGTGGGTTTACTCTTGCAGGAAGAGCAAACAAGAGCAAACATATCGAGCAACCGTGGTGGAGAAAAGGCATTTACAGCCAAGGATAAGGGTAAAGCAAAGAGCTTTAAGCATGGGGGACAACAGTCTAGCAAGGCTGGTCATGGACAGCCCTCTTCTAGTGGTGAAAAGTCTGACAAAGGGGATGCAAACAAGCCCAAAAAGCAGGGCAAATGTCACTACTGCCATAAGCCTGGACACTACATCAGTGAACGTAGGAAGCAGATTGCAAAAGAGAAAAAGAAAGAAGCAGGCAATGCAGTAGCAGACTCTTCGGATGACAAAGCAAAGCAATCAGCTAATGTAATCTAGGAAGAGTACACTTTTTTGGTCACATGCACTAGTGACACACCAAGTGCTTCGAACACTGATATGTCTTGCATTGCATCTGACAGACAGAATGCATCGTGGTATTTTGATAGTGGTGCTTCGAGCCACATCACTTCATGCAAAGATGTATTTCAGCACTTGGTTTATGCTTCAAATGGCCGCACTGTATCATGTGCAGATCATACCACATATCCAGTAAAGGGAATTGGTAATGTCATACTTATTGCAGCCAATGGTGCCAATATATGTATGAAAAATGTATTGTATGTTCCAGGAATAAAGAAAAATCTGCTGTCCGTCTCAGCCATAAACGACCAAGGTTTAAAGGTTGAATTTGAAGATGGAAAGTGTTTGGTAAAAGACCCATCAAAGGGTTATGAAATAGTCACTTCTGGAACACGATACAAAGGCTTGTATAAGCTGGAGGAAGTATATGTAAATCAGCCCATTGGTTTTGTAGTTCCTGGTGAGGAACATAAAGTATGCAGGTTGCACAAAGCATTGTATGGGTTAAAGCAAGCTCCAAGAGCTTGGTATGATAAGATACATGCTCATCTAACCAGCCAAGGTTATGAGAATAGTCCAGCTGAAAGCACATTGTATGTGAAGAAAACCGATGCCGATATTCTCATAGTCATCTTGTATGTAGATCACATGCTCATTACAGGTACAAGCAAAGCACAAATTTCAGATTTCAAAGCTGATTTGAAAGCTGAATTTGATATGTCAGATTTGGGGCCTTTACACTACTATCTCGGCATACAGTTTATGCATACAGATGATGGCATTGTTATGCAGCAAACTAAGTACATAAAAAGTTTGCTAAAAAGGTTTCACATGGATGAATGTAAGCCCATTTCTACTCCGGTAGAACCAGGTGTACGGCTTACTATGCATGATATTGGAGAGCCTTTTGAGGCCGGCCTTTATAGCCAGGCAGTGGGATGCCTCATTTACTTGTGTAACACGAGGCCAGACATATCTTTTGGGGTGTCTTTGTTGAGCAAATTCATGCACAGCCCAGGCACAAAGCATTGGCAAGCAGTCAAACGCATTTTTCGATATCTTAAGGGTACCCTGGATCTTGGTTTGTACTATCCCAGGGGGGTAGCTTACAGCTTTATGCATACAGTGATTCAGATTGGGCTGGTGATTATGATACCAGGCAATCCACCAGTGGGAATTGTTTTTTTCTTGGCAGCTCATGCATATCTTGGTTGAGTAAAAAGCAACCCACTGTTGCTACATCTACTTGTGAAGCTGAGTACAGGGCAGTCTTTACAGCTACAGTAGATTGTGTATGGTTGAGGAGACTATTGGCTAATCTTCGTGAGTGTCAGCAGACACCCACCACCATTCTCACTGATAGCCAGAGTGCTATGACCGTGGCATGAAATCCAGTATTTCATGCACGTACCAAGCACATAGAGATTCATTATCACTATGTCAGAGAGAGGCTACATGCAGGGGAGATCAGTTTATCTTATTGCCCTACACAGGATAATGTTGTAGATCTATTCACAAAGGCTTTACCTCGAGAAAAGTTTGAAGCTTTCCGCAAAGCTTTGGGCTTACTCTCATACAGAGAGTGATCTGCTACCTTGTACAGGTTCACACTTCCACTACTTACAGGGGAATTTGTAGGCATATGCTCACTTATGGTAGTGCTATGTGTGAACAGGGCTTAACCAAGGGCACTTTTTCCCATGTGGTTTTTCCCCTTGGACATCAAGTGTGAAAGGACACTCTTAACATATAATATTTTGTACTTCTATATTATATGGATGTGGCACACATGCAAGAGTTGACTTGCATTTTGTGGATACCACACTTTTGGCTCTCTCTCTCTCTCTCTCATTTTCTGTGTGTGAGCTTCTCAACCCTGCACCTAACCCTAATGTGCAGGTTTGTGTGTGTGAGTGTGTGAGTCCAACACCCAACAAGTTTGGCATACATCTATATTTGTACTTCATTGGTTTACTTCAGTGATGTGCTAACAACCTGAGCAGTGTAGGTACTTCATTGGATTACTTCAGTGATGTGCTAACAACCTGAGCAGTGTAGGTACTAACTAGAACTTGGTGAATAGCTTTGCTATTCAGACCATAGTAATGAAGCCACCTTTTTCATTTTGGCAAGTAAGAAAGCCACCTTTTTCATTTTGGCAATCCTATTGGGGATCAAACCTAGAATCCCCTGATGATGATTAAGAAGATTAGGAAGTTAACAATAATGATGATGATGACCATAATGATGATGACTTAGATGAGGATCATGATGATGATGATGATGATGATGATGAAAAGCTTCAATCTTCACCATGAAGGAAGAATCTTGGCATTAAAAGGAGGCAGGTCTGAAGAAGAGAAGGACAGAGTAGTTTTCTCTCTCCATTTGTATGCCTATCTTTTTTCTTCTCTCTATACTAATATGCTCTTGTTTACACGTTCTCTGTCTACATTACTCTCTATGTTTAGTGCACTAATGAAAGGAGAGAGTTTTGTTTACAAGAACATTTACATGTTCTCTATCTACATTACTATCTATGTTTAGTGCACTATCACTAATGAAAGGAGGAAGTTTTGGTTGTAAGAACATCATTTTGCAGGTAAAAATTTTGATTTTTGAGCTGGTTGTGAGTTGAGTAGTTAAGCTTCGCATCTATCGAGCTAGCAAACCAGCCCCCCCAACCACTTGATTTTTTTCAAAAAAAAGGGCAGAATTGATTAGAAAAGGAATCCGAGATACAAGGGCCACGTGTCCAACATGCAGTGGACACGTGGCCAGAGGCAATGGCCAACACGTGTCTATGCATGTGAGTACACGTGTCGGCACATGCGGGGCAGGCTCCTATTGGCTACCAATCTTTTCGACTCCTACTCAATCTGCATGCATCCTTCTCTTCCGAGCAGTCGATCTTGCAGAAAGCTCTGGCCTTTTCGATGCGCAGAGGAACGGCGGGAGGCTTGGCGCAGAGGGGGGTAAAAACCCGTTCGCCTCCTACTCATTCTGCATGCTTCCTTCTCTTCCGAGCAGTCGATCTTGCAGAACGCTCTGCCCTTTTCGATGCGCAGAGGAACGTCGGGAGGTTGGTGCGGTGCTCATCCTTGCTATCTACCATTTTGGTGGCGACCCTGAGAGGGTGATGGAGGCCTCTCCCCGTGTGGCTGGAGTCCTTCATCTTCCTTGTTTGGTATTCTCTTTTGTGTTTCCTCCATGCGGGCTCGAGTCAGGTCTGCTTTTACATTCAGGTAAATCTGTTTTGATGTCATGCAGCAGCTTGTATCTCTTTGGTTGTTATTAACTTCTTTGCTGGAAGAATTGCTGCTGAATCCCCTTACCAGCAGAAGTGCCCTTGTCCTACTCGTCATCGCCATCTAGATTTGATGAGCCTTCTTTTGTATGCACTTCCACTCAGATGGTGACGGTGCAGTCTCCTCCCCGCTAAGGTATTGATTGGCCTTGAACTCAGCTTCTCTGTTCTGATGCTTTCCCACCGTTCTTGCAGAAGGTAGAGAAGACTTCGCGGGTAGCTGCACCTTCATGTTATGGTGTTTCGATCTCGATTATGGAGAGGCTTGAAGTCGAAGGTGATTTTGAGGGCCGGTACCTCTCGTGATGCGATTCTGCCTGGGAGGAGGCTCATGGAAGACGGGGTTTTCCTATTGGGGCATGGTCTGGCACTGGCATGTCTGTCCTGCAGGTCACTTTCCGAGGCTTATCCCTCATTGTCTCTGTCTTCTTGCAGGGATCTGGTTGGCATTTATAATGTACTTTGAAAGTGTCCTGATTCAGGCGTCTATTGTAACCTGTAGTGGGGGTTCGCAATGAAGATACTGATACATGATAACTGCATGAAGATCGTCTTTACAGACTGTAGATTACGTCAATTAGTGATCTGTCTTTGGTCATGACTAGCCTGATTTTTTCTCTGATTGAGTCCAGTTTGTACTTGGTAAAGTCTGAGGCTTTCTTGTTGTATTTGATTTCTAGCTTTTTCTCAGAGCTGATTGGAGAAGGCAATCTTTTAGACCAGTATCTGCTGCATGATGTGCTTAGGCTAACTGAAAGCGGAGGACCTTTGATTTCTGGATTGTTGAACGTTGCTGCTATTCTAAGCATCCATGCATGCCATAGATATTCGCTTCTAATGACGTTCCATAGCGTATCTGAACATCCTAAGGCTTCTCCCAGTAAAATCTGTTTCCAGGTTAAAGCTTTGCCCCATTTAGATACTGTGTTTTGAAGTTCTTTGAAAGATTGAGAGATGTGCTGGCACTGTAGGAAAATGTGTATATCATCTTCTGGGAGTCCACATCTAGCACATTGATTAGATGACACATTGAATTTACTTGGGTCCATAGGCCCCAACCACTTGATTTGAACTAAAAGTAGATCAAAGCATTTAATACAGGCTGTGTTTTTTAAGAAATATGATCTTATGGAAGAAATCTATAGAATAATTTGTTGATAATTTCTATACAATCATCCTTGTAAATGTGAACTATTTTACCACTTTCTATTGATTTTTAATTAAAAATGGCCTTATCAAGTCAAAACACAACCATGTGGGAATTGGGATTTTCACAAATTATCTAATATTGAGTTAATGAGAGACATAGCTATATAGCCCAAAATGTATTGTGGCTCCTTCAACTATATGGCCTAGGTTTCATATCCACTCCTTCAAATATATGGCCTAGGTTTCATATCCACTCTTGGAGATGTAGGTATCTAGCACCAAAACTTTCCAATGGATTCTTTGCACATATGGCCCTATAGCCATATCTACTCTTGTAAGAGCCATGGTTGTAGGCCCTATAGCCATCTTGACTCCAATAGAGGTTATAGCCATAGATCCAAATATTTTAATTGGCTCAGTTGAAGATGTGCCCATGGGGGAGAAGTGACTACCTCAAAGGGAGTTATGGCTCTATAGCCATGAGGAGATGCATGAGCTAGACCTTTTTTCCTATGTTGTGGCTCTCAAGCCACAGTCTGATTGAGAATAATAGAATATGGCTTTGTAGCCATATCTTATACAATGAAAGACATGGATTTAGAGCCAAGACTTTCCATGGCTCCTTTAAAGATTTGGCACAAGTTCCATATCCGCTTTAAGAGTGAAAGGTCAGATGGGAAAGGGCAGATGGATCCTCTTCATATATGGTCCTAGAGCCATATCTACACTTGTGAGAGTCATGCCTTTAGGCCATATAGCCATATACACTCTAATGAAATCTATAGCTCTAAAAATAAAGCTTTCAATTGGCTCATCTAAAGATGTGCACATGGAGGAGCCATAATGCAGTCATGGCTCTAAGACCATGACCTCATGCATCTAGATGCATAATCTACACCTCTTTTCCATGTTGTCGTTCTATTATACCCGAAATTTAAAACTTTTTAATGCCTCATTTGATGCTATGTTCCTACTAGAGCCATAACTTCGTGCTGTTCTAAGGTTGTGACTCTAAAGCCAATTTCTTAAAGTATCCATTGGGTAGTTGTAGCCATGGCTGCATGTTTATAGCCATGCAAGAAACTCCTTATAACTTTTAAGCATAATTTGAGTCTCATATGTCCATGTATGCAAGAAAAATCTTAATATCCATGAAGGTGTTTCAAAAAAGTGAAATTGATAGAATTTTTCTTCTATTGTCTACTAACTCAACAGAAATTAATTGTGCTGAAGATAGGAGATGGAGACATCAGCAACACTCTTCTCTACCACCATGGAAAATGTAGAAAATTAATTACTATAAGAGGAGTCAATTGCAAGCAACCATGACTGTAGTACAAAATAAAGTCCTCCCAAAAAACCAATGTTGATTGTGATATTGGACTTAAATGGATTGTTGTAGAAGCATTGCATGTTTAAGTCATTGACACATGCTTCCTTATTAGTGTAGTCAAACTCAATATATGGTTCTTCAACCTAGGTGCATGGAGTTTTTGCAAACCTTGTTAGAGAGGTTCAATGTAGGTATCTGGTCAACTGCAATGGAACATAATGTTAGAGAGGTTCAATGTAGGTATCTGGTGGTTCTTCGACTCGGGTGCATGGAATTTTTGCAAACCTTGTTAGAGAGGTTCAATGTAGGTATCTGGTCAACTACAATGAAACATAATGTTATTAAGATGGTGAGATTGTTATAGAATCATGCAAACAAAAAACTAGCTTTCTTTGTCGTTTGGAGCTAGAGTGGATGCTACACTTATGAAAAGAAGAAATTGATTAGGCCAGGAAATCCAGGTGTCAAGGCAATGTTCAAACTCTTAGCAAAAATATATTCAATATTCAATTGTGATACTAAGAGGACAATTCTTATTGATGATTCCCCATATAAGGGTTGCATTAGTCCCTTGTAAAACTACGTCTTTCCATCCTCATTTAATACTAAAGACAAGGATGATAACATTCTCTTAGGAGAGTTGCTTCCTTACTCTTGCAGTTCCTTGATGAAGCTAATAATCGATATGGCTTATCTCCAGTTTTAGAGGGCTATGAATTATTTCAAATGCATCAAGAAGTTATTACCAAATGGACAGAGGAGAATGTGAAATGGTCAAAAAAGAGGTTTAACATAGGTAGACTTCCTATTGTTTGCAAGGAAATTAGAGAAGTCTCCTAGTGGTGTGATGAGGGAGCATCCAAAGATGAAAGCCATATGATAAGTAATAATGGTGGTTCTCATTTGCAAGTACAAGTTCTAATGAGTGATCCACCTAATGTTATTCAGCTGGCCAAAAAATTAAGATATAAAGCACATACAATCAAGGCAAACAATGCTAAGGCCTTTGTAATGCAACTGCCAAAAAAGTTATTAAATGGTCAAAAAGAGGTTTAACACAGGTAGACTTCCTATTGCAAGGCAATTAGAGAAGTCTCATAGTGGTGATGAGGGAGCATCCGAAGATGTAAGCCATATGACAAGTAACAATGGTGGTTCTAATTTGCAAGTACAACTTCTAACGAGTGATCCACCCAATGTTATTCAGCTAGCCAAAAAATTAGGATATAAAGCATGTACAATTAAGGCAGACAATGCTAAGGCCTTTTTAATGCAATTGCAAAAAAGGTATGGTCTCATCAAATAACATTAAGGTACACATACCAAAAATTGATATTACTAGTTAAGTGGATATATCTCTCTTATATTGCATATTTAACTAAATATGTTTTCTTCCATACAGACTTGGAGAGCTAAAGTTAGGGAGCTTTGGAACCATAAATGTGTTTTTCTTCCATACAAACTTGGAGAGCTAGACTTGGGGAGCTTTGGAACCATAAATGTGTTTTTCTTCCATACAAACTTGGAGAGCTAGACTTGGGGAGCTTTGGAACCATAACTCTCTTTGGAGTAAGCATTGCTCCATATCCACAACAGTTTCTCAATGTCTATATTTAAACCTCGTTTGAAGTATGGCCATATATTTAAAGTAGACATTCCAAACATTTTCCTATGTATTTGATATTCTCGGATTTGGAATCATCTAATACAAGTTTTTAATTTATTGTTCATCATGTTTCTTGTTTATTTTGTTATCAGAGTACACCCTACTTTAAGGGGCCCTTGTTTGTTGTTTTTGTTATTAGAGTGCACCCTACTCTAAGTGGTGTACTCTAAGTGGTGTCTTGTGTGTTGTATCTATCATCAGGGTGCACTCTATTTTAAGGGATTCCTCTAGTGTGTTGTATCTATCATCAAGGTGCACTCTATTTTAAGGGATTCCTCTAGTGTGATGTATGTGTCATTGGAGTGCACTCTATTCTAAGGGGACTCCCTTGTGGGTTGTTTATGGTATCTCATCTAACACTAAGCTCTATCGGGTTCATTTTGCTTGTAATTGTTTCTAGTCAATACAAGTTTACAATCTACTGTCATCATGTTTTTTGTATAATTTGTTACCTCCCTTGTGTGTTGTTTGTGTTATAAGAGTGCACCCTACTCTAAGGGGACTCCTATGTGTTGTCTATGTCATTGGAGTGCACTCTATTTTAAGGAGACTCCTCCTCTAGTGTGATGTATATGTCACTGGAGTGCACTCTATTGTGAGGGGACTCCCCTCTGAGTTGTCTTGAGTAGCGAATCTAGTGTGTGATGTATATGTCATTGGAGTACACTCTATTGTGAGGGGACTCTCCTCTGAGTTGTCTTGAGTAGCTAATATAACATTAAACTAGTAGTTCCATTTAGCTTATAATTTTTCATATAAAAAGATTCATTCGCATCCTTAAGCTGCATAGATTTATAATATGGTGTTTGTGAACACCATATTTATTTTGGAAGATTATTTGTTCTTGATGAGGCCTTAAGGCCACACTATTGATTCTAAAAAACAAATACATTTTAATTAGGGTAAGTTAGCTCTAAATCCCATGACATTTCTTTTTGTTGCTAGTGCCAATCTCTTCAAGAGATATGGTTGTAGAGCCATTTCTTGAGGTAGATAGATTTATAATATGGTGGTTGTGAACACTATATTGATTTTGGAAGATTATTTGTTCTTGATGAGGCCTTAAGGTCACACCTATTGATTCTAAAAAACGATTACATTTTAATTAGGTTAACTTAGCTCTAAAGCCTATGACATTTCTTTTTGTTGCTAGTGCCAATCTCTTCAGGAGAAATGGTTATAGAGCCATTTCTTGAGGTAGATAGCTTAAGGTAATGAGATATGTCCCTAGAGCTATTTCCTAATGTCCCTAGAGCCATGCCTACAAAATATAAGCTAAATATATATATATGAACATTTCTCTTTGCCTTGAGCTACCTACCTCTAGAGGAGATAAGGTCCTAGGCTCATTTTCTCTTACCCACCACCTCTAGAGCCATTGGCTATCAAGTCTTTAGGAGATATGGTTCTAGAGCCATTTCTCACACAGCCATATTCTTAAAAGACTCCATACCTTGAGCTCTAAAGGAGATATGGATAGAGGGCCATTTTTTGAGGTAGATAGCTCAATGTAAGGAGATATGGTCATGTAGCCATTTCTTGAGAGCCATGCCTACATAATGCTAGCACGATATGGCAAGAATTTCTAAGATCCATTTCTCCACTGTCATGGCCATGCAACTCTAGATCCATGAGCTTTACTTTAAGCCTCATGTTGTGGCTTTTAAGGCCTACCCATTAGATGGGAAGACATGGCTCTATGGCCATGTCGTCTCCATACCTTGAGCTCTAGAAGATACTTAAAAGATATTACTCTAGGGTCATATCTCCATACCTTGAGAAATCTACCTCTAGAGAAGATATGGCCATATCACTAGAGTAATTTGTCTGAGAGGTATGACCCAAGAGTCATGTCTACACAATGTAAGCTAGATATGGTCATAGGGCAATTTCTCTATACCTTGAGCTAGTTTCCTTTAGAGGAGATATGGCCCTATGCTCATTTCTTCACACATATCTCTAGAGCCATGGGCTACCAACAATCACTTGAGGAGATATGGTTGTAGATCCATTTCTTCAAAGCCATATCCTTAAAATACTCCATAACTTGAGCTCTAGAGGAGATATGGTTATAGAGCCATTTCTTGAGGTAGATAGCTCAAGGTAAGGAGATATGGCCCTAGTAGTCTAAGAATCATTTTTCCACTACGATGGCCATGCACCATGGCCATGCACCTCTAGAACCATGAGCTAAGCCCCATATGTTGTGGCTTTTAAGGCCTACTTATTAGATGGGAAGATATGGCTATATGGTCATATCTCATACCTTGAGCTCTAGATGAGATATGTCCCTAGGGTTATTTCTTTAGAGCTATTCCTAAGCTAGATATAGCTCTAGGGCTAGATGTGTCCCTAGGGTTATTTATTTAGAGCCATTCCTAACCTAGATATGGCTCTAGGGCCATTTCTCTATCCTGAAAAGACTACATACCTTGAACTACAAAGGACGGATCCTTAAAAGACTGCATACCTTGAGCTACAAAGGACATATCCTTAAAAGACTACATACCTTGAGCTACAAAGGACATATGGATACAGAGTCATATGTTTATAACTGGTGTTTATCAACACCACTAATGTTTATGAGATGATGGTCACTCATTCAATGTTGTGATTTCATAATTATTTTTCAAACTTTGAACTATCTAATGTATAGCAAAAAATTTGATAACCTCTTGAGAATTAGATGATGTTCAATCATAGAAGATATGTGGACATAAGGCCACACTGATTTGAAACTTAAACATAAGCATTTTTATTATTATTATTAGAGTGTTGTTTGTGTTATCAAAGTACACCCTACTCTAAGGGGACTCCTGTGTGTTGTCATTAGAGTGCACTCTATTTTAAGGGGACTCGTCTACTGCAATGTATATGTCATTCCAGTGCACTGTCATTGGAGTGCACTCTATTATGAGGGGACTCCCTTGGTGAGTTTTCTAGAGTAGCTTATCTAACATTAAACTAGGAATTCCATTTTGGTTATAATTATTCATGTAAAAAGAATCATTTGAATCCTTCAACTATAGAGATTTATATTATGGTGATTATAAACACCATATTGATTTTGGAAGATTATTTGTTCTTCATGAGGCCATAAGGCCACACCCAAGACATGGCCAAAATACCACACCTATTGATCCTTTAAAAAAAATACTTTTTAATTAGATTAACCTAGCTCTAAAGCCCGCAAAATTTCTTTTTGCTGTACGCTTAAGATTTTGTAGTGTTATAACTGGTTTTCATCAACACCACTAATGTTTATGAGATGATGTTCACTCATTCAATGTTGTGATTTCATAAAATTTTTTCAAACTTTGAACTATCTAATGTATAGCAAAAAAATTGATAATCATTAAAGAGTTAGATGATGTTCAATCTCACAAAAAATATGGCCATACGACCACACTTATTGAAACCTAAAAATAAGTACTTTTTTCGGACAAATCCCTAATATATAGTCACTTTGAGAGAAACCTATGATTCAATGATGTTTAATCACACAAGTCCCTAATATATAGTCACTTTGAGAGAAACCTATGATTCAATGATGTTTAATCACACAAGTCCCTAATATATAATCACTTTGAGAGAAACCTACGATTCAATGATGTTTAATCACACAAGACATGGCTATAAGGCCGTGTCTATAAGGCCACACCTAAATACTATTGTAGTCATGTTCAAATTGTTCCAGATCCCAAGACAGTTTTTTTAAAGTGGGAACCATAATACTTGCAGGTTCATAGCTTTAGTCAACTCAAATTTTTTGTGTTTTTTGAGAAATATGGTCTTGTGGAAAAATCTATGGCATCATTTTTTTTGAAGACTTTTCATTCGTTGATACTTTCTACCTTACAAATGTGAACTATTTTCTCACTTTCTATTGATTTTCAATAAAAATTTGCCTTATTAAGTCAAAACATGGCCATGTGGGAATTGGAATTTTTCCAAATTATCTAATATTGAGTTTGTAAATAGTTTGTGTGAAAGACCCCAAGCTTTGGACTTTTTGTTAACCATCGATGCAGACATGGATTTTTGTTGTGCAACCAGTGCAGCCAGCCCCAAAGAGGGTTGGCCCGCGGACACCCAGGTGTTCCATGGAAAGAGGTTATGGCTAGTTGTTGGGCTGAGCACAGCTCTCCTTCTTTGCATGTTTTGCTAGATCAAAAGTCTAACCAAGCCTTGATAAGTGGAGGTTCAAATGAGGGGCCTTCTTCTACACTCAAATTGTAGTGAGGTGTGCAAGGTTTTTAGTGAGCGCTATCAACTCTATGGCTAGGAATATCAATGGTTGCATATCAATGGTTGCAAGAGCTAACATCTGGTTATTGGCCTCATTTTGGGTCAAACAATAGCTCATTATAGTCGGGTTCACACTATGGACCGACCTTTGTAGGTTTAAGTACTATCACATATAGTGTACTCTTATCTTTTTAGGTATTATGCATTGTTGAAGAGTGAAGAAGAAGATAGAAGAAAATTCAGCCATCCATATCTCTCTCTCTCTCTTGTGTGCTTGTCTAGTCTATTGTGTGTGTGTGTGTTGTTGCTTTCAAGAATCGAGACTCTCTCCCTCTCCTTCACATTCTTGTTACCACCCTCCAAGGCATGCGTGTCCCATACCATGCACCCCCGACCCTCACAGCCATCTTGGTGTGTCTACTAGGACCCTTGGGATTCCCCTATCCCCCAAGGTAGAATTGTCCAAAGAGGCTCTCTCACAAATGAGCCACAATCCCAACTATATAGTACAATGACCAATTCACATTGAGTATGAACTATCCGGTCGATCACTAAACACTAGCCATCATCATGTCCTAGACATGGGACATAACATTCTTCCCCTTTGAGAGGAAGACTGGGAGACAAAATCTGGATATTGGTGTCTGAGTGAAGGAACATTATCCCAAGTGTTGTATTCATTAGCATAATCCTTCCATCAACCACTCAAGAATAGTCCTATTCCTAAGGATGCAATCCCTATGATCCACAATAGCCACTGGCTCATGAGGAACAAAGATAGATAAATTCTCAAGTCTCGAGAGTTCATGGTCAGAAACCAAGTTATCTCCTGCACCCAACACCTCTTTCAGTCTACTAACATGAAAGACATGATGCACACATATTCCCTAAAGAAGACACAACCTATAAGCAACCTCATTAATCTTTTTCAAAATCAAATAAGGTCCTGCAAATCTCAGAGACAACATGTGCACACTTTATACATTCTCTTGCAAACTCCAACATCTCTTGCTATTGTTTCAAGAAATCAATTGGCAGCACCAACTTGGCCTCGCTCTAAGCCAATCATCTAAGGGGCTCTTGGGGGCTGAAAGCCATACATGAGCATAAAAGGGCTCATCCTAGTAGTAGCAGAATGCATAGCACTATTATAAGCAAACTCTAGCATCTCTTGCTATTGTTTCAAGAAATCAACCCCGACAGCACCAACTTGAACTTGTTGTAAGCCAATCATCCATGGGGCTCTTGGCTAAAAGCCATACATGAGCATAAAAGGGCATCCTAGTAGCAAAATGCTTAGCACTATTGTAAGAAAGCTCTACTAGCAGAAGATACTCTTCCCAATTAGATTGTCTCAAAGAGACATACACTCGAAGCATATCCTCCATGGTCTGATTTATACTCTCAATCTACCCATCTAACTGAGGATGGTCAGCCAAAATCATACTCAGCGTCGTGTCCAATTTCTTGTACACCTCACGCCAAAAATTTCTAGTGAACTTAGGATCTCAATCGATGACAATATCAACTAGCAAACCATAAAGGCTAAACAGCTTCTCAACAAAAAGATAAGCAAGCTATACAACTGAGATACTATCTCTCGTATAGGAGTAAATCTCGCCAGCTTAGTGAAATACTTTGCCATTATTCCCCCTCACAGTCCATGGTAATCCAACCACAAAGTCTATAGAAATACTTTGCCATTTCTTTTTAGGTATTTCCAATGGAAGCAACAAGCCACCATGTCTCAAGCACTTAGTCTCAAGCACTCAACTTTATTAACTTGGCATTGTGATAGTTTTGAACATATTGTTTAACATCAACTTTCAACTTTGGCCAAAAGAAATCCCTTTTAACCGAATGCTGAGTCCTTAGTACCCCTGGATGCCTAGTAGAGGGCGTGTCATGATACCCAAACAAAAGATGTGAGACCTCGCACCATCCACGTGTCAGGTACAGAGACCTTTCCCTTTTAGAAGAGCAAACCATTACAAATAGAATACTCTCTCAAACTAACAGATATAGGGGTCGTCCCAGCCTGCACTATATTCCAAATTCCATCAAAGAATTGATCTCTTGAATATAGGCCCTTAAGAGAGTTAAAAAGGTTAGATTGAATCTCTGTAATGAAAGATGATTCACATGTCCAATTCTGCTTAAAGCATCTGCCACTTTATTGTTGCTAGATCCTTTCCGATATAACAGATCTCAAAATCAAACTCTTGCATAAGCTCAGACTGATGAGCTTTTCTCCCCCTCAACTCAGAGGAATTGCAAAAGTATTTAAGAGATGAGTTATCCACATAGACAACAAAAGTAGAGCCATAATTTCTTGATTTTCTCATAATCAATATGGACTCCATTACTGGTGATAACGTGTCCAAAATAAGTCAATTGAAGAAATCACATTTGCTTTCTTTGGCAAACAAGACTTCTTTCATGTGGGGATATGTGACACAACCCTCAAATGCATCGCATGTTCCTCAAGGGTTCTACTATACATGAGGAGGTCATCTAAAAAGACTATGATAAACTTTCCCAGATATGGATGAAAAATATCTAGAAAGTTGCTAGTGCATTCACATTAGTCCAAATGGAAAAACTAAGAACTCATAATGTCCATATCTCATCCGAAAAAGTCTTAAAGACATCATCCTCAAATATCCTACTGTCCTCAGATCTATCTTAGTGAATTATTGCAATCCATAGAGATGATCAATAAGGTAATCCATTCTAGGTAAATGATATTTATTCTTAATAGTAAACTTGTTAAGACCCTTGTAATCCACAAACATATGCTTAGTCTTATCCTTCTTATCGACAAGAAGAATAGGTGCTCCCCCATAGTGACTTACTAGGTCTTACATGCCCTATTCAGAGGTACTATTAAAGCTGTCTAGCAACTTCATTCTCCTTAGACTGACTCAACATGTAAGGTTGCCTAAATAGTGGATATGTCCCAGAGGTACAAGCTCAATCCTATGGTCTACACCCCTCTTCAGATGGCAGTTTCTTTGGAAACACATCTAAAAGCTCAGACAAAATCTCATGAAATAGTCATCCTTTAGGAGTATCCACACTCCTTAGGTCAACACCTTTTGAGCTAGCTAAATCCATGGCGTAAGAACTCAAACACCAGCATGTTGGTCTCCAACAAAACCAAACTCTTCGGAAGAAGTGAATCACTCATTTCTCCCTTCCCCAAAGCTAAACTCATAGCTTTGGCACTTGATGCCCATGAAACATTAAATCCCTATTGTGGAAAACAACTAGCAAACAACGAAGGAATTCTCAACATCTAGAAATGCTTCAAATTTATTCTTAAGTGAAGATGCAAAAACACAATCACTTACACTGCATTCTTAAGAACACAGTATAGAACATCACATTTCACATGTTCCCAAAGCTGAACATACATGACTATCATCATAAAATACATTTGAATCATCCACATAAGAAGAAATTTTAGACATTGGACTAGATAGATCACCAAATAAGGAAAACTTCTTCTCATTGATGATCAAAAGTAATTACATGATGTCTATAGTCAATATTTACATTGGGTCTTTTGTGGAAAACCACTCTTTGCCCACGTAATACATCAACATTGTCAAGGCATAAAACTAAAAAAAATAATTCCTCCTCATAATCTTTAATCCTCAAGAAAATGCAAGGAACTCTCCTTTGCCAACACTGCATCATGACTTGAGCTAGCTTGACCACGTAATGATGGTCACTCGTCTCACCACCGGGATATGCAATCTCTTGTGATAAGAGAAGCATCAATAAAGTTATGAGTATTACCATCATCAAACAAAACATGCACAGGGGTTCCCATAACTTCACCCAACATACAAATCAAGTTATGTGGACCAAACACCCCCATGTTCAAATGGTAATTCTCACAAAATGTCAATGCTATCAATAAGTGGATTACATGGAACCGGAGTTGACTATACAAAGTGTTCCTGTGGTTGCTTCCTACTAACTGCCACCTCCACCACCACCAGGAGACTTCTTGTTCAATGGACAATTGTGTGGACCCTAGGAGCGCCAGCTAGGTTGGAGAGTGGGGACCGCCAATTATTATGGGGCTTGCGGCCACTTCTTGTTCTTGATAGTTGTTGCAACCAAGCAACGGGAAGTCATGGGAGCGCTGATAAAAGGAGCCGGTTGAAACATGGCAAGGCTGCTTGGCTGGGATGAAACGGGTCCACGGCGGGTCCAGGGTTGTACTATGTAGATAGTGAAGGCATCGAAATGCCCATGGGCACCACCATGAGGCTGGCAGGGAGTTCTTGGCTAGCTTTAAAGGATTGAGTGCATGGGTAGTGTTTTGTAATAACTGGATAGTGTTTTTAGGAGCTGAGCTGCCTAATAGTGGCATGGTACTCATAATTGTATTGTGTAATGCTATCTTGTGGATGCCTTATCCTCAGGCTTGCCTTTCTTATTAATCAACGAAGTTCATTGTGTTATCATTACTTCTGCACGCGTTAACTGTGCATGTGTGCAAGTGAAATCCAGGGACATCTCATTGTTGTGAGAGTCCCGGGCACTTCACTGTGAGAGATAGAAAGAGAGAGAGAGAGAGAGAGAGAGAGTGATGTGCCAGTGAGAGCAGGAGTAGAAGTGACTGTTGGGCAAGTCCCTGTCTTGCCGTGTGTCAGGCAGAGAGCCTGACACTTTTGGCGATCAACACGGGGTGGGACAATGGGATGTCGACTGTGAAGGAATCAAAAGCACACAACATCTTCACCAAGGAAATGATCCGTAAGAGGACGAGCTCCAATCCAACAAGACGAGCTCTGGTCCAACGAACCAACACAATAGCCGGAAACAGAACCCCCAGGAGAGCTTGGGGGGCGTGGGGCTCTAAAGGGCCAGGAAAACCATGACGAAGAAGTAAGAGAGAATCAAGAACAAGATGAAGGGAATAATCATGAGGAGCAGCCCGGGTGGGAAGAGCTCGGAGTTCCTATAAACCAAGGTGATTCACCCAGAAGGCACCAAGGGAGACCTTGGGAGACAAGTATGGCGGCACTTGCCAAAAACTTCCCAGTATTTCATGGCAAAAAGAATGATAACCCGGACATGCACGTCCGGAGGTTTGAACAATATTGGAGGGTGGCTAGACCCAGAGATGCTAACTGAGCTGGCTGAACTGAAGAGGGATGCTTACCTCAACACCTTCTCATCTAAGGCGACGGAATGGCTATCTCGATATCCAGAGAACCATTTCAACACCTGTGAGGGAGTAGTTGAGGCATTCTTGATGAGATTCAAAAAAATGAAAACATCTAGTCAATTGTGTGATTTAATAAAAGAAATGTAGTAGGAGGATATGCATGTGGATGCTTTTGCCTCTAAAATCTTGTGCTTAAGACAACGCGTGGAAGAAGTGAGCAGACCATCAAATTGACTGTGGATTGGTTCATCCAAGGACTCAACCCGGACATTTATGCATCTGTAGTGTCCCCGAAAGTGGAGAACGAGTATGACTTTGATGAATTATTAGAAGAAGCCAAGAGAGCAGAAAGGCATGCTTAGGACAAGAATAAAAGGAAAAAGAAGAAATAGAGGAAGAGCACCACCTCATCCGAAATCTCAGAGGAAACCAGTTTCGGAGGAAGACGAGGAGGAGCTTGAAGAAGGGAAAGCAAAGAAGAAAAAGAAGAACCAGAAAAAGAAAGCAAAAGTAAAAGGCAAAGAAAAAGAGACTGAGCTCTTGAAGAAAGTACAGGAGCTGATGGAAACAACGAAAAAAGGGAAAATATCGGGTTACCAAAAAAATGTATACTGTTCACAGTGCAGGCAGGGACACCTCAAGGAAGAATGTGGAGTCTCGCACACTTGTAGCATTTGCAACATGTGGAACCACAGCACCTAGAATTGCAGATACAACATGAAGAATAGAGCTCCGACTGTGCACAATAGATGGCTATGCAAGAGGAAAGACCATCAGGAAGACCGCCGTTCAGAGGAAAGGGGGGGTTTTAATCAAGGTCCTAGAAGGCTGGACAGAGGAGACATGCTAAGAGAACAAGTAACATGATATGGCCGGACCGGACACTACCAAAACAACTATGACATGATGAAGAGACACAGCCAGGAGCGCTAAGTGGAAGAAGCCAAGGCACTACCTACAGCCGATGTCCAGATAATAGGAGTCCGAGAACAAGACAGACTTGTCCTGGTGGCAGCTACCCGGTCACAAAAGGATGTCAACTTTGAGCTATCTCAAGAATAAGAGGTAGAAACGAGCAAAGCTCAGAAAGACCCCCTCAACTGGAAGGAACAAAATTGGAGCAGGAGGAAAGGAGTTGAGTTACTGGAAGAAGTCCAGGGGGAGGAAGAAACTAGAAGAGGAGCTCAAGTGAGGGTAGAAGAGCAAGACCACCCAGCACCGGAAGGTCTAGTGGCTCAACCCATGAAATGGGAAGACACTGAGTACAGTCTCTATGCAACAATGATGGGACAGCAAGTCACTCTGAAATCAATCTTGGATTTATGCCCCAAATTCAAACAAAAAGTTCTGACATCCGCAATTGATAGGATGGTCAAGGAACTGGAAATCACCGAATAGGCCGCCACTAGCAGGCTGCCACAAAGCAGATCCAGAACAAAGGGCAGATGAAGAGCCAGAAGAACGAGATGACAAGGTGGCCCAAGTCAACATCCAGATTAATGGTACAGTAATCATCAGAGTAGTACTGGATGGAGGGTCTGGTGTGAATGTGATCTCTGAGGACACAGCCCCAGGGAGTTGGGACTCACATGGGAACCAATACCCTTTAACATAAGAATGGAAGATAATCATACAGTAATACCTAAAGGAATCATCAAAAATGTGAAAATGACAGTGAAAGGCTGCGAGTTCCCCATCACATTGGTAGTACTAACCATGGAAACCATATGTGGATCTTACAGAATACTGTTGGGAAGACCATGGCTGAGACACGGGAAGGTAAAACAAGACTGGGGAAAAGACTGGGTGTCAATTCGGAAAGGCAAAAAGAAAATGTATATATCATTCTCAGGTGACAAGGTCCCCATGGCTGCTGTGTTGTGAAACCAGTGTGTGTAGAGGCATACCACATGCTAGAAGGAGTGGAAGATGAGGAGGAGGAGCTAATCCTAAGGCTGAATCCAGACTTGGTACCCCTATTCTCTGTTAATGTGGGAGAAATCTTGGAAAGATATTCTCCCAAAAAAACAAGAAGATCCAAGAACAAGGGCAAAGAACTAATGAAATCACAGCTAGAGTTCCAGACCAACGGTCAAAAGGAGGCTCAGAAAGACCCCAACAATTTGTTAGCGACCCGAGTAAATGCTCTCGTCCGATGTTTGGGAAAGGAAGTTCTGAAGAGAAAGAAGAACTGGAGGCACAGGAAATGCAGCAATTAAAGGAATGGTTGGAGTAAGAAAGGTAGAAGAAAGAACTAGCATTAGTAAGAGTCAAAGAGGATCAGTTAGAAGAAGTCAACCTAGGATCCCTTGAGGAAACAAAAAAAGTCCGGATAAGCATGGAGCTAGATGAGGAATTTAGGAAACAACTGCCGGAACTCCTAGAAGAATACAAAGATGTATTTGCATGGTCATACAGAGACATGGAGGGAATAGACCCAAAATTCTACCAGCATAAAATAAACCTGAAAGAAGATGCAATCCCAGTCAAACAACAGAGGTATAGAATGAACCCCAACTATGCAAAGTAGGTGAAAGAGGAAATTGATAAATTATTGAAGGTAGGATTCATTTACCCGATGGAGAAAGCCACATGGGTGTCACTAATAGTCATTGTGCCCAAGAAAAACTTGAAAATCAGAGTATGTGTGGACTCCTGCAATGCCGTAATGGTGCCAAACCCATTTCCACTACCATTCACAGATTCCTTGCTAGATGATGTGACAAGAAGAGAGATGTATTCATTCCTGGATGGATTTAGTGGGTACAATCAAGTGAATATGGCACCGGAAGACAAAGAAAAAATAGCATTCATTACAGAATGGGGGGTGTTTGCTTCAAATGTAATGATGTTTGGGCTGAGGAATACTCTAGCCACATTTCAAAGAATGGTCATGGAGATGGTGGTGGCAAAACAGACTACTGTATGAAATGGCCAGAAGCAGTGGCACTAAGAGACAACTCAGCAAGGGCTGTGGCCAAGTTTCTGTACAAGAATGTGATGACCAAGTTTGGATGCCCAGTCAAACTAGTTAGTTGACCAAGGAGCACACTTTCTGAACGAAGTAGTGGGGGGAATTGACAAGTAAACACATGATAATACACAAAAAATCCACCACCTACTATCCACAATGCAATGGCCAAGCTGAATCATCCAATCAAATACTGGTTTGAATGCTGAGAAAAATAGTAGACAAAACAAGAAGGACTAGGACCGGAAGCTGGACTCAGCGTTGTGGGCATTTAGAACATCTTTCAAGGTAACAACCGGATTCACACCATTTAAAATGACATATGGGCTGGAGGCCATAGTGCCAATGGAGTTCCTCTGGCACACAAAGCATGAGAATGGCAATGGAAGAGAAATTGCCAATGGGGAAGAATCCCGGGTAGCCCGGATAGAACAGCTTTTGCAAACAACTAGAGGAAGTCCGGGTGCAAAGCCATGTGACTGTCAAAGTTGTGCAAAAGAGAAGAAAAGCCTGGGTAGATAGGCACTCAAAGCACAAGATCTTTTGAAAAGGGGAATGGGTGTTGCTCTATAACTGTAAGTTGGGACCACACCCCAGGAAGCTAAAAATCAGATGGCTGCTGGGACCATACCAGATTGTGGATTAGCTAGGCCTTTTGCAACATTCAAATTGGCAGGACCAGAAGGAACACTCTACTCTAAACCGGTCAATGGATTCTGACTTAGGCTCTATGTAAGCAAGGTGCACATTCAAGAGTAGGAAGAGGTAAGCAAAACCTCTGGAGCTGGACACAACACCCAGCCCGGCGGCGGTGAAGAGCAAGGGTAGGACCCGAGAGGAGAAGCCAAGGGAACCTGGAAGGAAACTGTGAAGCCGGGAATGCCAGAAAAGGAGGGCATGGAAAAAGAGGAAGCCCCAAAAAAGGGAACCTCTGAGGAAGATCAGATTGCACGTGATGACCACGTGGCGGTATTTATTATGGCCGTCGGCATGTGTGGTGAGAGAGTAATGAATCATGGAAGGAACGGATCGCATCAAAGCAAGAGCCGAGGAGAAGCACACAACCCCAAGAAGATGCAATGGCCAAAAGAAGCACGTGAGGCATTCAAAGTGGCAGAGGACGTGGGGAGCGAAAATCGAGCAACAAAGTCTCCAACAAAAAAGGCAAGGGAACACAATCAGTCATTCACACAAGCCATCGCCATCTCAAGCCTCCTCTCTCTCTCTCCCTGCAAGATACCTCCCCAGGCCCTTAAGATGTCCAGCATCTTCCCCTGTAATCAAACCCCTCTTCAGAAATATAAAAAGATCTTGTTTTTACCAGTTTTGGCCTAGAGAGAGAAAATATTCTAGAGAGATAATATTCAGATATTAAATATTATTGGATAGAAAGAAACCTCATCTTATTAAAATAAGTTCTCCTGAAACAGAAACTCAAAAAGATTTTCAGAAGGTGCATTAGAAATTAAGTATAATCTGTTCAAGAGGTATTAACCCGGGGTAATTAAGGTTTTGATGGGCCAATAGGATTCATCCAAATGTAAGGAGGAGATAAATTGAAAAATAAAAGAAAATCTCTCAAAAATGAGTAAATGCTCACATAAGATGAAGAGTTGAAAAAGGACCAGGAAAATAGTTAAAAATTGGAGATATTTTGGGTGAAATGAATGATTTTTGACACCTCTGCATGGGGGAGTATCCCTCATAAAGAGGGCGCCTATTTCACATGCTTGGAATACTTTTTAACTCCCAAAAATGAGATATTTTCATCTCTCCTCTCTCCTATTTCAGTTAGAATCAAAAAATGATCAAAACTAACCCAAAAATGGTAAAAAATTGACCAAACTGAGCTGGAAAATTTTAGAATCAGTTGGCTTGGTTAGAGGCTCACTTTTTCCTATAAATAGAAGCCCTCCTGTTAAATCACAATAGTGTTATGCACTGTTACCCTGCCTCTCCCCTGTGCCAAAAACAGTGAATTTCACTCATAATTCACTAGTTTTTGACCCTGCCTCTTCCTAAAGATTGGTGGCCACTCTTGTTTCAAACAAGAGTAGAACCCTCAAATCATCAAGCCAAAGGAGAGCTCATAAATTTCAATTGTAAGTGAAAATTCTTCTCTTTTCATGGCTTTTATGAATTCTTTTATGATTTCTGTATTCTCTATCTTGCAAATGATGTGATGCTTGTTTATGAAAGGCATTTCTCTCTCTTCTCTACTAAATCCCACCATTCTTTAATCCTAGATGAATGAATAATGAGTAAACATAAGTTTTTCATAATTTTCTCTTGTTACTTTGAATGATTCACATATTCTTGGTGCATTTTTAAGTAAATAAGAGTCTTAAAAATTGAATAATGGTCAGCCATACAAAGGAGATTATGGTAAAATTTTCTTGAAATAAGAATTAAATGTTTACTTTAGAATGATTTAAATACTCTTAGTGATTTCCTAATTAAATTAGATTCTAAAAAATTAAAAATTGGTCAGCCATACAAAGGAGGTTATGGCAAAATTTCTGGGAAATAAGAATTAACTTTTATTATGCTAAAAGAGTAATTCCTATCAAACCTATACATAAGAGGATAAATTTTTATATTGAAAGTGTGATTTTCATCATAATGATTTGCATGCATAAATATTTACATAAGAGAATAAATTTTTATATCAAAAGTGTGATTCTCATCATAATGATTTGTATGCATAAACCTATGCATAAGAGGATAAATTTTTATATCGAAAGTGTGATTCTCATCATAATGATTTGTACGCATAAACCTATGCATAAGAGGTTAAATTTTTATATCAAAAGTGTGATTTTCATCATAATGAATTGCATGCATAAACATATGCATAAGAGAATAAATTTTTATATCAAAAGTGTGATTTTCATCATAATGATTTGTTTACATAAACAGTAAGCATAAGAGATAAATTTTTATATTAAAACTAGTGTGATTTTCATCAAAATGATTTGTATGCATAAACAATATACATAAGAGATAAATTTATATATTAAAAGTGTGATTTTTCATCAAAATGAATTGTATGCATAAACAGTATGCATAAAAGATAAATTTTTACATTAAAAGAATGATTTTCATCAAAATGAATTGTATGCATAAACAGTATGCCTAAAAGATAAATTTTTACATTAAAAGAATGATTTTCATCAAAATGAACTATATGCATAAACCGATGCATAAGAGATAAATTTTTATATTAAAAGTGTGATTCTCATCAAAATGAACTGTATGCATAAACCTATGCATATGAGGTAAATTTTTATATGAAAAGTGTTATTTTCATCATAAGTGATGTTATACATAAATCAGGTGCATAAGAGAAATTCTTTTATTCTAAAAGTGTAATTCCTACTAAACTGGATTTATGCATAGACAGATGCATAAAGAAATCTAACTTTAATTCAAAAGAGTCAGTCTTATTTAAAATGAATTTATGCATAAGAACAGGCATAAAAGATTGATTTTTATTTCGAAAATATTATTCTCCTTAAAATGAATTTATGTATAAATAAATACGTAAAGAAATCTTACATAAAAAACAAGAGTTCTCTTGTATTTTGTGAATGTGAATGTTTAGATGTAAATGTGAATATGAACGTGAATGCATGGATGTGAATGTGAATGTGAATGTAAATGTATGGATGTGAATGTGAATGTGAATGTGAATGTGAATGTATGGATGTGAATGTGAAAGTATGAATGGGAATATGAATGTGAATGTGAATGTCTAGATGTGAATGTGAATGTGAACGTGAATGCATGGATGTGAATGTGAATGTGAATATAAATGTATGAATGTGAATGTGAATGAGAATGTGAATGTGAATGTGAATGTATGGATGTAAATGTGAATGTATGGATGTGGATGTGAATGTGAATGTGAATGTATGGATGTGAATGTGAATGTGAATGTGAATGTATGGATGTGAACATGAATGTGGAATGATGTGATTGGATAAGATATTCAGACTATTGACTAAGACCTAATTCCTTCGTTCAATCAAGGACGATGTGTTCAGTTCATGAAAACTGCACTCAAAACATTTACCGAATCTGAAACTAAGTCAAGACTCTTGAATTTGATTTGAGGATCAAGTTATCAAAACTTGAGGAATTCTGTTGGAAATTCAGACCTGGGTAGAAGTATTGGGAAACGAAATTAAGATTTATTCAATGTATTCAAACAAAAACCAAAACTGAAAACTTGCATTGAATTACTGTCTTACACCAGAATGCTAGTTAAAATCTATTTTCTTAAAGACTGTATTACGCTAGAATACTGGAGGAAGCATTTGGCATTTATGTTCATCTAAGGGAAGTCGGTTATATTAGCTGGCGAGCGACGGGGAGTATCCGAGGGATAGCTCACGCGGCGAGATTTGCCGAGGTCTTGACCAGCCTCGGTAGGTTAAAATGGTGAGCTTCCGGTACAATGGATGAGAGCCAACGAAACGATCACTGCGTGAAGTAGCCACCAGGACACCTAAGAAAGGATCCTGGAAGGGTTCTGACCAGAGCCATGCCGGGCTCGCGGTGCCTAAGATACCCATTGGTGCGTCGAGGAAGATATAGTGGGTGAGACGAATGTTATTATGATTATCACTGGATCTCGTTCATGGACTAGGTCTCAACGGAGAGTCCAGGGTGATACTGTTTTGTGAGAAATATCATTGGATCTCAATGATGGACTAGGTCTCAACGGAGAGTCCAGAGTAATACTGTTTTGTGAGAAATATCATTGGATCTCGTTGATGGACTAGGTCTCAACGGAGAGTCCAGAGTAACACTGTTTTGTGAGAAACAAAGACTCAATGGAAATTTTGGAAGTATGTCATGTGAATTGTTTTATCAAAGAATTATTTTAAGTTAACTGATGTTGAGAAAAAGGCAATTTCATATTGGGTGCGTGAGTGGTGTGACTGGTTTTATGTTATTGCATGAGCGTCCGTCGAGGGGGCCTTGGAACTCTTTTCCTTGGTACTCGTCGGGACCAAAACCCAACCAAATTCTAAATCGGACCTTATCACTACAGTGGTTGGGAGGTTGGCTAACCCATGGGAATGGATGGGGTTAGGCTGGACTGATGGATCCGTAAAAATGAGACCCAATTCTATTATATTACGTTAGATGAAGTAAAACCCCGATAATAATTGTTCTATGGATATGAATCAACGGCTATGCCTCTTGAAGGTGGGGAAAAAAGCGTTGGTATGATCCAAGTGCAATCAACGGCTGTCCTCTTGAAGGTGGGAAAAAAAGCGTTGGTATGATCCAAGTGCAATCTGTCCTTGTTCTGACTAAGTAACTTACAAGTTCGGTCAGAGCAATTCAGTTAATTAAGGCTTTTGACTACGTTAAGGAAAAAGTTATCCAGGTGGAATCGTCCCCGCTTTTCGAGCATAGGAAATTTTCCCGATTTCGATTTTCGGAGTGACCACCGGCCTAGTCTCGTGTCCGGACATTCGAGGGCGAGGCCCCGAGTGAGAAACCCCGCCCCGCGCGCGAGGGGGCCGCTTCCGCTGCTGCCGGCCAACGGAAATCCCGAGCGTGGAAGGGGACAGGGGGGACCTCACATTTTGGTATCAGAGCCAGGATATGATAGCAAATTGCGGGATTACCCCCAGTTTGCGAGATGAGAGCATCTCGCGTTTTTCAAGTGGGAGAGAATGTAAGATACCTCCCCAGGCTCTTAAGATGTCCAGCATCTTCCCCTGTAATCAAACCCCTCTTCAGAAATATAAAAAGATCTTGTTTTTACCAGTTTTGGCCTAGAGAGAGAGAGAAAATATTCTAGAGAGATAATATTCAGATATTAAATATTATTGGATAGAAAGAATCCTCATCTTATTAAAATAAGTTCCCCTGAAACAGAAACTCAAAAAGATTTTCAGAAGGTGCATTAGAAATTAAGTATAATCTGTTCAAGAGGCATTAACCCGGGGTAATTAAGGTTTTGATGGGCCAATAGGATTCATCCAAATGTAAGGAGGAGATAAATTGAAAAATAAAAGAAAATCCCCCAAAAATGAGTAAATGCTCACATAAGATGAAGAGTTGAAAAAGGACCAAGAAAATAGTTAAAAATTGGAGATATTTTGATTTTTGACACCTCTGCATGGGGGAGTACCCCTCATCAAGAGGGCGCCTATTTCACATGCTTGGAATACTTTTTAACTCCCAAAAATGAGATATTTTCATCTCTCCTCTCTCCTGTTTCAGTTAGAATCAAAAAATGATCAAAACTGACCCAAAAATGGTCAAAAATTGACCAAACTGAGCTGGAAAATTCTAGAATCAGTTGGCTTGGTTAGAGGCTCACTTTTTCCTATAAATAGAAGCCCTCCCCTTTGTTAAATCACAATAGTGTTATGCACTGTTACCCTGCCTCTCCCCTATGCCAAAAACAGTGAATTTCACTCATAATTCACTAGTTTTTGATCCTGCCTCTTCCTAAAGATTGGTGGCCACTTTTGTTTCAAACAAGAGTAGAACCCTCAAACCATCAAGCCAAAGGAGAGCTCATAAATTTCAATTGTAAGTGAAAATTCTTCTCTTTTCATGGCTTTTATGAATTCTTTTATGATTTCTGTATTCTCTATCTTGCAAATGATGTGATGCTTGTTTATGAAAGGCATTTCTCTCTCTTCTCTACTAAATCCCACCATTCTTTAATCCTAGATGAATGAATAATGAGTAAACATAAGTTTTTCATAATTTTCTCTTGTTACTTTGAATGATTCACATATTCTTGGTGCATTTTTAAGTAAATAAGAGTCTTAAAAATTGAATAATGGTCAACCATACAAAGAAGATTATGGTAAAATTTTCTTGAAATAAGAATTAAATGTTTACTTTAGAATGATTTAAATACTCTTAGTGATTTCCTAATTAAATTAGAGTCTAAAAAATTAAAAATTGGTCAGCCATACAAAGGAGGTTATGGCAAAATTTTTGGGAAATAAGAATTAACTTTTATTATGCTAAAAGAGTAATTCCTATCAAACCTATACATAAGAGGATAAATTTTTATATTGAAAGTGTGATTTTCATCATAATGATTTGCATGCATAAATATTTACATAAGAGAATAAATTTTTATATCAAAAGTGTGATTCTCATCATAATGATTTGTATGCATAAACCTATGCATAAGAGGATAAATTTTTATATCGAAAGTGTAATTTTTATCATAATGATTTGCATGCATAAATATTTAGATAAGACAATAAATTTTTATATCAAAAGTGTGATTCTCATCATAATGATTTGTATGCATAAACCTATGCATAAGAGGTTAAATTTTTATATCGAAAGTGTGATTTTTATCATAATGAATTGCATGCATAAACATATGCATAAGAGAATAAATTTTTATATCAAAAGTGTGATTTTGATCATAATGATTTGTATGCATAAACAGTAAGCATAAGAGATAAATTTCTATATTAAAAGTGTGATTTTCATCAAAATGGTTTGTATGCATAAACAGTATACATAAGAGATAAATTTATATATTAAAAGTGTGATTTTTCATCAAAATGAATAGGGCCATTCTAGGCCATGACACAAGAGCTTGGAATGGACATGGGGCCATTCTACCCAAAAAGAATGGCCCTAGCTCCCAATGTAACTATACTTGGTCCATGTGGTCATATTATATCATGTCTAGCCTATTCACTCTATTCAAAAATATCTTGTTTGGGATCTATACTCCTTGACACAAGGCACTTCCACTAAATTTGTAAAAATTTTCACTTTCATGTGGCGAGTTCTTATGGCCCTTGACCTTCTGGGATTGAAGGTCAACTTATGGTCTTAATCTCAATGAACCTTTGGGCGAGTTCTTATGGCCCTTAACCTTGTTTGAAATCTATACTCCTTGACACAGGGCACTCCCACTAAATTTGTAAAATGTTTCACTTTGGTGGCGAGTTCTTATGGCCCTTGAACTTCTGGGATTGAAGTTGAACTTATGGTCTTAATCTTGATGAACCAATGTTTGTATGTAGATTTCTCCTTGTGGTCCAGACACAAACATTGTCTTGTTGAGATTTGGCCACAAGGGAAAGTCCAAACACAAACATGATCTTGGGAAGATTTGGCCACAACGTCAAATCTCCCCAAGACCATCCTTGTGTTTAGACTTGGCCTAGAATGGACATGGGGCCATCCTACCCAAAGAGAATGGCCCTAGGTCCCCTCTAGCCCAATATTGAAGCTAGGAACTAACTAATGCATGGAATGGACCTCGGGCCATTCTGAGCCAAAACACAAAAGCCTAGGGTCATTCTATGCAAAGAGAATGGCCCTAGGTTCATTCTAGCCCAATATTGAATGTCATGACCTAACTAAATCCTAGAATGACCCTAGGTCCATTCTACCTAAAGAGAATGGCCCTAGGTCCATTCCAGGCATTAGTTAGTTCTTAGGCTTCAATGTTAGGCTAGAATGGACCTAAGGCCATTCTACCCAAAGAGAATGACCCTAGGTCCATTCTAGCCCAACATTGAAGCCTAGGAACTAACTAATGCCTGAAATGGACCTAGAACCATTCAAGGCCATGATAGAGGAGCCTACAATAGACATGGAGCCATTCTACACAAAGAGAATGGCCCTAGGTCCATTCTAGCCTACGAATGAAACCAATAATGGACATGGGGCCATTCTTAGCCTAGAATGGACCTAGGTCCATTCTAAGCCAAACCACATAAGCCCTAGGGTCATTCTACCCAAAGAGAATGGCCCTAGGTCCATTCTAGCCTAGGAATGAAACCAATAATGGACATGGGGCCATTCTTAGCCTAGAATGGACCTAGGTCCATTATAAGCCAAAACACAGAAGCCTAGGGTCATTCTACCCAAAGAGAATGGCCCTAGGTCCATTCTAGCCCAATATTGAAGCCAAAGAACTAACTAATGTCTCGAATGCACCTAGGGCCATTCACGGCATCAGCTAGTTCCTAGGCTTCAATGTTGGCCTAGAATGAACCTAGGGCCATTCTCTTTTTGGGCAGAATGACCCTAGGCTTTTGTGTTTTGGCTTAGAATGGCCCTAGGTCCATTCCAGGCCATTCTCTTTAGGTACAATGGCCCTAGGTCCATTTGAGGCCATTCTCTTTAGGTAGAATGGCCCTAGGGTCATTCTACCTAAAGAGAATGGCCCCATGTCCGTTATAGGGTCATTCTACCTCTAGGCCATTCTCTTTAGGTAGCATGGCCCTAGGTCCATTCTAGGTCCATTCCAGACTTAGAATGGCCCTAGGTCCATTCTAGGCCATTCTCTTTAGGTACAATGGCCCTAGGTCCATTCTACCGGCATAGAATGGCCCCATGTCTATTCTAGGGTCATTCTACCTCCAGGCCAATCTCTTTAGGTAGAATGGCCCTAGGTTCATTCTAGGCGTGGTCTAGAATGGCCCTAGGTCCATTCCAGGCATTAGTTAGTTCCTAGGATTCAATATTACGCTAGAATGGACCTAGGGCCATTCTCTTTGGGTAGAATGACCCTATGCTTTTGTGTTTTGTCTTAGAATGGCCCTAGGTCCATTCCATGCCATTCTCTTTAAGTAGAATGGCCCTAGGTCCATTCCAAGTATAGAATGGCTCTAGGTCCATTCCAGGCCATTCTCTTTAGGTAGAACGGCCCTAAGGCCATTGTACCTAAAGAGAACGGCCCTAAGGCCATTGTACCTAAAGAGAACGGCTCCATGTCAATTCTACGGTCATTCTACCTCTAGGCCATTATCTTTAGGTAGAATGGCTCTAGGGCCATTCTACCCCTAGGGCCATTCTACCCAAAGAGAATGGCCATAGGTCCATTGTAGGAGTGGCCTAGAATGGCCCTAGGTCCCTTCAAGGCATTAGTTAGATCCTAGGCTTCAATCTTGGGCTAGAATGGACCTAGGGACATTCTCTTTGGGAAGAATAACCCTAGGCTTTTGTGTTTTGGCTTAGAATGGCCCTAGGTCCATTCCATGCCATTCTCTTTAGGTAGAATGGCCCTAGGTCCATTCTAGGTTTATTCTAGGCTTACAATAGCACTAGGTCCATTCCAGGCCATTGTTTTTGGGTAGAATGGCCCTAGGGCCTGGAATGGACTTAGGGCCATTCTCTTTAGGTAGAATGGCTCTAGGACCATTCTATCCAAAGAGAATGGCCCTAGCACCATTCCAGGCATTACTTAGTTCCTAGGCTTCAATGTTGGGCTAGAATGAACCTAGGGTCATTATCTTTGGGTAGAATGACCGTAGGTCCATTCCAAGTCCATTCCAGGCTTAGAATAGCCCTATGTCTATTCCAGACCATTCTCTTTAGGTACAATGGCCCTAGGTTCATTCTACCCACTTAGAATGGCCCTAGGTCCATTCTACCGGCTTAGAATGGCCCCATGTCCATTCTAGGGCCATTCTACCCAAAGATATTGGTCCAGGTCCATTCTAGGTGTGGTCTAGAATGGCCCTAGGTCCATTCCAGGCATTAGTTAGTTCTTAGGCTTCAATGTTGGGCTAGAATGGACCTAGGGCCATTCTCTTTAGGTAGAATGATCCTATGCTTTTGTGTTTTGGCTTAGAATGGCCCTAGCTCCATTCTAAGCTATTCTCTTTAGGTAGAATTGCCCTAGGTCCATTCCAGGCCATTCTCTTTGGGTAGAATGGCCCTAGGGTCATTCTACCTAAAGATAATGGCTCCATGTCAATTCTAGGGTCATTCTATCTCCAGGCCATTCTCGTTAGGTAGGATGGCCCTAGGGCCATTCTACCCAAAGAGAATGGCCCTAGGTCCATTCTAGGTGTGGCCTAGAATGGCCCTAGGTCTATTCCATGTATTAGTTAGTTCCTAGGCTTCAATGTTGGGCTAGAATGGATGTAGGGCCATTCTCTTTGGGTAGAATGACCCTAGGCTTTTGTGTTTTGGCTTAGAATGACCCTAGGTCCATTCCATGCCATTCTCTTTAGGTAGAATGGCCCTAGGTCCATTGTAGGTCCATTCTAGACTTAGAATGGCCCTATCCTAGGGCCATTCTCTTTGGGTAGAATGGCCCTAGGACCATTCTACCCAAAGAGAATGGCCCTAGGTCCATTCGAGGAATTAGTTAGTTCCTAGGCTTCAATGTTGGGCTAGAATAGAAGTAGGGCCATTTTCTTTTTGGGTAGAATGACCCTAGCCTTTTATGTTTTGGCTAAGAATGGCCCTAGGTCCATTCTAGGCCATTCTCTTTAGGTAGAATGGCCCTAGGCCATTCTAGGCTTAGAATGACCCTAGCCTTTTATGTTTTGGCTAAGAATGGCCCTAGGTCCATTCTAGGCCATTCTCTTTAGGTAGAATGGCCCTAGGCCATTCTAGGCTTAGAATGGCCCTAGGTCCATTCCAAGCCATTCTCTTTAGGTAGAATGGCCCTAGGGTCATTCTACCTAAAGATAATGGCTCCATGTCAATTCTAGGATCATTCTACCTCTAGGCCATTCTCTTTAGGTAGGATGACCCTAGGGCCATTCTACCCAAAGAGAATGGCCCTAGGTCCATTCTAGGTGTGGCCTAGAATGGCCCTAGGTCCATTCCAAGCATTAGTTAGTTCCTAGGCTTCAATGTTGGGCTAGAATGGATGTAGGGCCATTCTCTTTGGATAGAATGACCCTAGGCTTTTGTGTTTTGGCTTAGAATGACCCTAGGTCCATTCCAGGCCATTCTCTTTAGGTAGAATAGTCCTAGGTCCATTGTAGGTCCATTCTAGACTTAGAATGGCCCTAGGTGCATTCCAGGCCATTGTCTTTGGGTAGAATAGTCTTAAGGCCATTCTAGGTCTATTCTAGGCCACACCTAAAATAGACCTATGGCCATTCTCTTTGGGTAGAATGGCCCTAGGACCATTCTACCCAAAGAGAATGGCCCTAGGTCCGGCCCTAGGTCCATTCGAGGAATTAAGTAGTTCCTAGGCTTCAATGTTGGGCTAGAATAGAAGTAGGGCCATTCTCTTTTTCGGTAGAATGACCCTAGCCTTTTTTGTTTTGGCTTAGAATGGCCCTAGGTCCTTTCCAGACCATTCTCTTTAAATAGAATGGCGCCAGATCCATTCCAAGCTTAGAATGGCCCTAGGTCCATTTCAGGCCATTTTCTTTAGGTAGAATGGTCCTAGGGCCATTCTACCTAAAGAGAATGGCCCCATGTCCATTCTAGGGTCATTCTACCTCTAGGCCATTCTCTTTAGGTAGAATGGCCCTAGGTCCATTCCAGGCTTAGAATGGCCCTAGGTCCACTCTAGGCCATTCTCTTTAGGTACAAGGGCCCTAGGTCCATTCTATCGGCTTAGAATGGTCCCATTTCCATTCTAGGGTCGTTTTACCTTGAGGCCATTCTGTTTAGGTAGAATAGCCCTAGGTTCATTCTAGGCATGGTCTAGAATGGCCCTAGGTTCATTCCAAGCATTAGTTAGTTCCTAGGCTTCAATGTTGGGCTAGAATGGACCTAGGGCCATTTTCTTTGGGTAGAATGACACTATGCTTTCGTATTTTGGCTTAGAATGGCCCTAGGTCCATTCGAGGCCATTCTCTTTAGGTAGAATGGACCTAGGTCCATTCCAGGCCATTGTCTTTAGGTAGGATGGTTCCAAGCTTAGAATGGCCCTAGGTCCATTCCATGCCATTATCTTTAGGTAGGGCCATTCTACCTAAAGAGAATGGCTCCATGTCAATTCTAGGGTCATTCTACCTCCACATCATTCTCTTTAGTTAGAATGGCCCTAGGTCCATTCTATCCAAAGAGAATGGTCGTAGGTCCATTCGAGGCGTGGCCTAAAATGTCCCTAGGTCCATTCGAGGCATTAGTTAGTTCCTAGACTTCATTGTTGGGCTAGAATGGACCTAGGGCCATTCTCTTTGGGTAGAATGACCCTAGGCTTTTGTGTTTTAGCTTAGAATGGCCCTAGGTCCATTCCATGCCATTCTCTTTAGATAGAATGGCCCTAGGTCCATTCTAGGTCCATTCCAGGCTTACAATGGACCTAGGTCCATTCGAGGCCATTTTCTTTGGGTAGAATGGCCCTAGGGCCATTCTAGGTCCATTCTAGGCTACACCTAGAATGGACCTAGCGCAATTCTCTTTTGGTAGAAGGGATCTAGGACCATTCTCTTTTGGTAGAATGGCCCTAGGACCATTCTACCCACAGAGAATGGCCCTAGCTCCATTCGAGGCATTACTTAGTTCCTAGGCTTCAATGTTGGGCTAGAATGGACCTAGGGCCATTCTCTTTGGGTAGAATGACCCTAGGTCTACCATTCCAAGTCCATTTCAGGCTTAGAATGGCCCTATGTCCATTCGAGGCCATTCTCTTTAGGTACAATGGCCCTAGGTCCATTCTACTGGCTTAGAATGGCCCCATGTCTATTATAGGGCCATTCTACCCAAAGAGAATGGTCCTATGTCCATTCTAGGCGTGGTCTAAAATGACCCTAGGTCCATTCCAGGCATTAGTTAGTTCGTAGGCTTCAATGTTGGGCTAGAATGGACCTAGGGCCATTCTCTTTAGGTGGAATGACCCTATGCTTTTGTGTTTTGGCTTAGAATGGCCCTAGGTCCATTCCAGGCCATTCTCTTTAGGTAGAATGGCCGTAGGTCCATTCTAGGACCATTCGAGGCTTAAAATGGCTCTCGGTCCATTCCAACCTATTGTCTTTAGGTAGAATGTCCCTAGGGCCATTCTACCTAAAGAGTGGCTCCATGTCAATTCTAGGGTCATTCTACCTCCATGCCATTCTCTTTAGGTAGAATGGCCCTAGGGCCATTCTACCCAAAGAGAATTGTCCTAGGTCCATTCTAGGTGTGGCCTAGAATGGCCCTAGGTCCATTCCATGCATTAGTTAGTTCCTAGGCTTCAATGTTGGGCTAGAATGAACCTACGGCCATTCTCTTTGGGTAGAATGACCCTAGACTTTTGTGTTTTGGCTTAGAATGGCCCTAGGTCCATTCCAGGCCATTCTTTTTAGGTAGAATGGCCCTAGGTCCATTATAGGTCCATTCCAGGCTTAGAATGGCCCTAGGTCCATTCCACGCCATTGTCCTTGGGTAGAATGTCACGTGCATCCCGCACTTGGATGCCACGTAGACATTTCTGTACAGAAGGTGCAGGACCTGGGATGGTGAACTGGTCCCATGTGAGCCCAGTCCGGGACGAGTCAGCCAGGGATCCATCTCAGTTGTCCGAGGTCAGGTGTGCATTGTCCTGCACATGCGTCCAAGGTCAGGTGTGCACTGTCCTGCACATAAAGCAGTGCCAGTCCGCGCTGTGAGTCTCCCTCTGGAATGATGTCAGATGTTCTGTGTATCTGGTTTGCAACCGAATGCCAGACCTCTGTAGGCATGTAGGATTACATGTAGAGATAGGGCCAGCCCATAGGGCTACCCCCCACCAGTGAGAGAAGAACTTGCACTTGCACTTGTAGTGTGGGCATGGGGGAGGTGTAGAACCACCCCCAAGGGGCCAGGAGGGCCCAAGCTTTGCCCACCAGCCATGGCTTGGGCTGGAATGTCGGCCAGCCCTAGGGCTGCTGGCCGACAGGGTTAGAAACCCTACCCAGCCAGTCGGCCAGGTGTGGGGGGCAGTCCCACACCCATGCGCATGGTGCCCAGCAGCCAGGATGCTACCCCAGAAGCATGCGCAGGCTGGATAGCATGGAATACAGTGTGAAAACACTTTATTGAAAATACCCAGTCGTGGAGCTTTTATTAACTGGCCGACTGGATGCTGTGTAGAGTATAAATACCCCAGCCCATAATCCATGAATCCATCTCATAATTCACCAAGTGCATCAAGCAAACAAGGGCCAGGACAGCCAAGAGGTTGCTAACGCAAAGGGGTGAAGGACTGAAGATCAAGGGCAGGTTTTCCAGCCAAGAAAAGGTCAAGTACTTTGTATTTGTTTTCAGATTTACATCATTTTAATAAAGCAAATACACCATCCATGGTGGGGGCCCTACAGAGGGTAATTGGGACCCAATACTGTGTCCTCTCCATCTCCCCCTTCTGTCTCTATTTTCTGCACATCTCCTTTCAGTTTGTGCGTTAGTTCCGTCGCGAAAAGAGTGCTGATTTCTGAGTTTTGAAGTACCGATCCTTCTCCGAAGCTTCCGCATATTACAGTGGTATCAGAGCTCACTTCAAGGACAAAGATTCAGCAAAGAAAACCAGAAAATTTTTTCGCTCGTGTGGTTGGTTTTTAGACGCCGGTGGACTACCCCTTTTGGAGTGACTCCTGTCCCTCGAAGGACGGTTGGTTTTTAGCCTCCGGAAGCCTCCGGAAGCCTCCGGAAGCCTCCCACATAGATAGTGGATGGTCAGATTGCGTTCCGGAAAGGAATTGCATTTTCCCGCTATGGCGAGCTTTGGCGACGAGAGAGAACCAGAACCATGGGACCACAGTGCACCAGGCAGCCCAGCTAGGGCACCCGGCTTGAGTGTACAAGACATGTTCCAGCAGCAGATGATGCGAGCAATCGCAGACCAGACAACCAAGTTGGATGAGCAGAAGGCGCGGATTTTGGCTCTGGAGGAGCGTTCTCGCTCTCCAGCGTCGCGTTTTCCATCTCCTCCTCCCTCTCCTTCCGTACCCCAGATACCAGATCCTTGTCACAGGGACCCTCTCGAGGGGTCACAGCCGCAGCCAAGCTCCTTGCTTGAGATGCAGATGCGTGCATTGGAGATTCGACAACGAGAAGACGACGCCATGCGACGAGTGGAACACGAGCGTTACCTCAGAGCTTTGGACGCTAGATTGACACCGGCGGCGCCCTCAAATCATTTTCTCGAGAAAATGAATTTCAGTAAGTATAATGGTAAACTCGATCCCACTACTCTGTATTCATGGTTACATCAATTTGAAGCTTACTTTGCCGCAGTTAGGAAAACAGATACTGACAAAGTGATCTTGGCTAGTTGGTACTTGGAAGGTGAGGCCATTCCTTGGTGGACTCAATAGGGCTCATGCCCACACCAGAGCAGGTATGGCAGCTTATGTGTGGGACGAGTTCATCCGCGACCTTAAGCAGCGGTTTCTACCGCCCCACTACCTTGAGCGACTCGAAGACGAGTTCAGGGGAGCGCGTCAGAATGCGCAACCAGTCCTTCAGTTTGCCAATAAAATTTCGACCTTGTGTCTACAATTAGGCTTATCTGATTCGGACAAGAAAGGGCAGTTTTTGTATGGCCTGGACACGCAAATCCAATGGGAGGTGCGTATGTTCCGGCCAGCCACCTTTGAGGATGCACTCTCGCTTGCGCAGAGTGCAGAAATGAAACACAATGGTGGCAAGCCCAAGACTTCCCAGCCGGCTTCTCCCAAGGCAACGCCTCGGGGGGCAAAAGCCAGAACTAGACGGGGTCTTCCCCAGGACAGAGCCCGGGAGCCTCTGGCTCCAAGAACTCGAACAATGCGTCTAAGCTTACTCCAGACCAGAAAGCGGAGGTAGGCAAGACAGGTGGCAAGTTGAGTGTTGAGGAGCTGTCTCAGTACAGGAAGGAGGGTAGATGTTACTTTTGTCACACAAAAGGACATACTTCTCGGGATTGTCCAAAGAAGCCTCCAAAGGCCGCCGTCGCCTCCACAGCTTCCGTGGTGAGCACAGCTCCCACACAGACCCCAGTGGGGCTACCCCTAGTTCTTCAACCCCCGGTTGGAGCAATTATTAGCCGGGAGCTCGAAGATAAGCAGAAGGGCGCCCATGACCAGGAGTATGAGCGCAACGAATTGCTCAAGTCCTTTGGCTACATAGGTGGCCAAAGAGTCGTTGTCTTGTTTGACAGCGGCAGTACGGAGGATGTGATCACGGAAGAGGCCGCTAGGCACGCCCGTTTCGAGCTGACTCCGGTGGACAAACAAGTTGAGGGTTTTAGCACAGGTATGACAACGAGCGTCAAGTATGAAGCTCTAAGTGCTAAGTTAGTGATTCAGGGCATAGAGTTTGTGCGTGACTTTATGGTTGCCCCTCTTGTAGGAGCAGACATAATTTTGGGTATCCAGTGGTTTCACAAGTTTCTTCCTGATGTCAAGTGGGACAAGCACACATTCCAGATCGATCGGAATGTGTCAAACACCCCGGTGACCATTAAGTGTGAGCCAGGTATTCCAAACTTTCCGCTCATAAGCCACTTGCAGGCTAAGCGAGCAGTCAGGAAAGGCGCACAGTGTGCGATGATTTACATCCAGATAGCCCAAACGGTGGCCAGTGCTTCCGAGAAGTACTCGGTTCTCCATGAAAAGTTCCAGAAGATTTTTCTTCGGGACAGTCTCCCTCCCCAGCTCCCCCCGTCCAGACCGGTGGAGGATCACAAGATTGACCTCCTCCCAGGCTCGGAACCCCCGAGCAAGTTTCCGTATCGCCTTTCTAAGGCAATGGAATCGGAGTTGGACCGCCAACTCCAAGAATTGTTGCAAGCTGGCTTCATCCACCCCAGCGTGTCGCCATTTGCAGCACCGATCTTATTTGTCAAGAAGAAAGATGGGTCTTCTCGGTTGTGTGTCGATTATCGTGCACTCAACAAGCTGACTATCAAGAGCAGATTCCCGATGCCTCGAATTGACTATATTCTCGAGAGGCTGAATGGAGCTAAGGTGTTCTCTAAATTAGATTTAAAGAGTGGGTACCACCAGGTACGGATTGTTGAGGGGGACATCCCCAAGACAGCTTTCCGTACAGAACGGGCCCACTATGAGTTTGTGGTTATGCCATTTGGATTGACGAACGCCCCAGCTACATTTAACCGCATGATGATGCGTATTTTCCGTGAGTTGATTGGAGTGTGTGTGTTCATATTTCTGGACGACATACTCATATTTTCAGCTATAGTTGAGCAGCATGACATTGATGTGGAGAAAGTCCTTAAGTTGCTGGAAAGCAACGAGCTCTATGTCAATGAAAAGAAGTCAGAATTTTATCTGTTCCAGGTACATTACTTGGGATATATAATCAGTGCCGAAGGCATTCGACTTGATCCGGCTAAAGTGGCTGAGATTGTTAACTGGGAAGTACCTCAGACCGCTTATGACATTAGATCATTTGTGGGTATATGTCAGGCATATTCCACCCACATTGACAAGTTTTTTGATCTCTTGGCAGACCTCACCGATCTGCTAAAGGGAGTGAAAACAAGAAGGCAAAAGATTCGAATGACTCCACGAGCGTTGGAGGCATTCCAGAACCTCAAGGTGGCTTTGTCAGAAGCGCCTTGTTTAGCCCTTGCCTCGTGGAACGAACCATTTCAAGTGATCACCGATGCGAGTAACATCGCAATTGGAAGTGTATTGCAACAGAATGGTCATCCGGTAGCTTACATGTCTCGTAAGTTACTGCCCGCCGAAAAGAACTACTCAGTCTATGATCGTGAACTCCTAGCAGTTATACAGGCCTTGAAACATTGGAAACATTTCCTGTATGGCCGTGACTTCGAGGTTCGCACTGACCATCAGGCATTGCGCTGGATTCAGACGATGCCAAGTGCACAGTGGAGTGATCGACAACACCGCTGGAGTCAGATATTCCAGCAGTTTGGTGGCATGATTGAGTACCTTCCAGGAAAGGCCAATCTAGTGGCCGATGCTTTGAGCAGGAAGGGACAAGTATCTGCGATTCAGACCACTAGACTTGACCTTGTTGATACAGGACTAGAAGACATGAAGCACACGCACGCGGATTTCGAGGAATTCGGTACACAGTGGGAACAGGCATTGGATGCCACAGGACCATGCCATTTTCTGATACGCGATGGTTGGCTTTTCTACAAAGGTCGACTATGTGTCATGAAATCATTCCGGGCAGCTCTTCTCCATGATGCCCATGACGCCATTACAGGTGGTCATAGGGACATGAATTCGACTCTGGAGAAATTAGAACGGCAATACTATTGGCCAAAGATGAGGCGTGATGTGTTTACATATGTATAATGCTGTGACATTTGTCAAAAGGTGAAAGCTCCTCGTGGAAAGAAGATAGGGTTGTTACAGCCTTTGCTAATTCCTGAGGGTCCTTTCCAGGACATTTCGATGGACTTTGTCACAAATCTGCCTCCCAGTCCGAGTAAGCGTAATACGCAGTGTTTAACTATTGTTGATAGGTTCAGCAAATTTGTTATGCTTATTCCTTGCAGGGCCAATGTGACCGCCGAGGATGTTGCCCAGCTATTCATTCGGCATTGGTACCCGATTGGTGGGATTCCTAGGACCATAGTGTCAGACCGAGATGCCAAGTTTACCAGTCATTTTTCGAGGGCATTGTTTGATAATTTTGGTACTAAGTTGAATTTTTCCAGTGCATTCCACCCACAGACAGATTGCCAGACCGAGATATACAACCAGTTGGCCTTTGATGTGCTGAAGTGTTACGTCCACGATCAGCAAGCTATTGGCAGGACTCCATATGAGGCAGCGTTTGGAAGGCCTTTCCAGTCGTTGTTAACCAGGACTTCGTCTTCAGTACCGGAGGCGAACAGAGTGACGGAGTCTTACCAGGAGATCCTAGAGTCCGTTAAAGACAGATTGGCTAAAGCGCAAGAGGCCTACACTCGACAGGCCAATAAAGACCGAAGGGACATGAAGTTTTCGGAAGGGGATTGGGTGTATCTTCAGATTATGAAGCAAAGATTGAAGCAGGTGGGCAAGCGATGCCCAAAGTTGTCTTTCAGGAGCTTCGAACCATTTCCCATCCGGAAAAAGATTAATGAGGTGTCTATGCAGTTAAAGCTACCTCCGAGTTGGACCATGCAAGATGTATTTCATGTCAGTTGGTTAAAGCCATATGCAGGTCCACCCCCTTCAGAGGTCAAAGACGAAGCGGAACCAGACATCATTGATGAAGCAGAAGTAATGGTTCTAGAACAGATCCTTCTGCACCGTTTCAAGCATGGCTCAGGCCGAAGACTACGACAGTTTCTCACGAAGTTTCAGGACCGAGGAACTCATGAAGCGGTATGGCTCGACAAAGAATTTTTCGAAGACTATCCGGCATTATTGATGGATTATTTGGAGGCTATGCAGCTTCCGTCAAGTTAAGCAGAAGGGGATGTCACGTGCATCCCGCACTTGGATGCCACGTAGACATTTTTGTACAGAAGGTGCAGGACCTGGGATGGTGAACTGGTCCCATGTGAGCCCAATCCGGGACGAGTCAGCCAGGGATCCATCTCAGTTGTCCAAGGTCAGGTGTGCATTGTCCTGCACATGCGTCCAAGGTCAGGTGTGCACTGTCCTGCACATGAAGCAGTGCCAGTCCGCGCTGTGAGTCTCCCTCTGGAATGATGTCAGATGTTCTGTGTATCTGGTTTGCAACTGGATGCCAGACCTCTGTAGGCATGTAGGATTGCATGTAGAGATGGGGCCAGCCCATAGGGCTACCCCAGTGAGAGAAGAACTTGCACTTGCACTTGTAGTGTGGGCATGGGGGAGGTGTAGAACCACCCCCAAGGGGCCAAGAGGGCCCAAGCTTTGCCCACCAGCCATGGCTTGGGCTGGAATGTCGGCCGGCCCTAGGGCTGCTGGCCGACAGGGTTAGAAACCCTACCCAGCCAGTCGGCCAGGTGTGGGGGGCAATCCCACACCCATGCGCATGGTGCCCAGCAGCCAGGATGCTACCCCAGAAGCATGCGCAGGCTGGACAGCATGGAATACAGTGTGAAAACACTTTATTGAAAATACCCAGTCGTGGAGCTTTTATTAACTGGTCGACTGGATGCTGTGTAGAGTATAAATACCCCAGCCCATAATCCATGAATCCATCTCATAATTCACCAAGTGCATCAAGCAAACAAGGGCTAGGACAACCAAGAGGTTGCTAACGCAAAGGGGTGAAAGACTGAAGGTCAAGGGCAGGTTTTCCAGCCAAGAAAAGGTCAAGTACTTTGTATTTGTTTTCAGATTTACATCATTCTAATAAAGCAAATACACCATCCATGGTGGGGGCTCTACAGAGGGTAATTGGGACCCAATACTGTGTCCTCTCCATCTCCCCCTTCTCTCTCTATTTTCTGCACATCTCCTTTCAGTTTGTGCGTTAGTTCCGTCGCGAAAAGAGTGCTGATTTCTGAGTTTTGAAGTACCGATCCTTCTCCGAAGCTTTCGCATATTACATAGAATGGCCCTAGGGACATTCTACATCCATTCTAGGCCACATTTAGAATGGACCTAGGGCCATTCTCTTTAAGTAGAATGGCCCTAGGACCATTCTACCCAAAGGGAATAGCCCTAGGTCCATTCGAGGTATTAGTTAGTTCCTAGGCTTCAATGTTGGGCTAGAATGGACCTAGGGCTATTCTCTTTGGGTAGAATGACCCTAGGTTCAACCATTCCAAGCTTAGAATGGCCCTCGGGAGGGTCACTCACAAAAAAATGTGAATATCACGTGCGTTCAACAGAAGCATAATTTTAATTTATGAAACTTACAGAAATATATTTACAGAAGGGTATGATTTAAAATTTTTTCAAAAAAATTTACAGATTCATAAAGAAAAGGGGGTATTATATAGATTAAAAAATTCACAAATAAGGGATTTAAAATATAGGCCTTGAACGCACGCGATAGGGATATTTTACATATAGTGACCCCCCCGAGGAATGGCCCTAGGTCCATTCCAGGCCATTCTCTTTAGGTACAATTGCCCTAGGTCCATTCTACGGGCTTAGAATGGCCCTAGGTCCATTATATCGGCTTAGAATGGCCCCATGTCCATTATAGGGTCATTCTACCTCCAGGTTATTCTCTTTAGGTAGAATGGACATAGGGCCATTATACCCAATAAGAATGGCCCTAGGTCCATTCTAGGTGTGGTCTAGAATGGCCCTAGGTCCATTCCAGGCATTAGTTAGCTCTTAGGCTTCAATGTTGGGCTAGAATGGACCTAGGGTCATTCTTTTTGGGTAGAATTACTATATGCTTTTGTGTTTTTGCTTAGAATGGCCCTAGGTCCATTCCAAGCCGTTCTCTTTAGTTAGAATGACCCTAGGTCCATTCTAGGTCAATTCTAGGCTTAGAATGGCCCTAGGTCCATTCCAGGCCATTCTACCTAAAGAGATTGGCTCCATGTCAATTCTAGGGTCATTCTACCTCCAGGCCATTCTCTTTAGGTAGAATGGCCCTAGGGCCATTCTACCTAAAGAGAATGGCTCCATGTCAATTCTAGGATCATTCTACCTCCAAGCCATTCTCTTTAGGTAGAATGGCCCTAGGGCCATTCTACCAAAAGAGAATGGTCCTAGGTTCATTCTAGGCATGGCATAGAATGGCCCTAGTTTCATTCTAGGCATTAGTTAGTTCCTAGGATTCAATGTTAGGCTAGAATGGACCTAGGGCCATTAGTTAGTTTCATTCTAGGCATTAGTTAGTTCCTAGGATTCAATGTTAGGCTAGAATGGACCTAGGGCCATTATCTTTGGGTAGAATGACCCTAGGCTTTTGTGTATTGGCATAAGATGGCCCTAGGTCCATTCGAGGCCATTCTCTTTGGGTAGAATGGCCCTAGGTCCATTCTACAGGCTTAGAATGCCCCATGTCCATTCTAGGATCATTCTATCTCTAGGCCATTGTGTTTAGGTAGAATGGTCCTAGGGCCATTCTACCCAAAGAGAATGACCATAGGTCTTTTCTAGGTGTGGACTAGAATGGCCCTAGGTCCATTCCTTGCATTAGTTAGTTCCTAGGCCTCAGTGTTGGGCTAGAATGGACCTAGGGCCATTCTCTTTGGGTAGAATGACCCTAGGATTTTGTGTTTTGGCTTAGAATGGCCCTAGGTCTTTTCTAGGCTTAGAATGGCCCTAGGTCCATTCTAGGCCATTCTCTTTAGGTAGAATTAACCTAGGGTCATCCTACCTGAAGAGAATGGCCCCATGTCCATTATAGGGTCATTCTACCTCCAGGCCATTCTCTTTAGGTAGAATGGCCCTAGGGCGTGGCCTAGAATGGCCTTAGGTCCAATCCAATCATTAGTTAGTTCCTAGGCTTCAATGTTAGGCTAGAATGGACCTAGGGCCATTCTCTTTGGGTAGAATGACCCTAAGCTTTTGTGTTTTGGCTTAGAACGGTCCTAGGTCCATTCCAGGCCATTCTCTTTAGGTAGAATTAACCTAGGGTCATCCTACCTGAAGAGAATGGCCCTATGTCCATTCTAGGGTTATTCTACCTCCAGGTCATTCTCTTTAGGTAGAATGGCGCTAGGGCGTAGCCTAGAATGGAATCCAGGCATTAGTTAGTTCCTAGGCTTCAATGTTGGGCTAGAATGGACCTAGGGCCATTCTCTTTGGGTAGAATGACCCTAAGCTTTTGTGTTTTGGCTTAGAATGGTCCTAGCCTCCATTCTAGGCCATTCTCTTTAGGTAGAATGGCCCTAGGTCCATTCTAGGCTTAGAATGGCCCTATGTCCATTCTAGGGTTATTCTACCTCTAGTCCATTCTCATTAGGTAGAATGTCCCTAGGGCCATTCTACCCAAAGAGAATGGCCCTAGGTCCATTCTACGCATGGCCTAGAATGGCCCTAGGTCCATTCCAGGCATTAGTTAGGTCCTAGGCTTCAATGTTGGGCTAAAATGGACCTAGGGCCATTCTAAGCTCCTCTGTGGATGACAAGGCTGTTAAATGCATTTTTGTTGGGTACAGTGCAGAAAGTAAAGGCTACCGTTTGTATCATCCGCAGTCCAAACATATCTTGGTCAGTCGAGATGTTGTTTTTGTTGAGGATGCAGTTCAGCCTTTGCTGTCATGTACCAGAGACGTCAATGTCCGCTCACAAGATGTGTATGAGACATTGTTGCCTTTGTTTGGTAGTGCTGGTCAGTCACATGTACCACCAAATGAGGCGAATATTCAGCCTATACAGGTTTCTAATGAGTCTACAGATCAGCCCATTTTTGATGCAGATGTTCATGATGAACTGAAATTGAGGAGTCTAGGTCAATGCCTAAATGGCTGGTACAAACTTTGCGTGACAGCAAATTGGATGCACCTTTGCCTACTCGTACTCGTTTTGGTTCTCAACATGTATCATATGCAACAGATTGTTTTGCATTGGCTGTTGCAAGTATGTATGATGAAGAAGAGCCTGTTTTGTTTGAAGAGGCACAAAATTCAGAAAATTGGATGGCTGCTATGCGTGTGGAATATGATGCTATTGTCAAAAATGGCACATGGTGTGCAAAAAAGTGTTCACAACATGTATAGTTTTTTGATATTTCACGCCGTGAACTATTCTCTGCAATTTCACGGCCTCAGAAATGAGTCGACAGTATCTGACCAAAATTTAATTGGGCCAGCAAAATAGCTTATCAAATCATATTCACATGCACTTGAGGTCTGGAAAGCTCATCGGAGACGACCTCACTCCTGACTATCAAAACAGTGCATCAAATCACCCAGGATCTTCCTATCAAAAGAGTGTGGGTTCATGCCACTCAGTAAGCACTCAGTTTATTGTTTTAAGGAATCTGACCACTGTCGAAACTAGTAGTGAAGAATCTATGGAAGAAGGGCTATGATACTCTGGGTTTGGGAAAGAGGAGAAACCACCCTCCCGTACCAGATCTAGCGGTATCATTAATATAGCCTGGGGATTTTTTGGTCTCCAAACCAGCAAAAAGGCGCAATCTGTGGGCATGGGTCCATCAACCAGCGTTGGACTTGGTCCAAGAAAAGAAGTACCTATCCAACCTTCAAATTCAGGCCGTCAAACACTGGCACCCCCCCAAATGAGAAGAGACATGGAAAGCGCAGCCAGAACTGGTCAAGTATTCTTCCCAACCTCAAAGGAAGTAGAATTAGATCTAAAAAGGATTGAGGAATAATGGCAACTACAAGAATTGGGCTTAAGGAAACAAGAGCTCAATACTCGAAGGGCTAGAGTGGAACAAAAGGAGATGGGAAGTGTAAACTTACTTCAATCATAGGTAGAGTCGAAAATAGTCATGGGCAGGAGTGGGAAAATTTTTCAAACTTAAAACCCATTAATGAAGAGCCCAGAGCAGAGGAAGGGTTTGTAACCCTAGATGAAGAGCCTAGAGCAGAGGAAGGGTTTGTAACCCTAGATGAAGGGGATAATCTACCAAGAGAAGCGGGGGAAGTAGAAGGCTGCATGTACACCAAAAAGGACATCAAGCAGATGATCAATCATCCCACGTTCCTACAGGACATGGAACTCTTAATTCTGGAAAGGTGTATAAAGGCGACTAATGATGAGCCATTCTAGAATGAAGTGGCTGGACCATCCCATAGACCGAAAATGCCTAGAGAAGAGCCAACATAGGAAGAGGACGAGGTCTAGGTAGGGGAGAAGTAGTTCCTCAAAGACCAAGGGCAGATCCAACCATAGATCTTAATGTGGCCACAAGGACAGATTTGTTGAATATGGCTATAGAAATGGGCCGAGGAATGGTCAGGGAACTAGGCACTGCTCTAGAATACCGACCCTCCCAAATGAAGCCACACATCATTTCAAAGCTCGTTCGAAAATTCTCTGGGAATGGGGATCCTATTCAACATGTAGAGATCTTTGAGTCCACATGCGAAACCTGCGGGCCAGTCAATGATGTAACAATGATTCATGCTTTCTCACTGACCCTGGAAGGAAAAGCGCATCAATGGTTCCGAACCTTTAAACCCGAAGAGAAGGTTAATTTCACATGGCTCAAGAATGTTTTTGTGCCCAGCTTTACTAGAAGTGGCGAGACAGATGGAGTCCCCTGTGGCACAGCTGCACAACATCAAACAAAAGGAAATGAAGTCGATATGCGAGACTATGTGTCTCGGCTAAAGCACTTAAATTCAAGGTGCAAACTACAGGAAAGGCTAACTGTTGATCAATTATTACCTTGCTTTCGGAGAAAAGTTAGAGACCACAAGATGCATGATTATCTAGTATTAGCCCAACCGGCTACTCTAGATGCATCATGTTGTAAACTAGCAATTTAATATCAAGATAATATGCTAGAATTGCCACAGCCGAAAGATGTCAAAATATCTTTGGCAACAACGACGACTTCGCATATTTCGAGTCACCAAGAGATTGGAACTCGGAGCAAGCAAGTCGGAAACATGACTGTGGATTCAGTAATGCAATACTGGAAAACTTGATGGTAAAGGATGGATGAGAAACATCTGGACATGGGCATACCCATATTTACCCCCGTAGAGAATTGGTGTGGTGCTCTATATGTAGATTGAATCACACTACCACCGAATATCCATAGTTAAGAGCAAGGCCACTACTCTATTGTGCACACTGTGTAAAATTAAGCAATCATGACACCTCCATGTATAGATATCCAAGGTTCCAAATAGCAGCACAGTTGTCGGCACCTAGAGCTCCATTGGCCTTAACCAGCAGCACCTGTGCAAATCACTGCAGCTGCAGCTACAGGACAACCAAACTCTTCCTATTTACCTAGGGGGATGTTTCGGGTTACAAGACACTTCACCTTTGTCGCCACATGTTCTACCATCACAACCACCACAGGCTAAAATCAACCAAGTACTGATTGAAGAGCCATCAGAAGATATGGATATGGTGCGTGAAGTAGAACTTAATGGAGAGTACTATGAGGAGCTGCGGAGATTGCACCAGAATTCTATGTCCTACAGAATAACACGCCAGTACCTATGTTTCAAACCATGGTACAATGGAAGGGTAAGGACATAAACTCAAACATGAGGAGAGGACCGCTCAATGTTTTGGTTGCAGTGGACTGCTCAATGTTTTGGTTGCAGTGGACCACATCGAATTGTTGAGTGTCCAAACAAGAATGTGGTTCATAAGCACCAACCCCAACAATTGACTACTTCACCCAATGATATGCCAGTACTTACTTGTACTAAATGTGGGATTGATCATTTGATCAAAAATTGTCCATACCGCGCAAGTGGTTTGACTTCCACTTCTAACCAAGCCACTGTCCGAACCATTAGTTGCAGCCTAGAAATATCACATCACTCAATCTCCTGACACAAGCCCAGGCCCAATTGGGGGATAAAGGGAAGAACCCAGTAGATGCAACCACTTCTAGAACTCATCAGATAAGGAGGGTAAAAAAAGTGAGTAAGGATGACACCAAGGTCACAATAATCCAAGATGGATCCGAAGCAGATACGATCGACACTAGATCCACCCAATCAAGAGAAGAAAGGGATCAAGCAGTCAAACAAAAAGAGCCTGACCTAGAGATGCAAGGGGAAAGACCATCAACCCCTAAAAGAGTCGGTGAATACCCAAATGCTGAAGAGGAGATAAGGAAGCTTGAAGAAGCCAAGGCCCTAGTAGAAGAGTGTCAACGACTTCACGAAGCTAAGTTAAGGGCTAACCGGGTCAGGGATACAACGTATCTAAGAAATGAACCAACGAGGGAAAGGGAATTAAACGTACCTACTCCAATTCCAAAAGAGACGGAAGAGGGATCTCAAGGAAACACGATGTCAAGGATGTTTGAGGAAGATGTGCAGGATGAGTCCATCCATTCATTCCCTAGGGATGGATACGAGACACACACATGGAAGGAACCCTCGATTGTCAAAGAACCCAGAGACATAGGCAGCCTCACGGCCATAGTATCCACTTCTATGCAAATGCCATTGGAACAATTGCTACGCGGTTCACCAACATTATGGGTAAACATAAAGGAATGGGTAGAAGGCGCGGACTAAGGCCAGCTGACACTATAGAGGATGTTCTATCACCTGTGCAGAAAGGACCTTAACACACATAAGGAAAAGAACAACCAGAGTCATCAAGATACCGATTAATTGATTGGAGTGCTATTACGAAAGTGACGACACTAATGCTAAAATCCCAATTCATCATAACAAGTACCAGGCATTGGCTATCCTAGATGGTGGGGCGAGGGTTAGCATCATCACAAAACAATATTGGAAAAACCCGATCTAAAAAGAGCAGATCTTATCGTTAAAATGGCAGACGGAACGTCTTCAAAGCTCATTAGGCTTTTAGAGAATGTGAGACTCAAGCTCTTTACATTTCGCTACCATCATACATTTGAGGTAATGGACTTTCTGTGCCAACCAGACTCATATGACATAATATTGGGGAGACCCTTCATGAGGGAATCTAAATTGCTGCATGATTGGGCATTAGACCATGTGTATGTGCGCAGGGATTTGCAAATTTTAAAGATAGATCTGAGAACGTGGAGAGTACACCCCATGGAAGGGCAACTGTTCGGTAATGATTCAATCACACAACTGAGCGGACCACATCCGTACAAATATGCCAGCCCACTGTGGAAAATTCCAAAGAGGAAGAGGAAATGGAAATGTATGCATCACTTCCTCCTTTGGATTTTAGTGAAAATTGGATGCATGTGCTAGCTACCATAGATGTGATGCAACCCCAAGGAACCCAATATATGGAATCTGGAACTGTTCCCACTACCTCTGTCTGTATGGTTAATTGGCAAACCATTGATAAGGAATCAAAAGAGGAGGTCTCTAGCATAGAAGGGACTGGCAAATGCAGAAACAATATATTGCTCGACGAAATGCTCTACTATGATGAAAATCCATGGATGCCCAATGGGTGAGATACCTCGAAGCCACTAAGGTACACGACGAGTTTTCTAAGGATTGGGGTGAGGAATTGAGTAAGATATCACTTGAAGGGAAACATAAGGAGGAAGTCATCCTTCAAGAACTAGAAATGCCTAAACTTACAAAAGCTGGGCGCCGAAAACGAAACAAAGCTTTGGCAGAAGTTGAGCGAGAGGCCAGGAAAGTTATGGCTAAAACAAAAAGTGAGAATGAGGATAAAGCAGACTTGCTTTTAGTACCAGACCATTTCAAAACCTACATAGTTGACAAACGAAAGGTGGTCCGACTAATGACAAAAAGAGTTAAGCAAGATGGGTTGTCCACATCATACGATGGCCCAGCTGAAGTCAAGGAAGTTGATATTGTGGGACCAGAGGAGGAAGCCAAACCTGTTTATATCGCTAAGGACTTGACTTTGGTTGAAGAAAATGAGCTTATTACTCTCCTTAAGGAGTTTAAGGATTGTTTTGTCCCTGGAACTACAAAGAGATAAAGGGTGTACCACCTGAGGTAGTGCAACATACGATCCCAATCATGGAAGGATCAAGACCAACTAGGCAAAAACCATACCAAATGAATCCTAAATATGCGGTAATTGTAAAATAAACTTATTGCTGTGGATTTCATCTATGAGATAGAACATATGGATTGGTTGCACCAATTGTAATAGTGCTACTAATGATACATTTACATTGACTTTATAAACCTAGTACTAAAGTTATCTTGGATGGATGCTTTTCTTGGACCAATGATACATGTCCATTAACCTAGGCCTAAAGTTAACTTGGATGGATGCCTAACTTGGACTAATGATATATGGTCCATTAACTTTATATAGGCCTAAAGTTAAATGTGGTGACACTAGAGTGGTGGCAAGAAGAGATACTCTATGTTTTGTGGCACCCCTTTACATGAAAATGAGGTTTATAAGTAATCCAAATAGGGCTAAAGTTAAATGTGGTGACACTAGAGCGGTGGCATGAAGAGATAATTTATGAGTGAGTCCAAGAAGAGGTAAACCCTTGCCTGGTTCCGTTACAACTTGGTTGTCCGGAGATCTTCTAAAGATTTAGCTACCTTTAGTGAATGCTCTAGAAGGCTGTCTGTTGTGCAGTCTACACAGTGTACGGCTGTCTGTGTTCGTATAGCAGAGGAGTCAAGGATCTAGGGTAAGAATCATATTGTGTTAAAAAGCTTCCAAAATGGTACATGAAGACCATAGAAGATGGTCAAATGAAGGAGCAGCTGGAATCAAGCAATGATGGTGAAAGACGAAGTCAAATATTGAAGAGCAAGAATTCAGGCAATGTGAATTTAGCACTCATGGCAAGAGTGTTAAGTGAAGAAGACCCGGACTCATTTGAAGAAGCCAACAAGAGCAAAGAGTTGAGGACAGCAATGGAAGAAGAATATAACTCAATAGTGAAGAACAATACATGGAGCCTTGTTGATCTTCCACATGGGAAGAAAGCCATAGGTACAAAATGGGTGTACAAGATCAAATACAAAGCTGATGGTACGCTTGAGAAGTACAAAGCAAGGCTGGTTGCAAAAGGATATGTGCAACAAGAAGGTATAGATTATGAAGAAACCTTTGCTCCCATGGCAAAGATGAACACCATAAGGATTGTTTTGGCTGTAGCAACTCACCATGATTGGGAGAATGCTCAAATGGATGTCAAGAGTGCCTTCCTCAACGACATTCTTGAAGAGGAGGTATATGTGATGCAGCCAAAAGGATTTGAAGTCAAAGGCAAAGAAAAGCAGATATGCAAGCTCAAGAAAGCATTGAATGGTTTAAAGCAAGCTCCACGTGCATGGTACTCAAGGATTGATGAGTATTTGTTGTCCAATGGCTTCATGAGGAGTAAAAGTGACTCAAACTTATACATATTTTAGCATAATGAAGATATTTTGCTACTAATAGTGTATGTTGATGATCTAGTTATCACAGGGAGTAATAGCTCTCTCATTGACAAGATAAAGAGGAGCTTATCCATGGAATATGACATGAAAGATTTGGGCCAGCTTCATTATTGTCTTGGTAGTGAAGTATGGCGTCAAGAGAATAGTATTTTTCTCACACAATCAAAGTATATCAAAGATCTACTTGAAAAGTTTGATATGGCTGATTCAAAGGCTCTTCCTACTCCAATGGAGGTCAATGAAAAGCTCACATCGTGTGGAGATCAAAGAAAAGTGGATGCTACCGCTTATAGGCAGCTTGTGGTCAGCCTTATATATGCTACCATTACTCGACCAGATTTATCATATGCAGTTAGTATGCTCAGCCAATACATGGCTGATCCAAGAGAGCCTCATTTAAAATCAGCAAAGCGGGTGTTGAGATATCTTAAAGGTACATTCAACTATGGTATAGAATTTAATTCAACATGTGCTCTCATCTTGGCTGGCTACTGTGACTCAGATTGGGCCAGCAGTGTTGAAGATAGAAGATCCACTGTAGGATATTGTTTTCTCTTGGAAGTGGTGCAATATCATGGAAAAGCAAGAAGCAACCAACTGTTGCTTTATCATCTACTGAAGCTGAATATATTTCAGCAGAGAGTGCAACATGTGAAGCTATATGGCTGAGGAGAATCATGGATGAAATCAAAGTGAAGCAAGCTGATCCAATAGTGATATATTGTGACAGTCAAAGTTGCATACAAATAGCAAAGAATCCCGTGTTTCATGTGCGTACAAAGCACATTGAAATACAATATCATTTTGTACGGGAAAAGGTGCAATCAAAGAAGATAGAGCTGATTTATTGCTCTACTGAAGACCAAGCAGCGAATATTCTCACAAAAGCTCTCTCAAAGGATAAGTTTAAAAAATTCAGAAATATGTTGGGTGTAAAAGAAAATAGATTGATCATTAAGGGGGAGTGTTAGAAATAATGATGCAATCTAGTGTGCACATTGGTGCACAAGTGACATTAATAAATGTATGGACATAATAAGTGTGTACCTATTTGCTAAGGTACAAATGATGTATATAAAAAACATTAATGATAATAAAATATAGAGAGGTTGGTTTGTGGGATTCTCCACGCCTCCTCCATTCTCTTCCTTCTCTCTCACACGTGTGATCCTCATGCACAATTCAGCACGTGTTCTTGGCACAATTTCATCAAATACTAGCGACACCCTAGGGTATGACTTTTGATGCATAGAACATGCGTGTGCAAGGAAGCTCATCAGTGGGGGTCATTGGGCTGTTGTTGATGTGCCGAGGTATGTACCTGCAGAGTGCTTGTGCATGTGTGCAATGCTTACACAATCACACCAAATTTATCTATGTGTATGCAAGTTGATATTTATAATGATAGGGTTTTTTCTCCATCACTCCACCAACCCACTATGTTTTAAATCTTATGCCCCGCATCCCGCATAAGCGACTTACTTTGATATTTTATTGCTTGTCTATCCAGCACAAGCGACACACAATGCAACACTTACGAACATAAAATAGGACCGAGTCCTGGTACATTTTGACCATGGATATTTCTATATTTAGACTCTTGACTCTTATGCCTTAGGTGCATTTTGACCTTTGGCGACTTACGTTGAGTTACTGAATAAGTGAGACAGGGCTTGTTCTGCCATGTTATTCTGCCTTTGTATTCCCATAGAAGTCTAGGTCTGTTTGTCCATGCTCCTGTAGTCACTAAGTCATGAAGCCAAGCTTGTTCATTAGAGGTTAAGAGATTTGGCAATGCACAAACCTCTGCTTTAGTGATGCCTTCTTGTGTAAGCGCCACTTCTACCTCTCTCTTCCCTTTATAAGATCCCTTGGGTACCCAAATTTGCTTTTGGTAGTTTGCATGGTAAGTGGGTTTTGGCCTTCTTGGCTTGTGAGGACCGTGTTGGATTGATCTTCTCCTTGAAAAGGTTGTTTGGGACCCAAATGTGTCTTCTTCCTTGGTAGTACCCTTGCAACTCAAGACACCATTGTGAAACTATCCATCCACTTGCTGGAGGGCGATTTTGGGTTTCCCTTCTTGCCTTACATGGATTTGGAATCCACACCCATTTGTCACCTGAGAGAATCTGAATAGGAGGGAGTTAGCTCTTGTGACCCAAATCTAGTTTGTCGATTGTCCTTGTTTTCTCAATCTCCTTGTCTCCCTTTTCAGTAATGGATCCTTCTTGACCCATATTTGCTTTGGTTTTGCTTCCTTCATGTGAGTGGGTTTTGGTATGGCTGATTTTCTTACCCATTGTAAGATTGTTGTCTTTAATTCACTCTTTTCCAACCAATACTGCAGAGAGTTCTATGTGTTCTTTTGCTTCAGGCTTCTCTCTTGTTTTCTGCATCCTATGTTTGGAATCTTCTAGACATGAGCTTTCACTTTATGACCCATTGGTGGCAAGTGGTGGCTTGATTGGGAGTTGTTGTTAAGAAAGCTTGGAGTTGTCAAACTATCTTGCTAGCCGGAATAATGGGGTTGGATTTAAGCATTGACAGCAAATCCTATATTTGTTTGGTAACTTGTCCAGTCTCTTTTTTAGATAGTAATATTGTTATAGCCCATTGAGATAATTTGATGGTTGTGGTTCGAGTAGTCCAATCAATGGAGCATTCATGCTTTGCCGCCAATCCTCTTCCTAAGATTATCTCCTCTAGCATAGTTCCTACAGTCATTACAAAGAAGCTACCTTCCACAATGTAAGAGTTTATGTGGAATTTGATATTCACTAATCCTAAGCATTCATTGTAATTGCCAAGTCATTGTTTGAACTATCGTCTTGGACATGAGATTTCAACCAACACCTGTGTCCCAATTTTCACGTGTTTAAAATTTTTGCTTTGGACTCAGAATTCCACGTTATGTTGTTATGATTTTTAATGGTCTCAAGAACTTCCTTAGCCTTAATTCGATAATACCAGGTTCGTGAGAGTTGGATTTGATTAAGGCGTGAAATTGAAGAGATAGTTCACGCCGTTAAGGGAAAATGTTTCATGTCGTGAAAAGCATATGGTTCATGTCTATGTGTGCACTAGCATTTGCACTTGCTGCATTTGCTAACCCATCATTTGCATTAGCATTTGCACTAGCATTTGCACTTGCTGCATTTGCTAACCCATAATTTGCATTGCCAATACTTGCAACACTTGCAAAATGCATTTGTCCTTGTTCAACCTCATGCACCAAACCCAATACACTTTGCCCATTGTCATTGCCTTGTGCTATACTTGCATTTGACTCTTCTTGACCCTGGGCAAGGTCTGGGTTATCCATCGCCTCTTGCTCTTGTATGGACACAAGTGGCGGTTTCCTCGTATTCTTTGACATGGACAAAAAAAACTATACTTTTTTGGCTGTGAAATTGTTTCGAGTGCCGCCCCAAACGATGTCCGATTCAAGAGATTTTTGGTTCTATGTTTTTAGTTCTATAGAAAGCCTATAATGCCTAGTTCTCAAATATGCAAAAAAAGTCCGGATCCGATATGTGTAAACATCTCTCTGTTTTGGGATCCTGGTTTGGATGGAAGGTATAGAGGAGTATTAGCTATCCCTAGAAGGGTTTGACTAAAGTCAAAGTGGAAGTACTCTTTGTTTTGACTTTTGGTCAAAGCCAACTGTGTAGAGTTGACCAACCATACGACATCAGAATTGGGTACAAATTAGTTCAACATGGAGCTCTTAAATAGCACTATGAGACTATGTAATCACCTTTCTAAGATCATACATGAGCTTGAATTGAATTAAGGTTTTATGAATTCTAGAAAATCCTAATTTGGTCACCTTTCTAATATCGGAATAAAGAGTTCTAAGGCTCAATGTGAGGCTATTAGTAGGTACTATTGAGCTATGGAATAAGCTTAGATTAGGAGTTAATATGCTTCTACTAATCAAGATTTTGTGAACCAGGTGCACATAGAATTTTGTAAAAATTTAGGCAGCACCTCCCCTATTTTTTCCACTAAATCTCAAATATATCCACACCCATCCTCATTGTCTCCATCAATGGTCAATAGCATTTGTCCTTACCATTTCATTATGTAACACCATTCCAAACCAAGTATTGCCCCATGCATCCCTTCAAACTGCCTTTGCATCAATACAATACATGCATTGCATGCATCCTTTGCTCACTCATTTTGTGGAATGTCAATGTGAATGATGCCGAGGGAATGCCAATGAATGTGTTGATTTCACGATGTTGGAGATGAGCTCTATACTTGCCGATCTCCCAGCCAAGCACTTCTTGCCCTCTTACCGAGTCTGAATCTCAAGTCAAGAGTTCAGGCCAAGTCTTTACTCCAAGTACATAATCCCCTCCCGTGCCGCTTTACCGAAGCACTCACGGCATGGTTGGTTCAAGACATACTCCCCTTGGGTCTCTCCACCGATTACCCAAGATACCCTCTCCATATCTCTAGATTCCAAGAGGTTGAATTGAAGTTCATTAATGGTTGCGTGTAAAAGAAAAATTTATGAAGTCAAGAAGCCTTATAAATAATAAGGTAATTTATCAAAATTCCAATTGGGTGTTATATTGAATCACTTGATATGTTAAGCTCTTTAATTTTATGGCATGCCTATTGACATAAGTTAATTAAAAGAGGATTAAATACATGACAAAAAAATAATATCATCTTAACTAAGATTCATTCATTGCTTAAGTATAAGCCTTTGATAATGAATTTTTTCAAAGCTAAGGTGCATTTAAGGCAAGTCTCTAGTGGCCCCACTATGATCAAACTAGGTATACCAAAAGTGTATACTCTATGATAATCAAGCATGGTACTTATCAACCTACCTAATTACCATATGTGGCGAAATTGAATTTAGTACATGCAAAAAAAACTTAACGCCCCTACCATGTTAAGAGAAACTTAGTCTAGAATGAAGTAAAAAACACTTAAGGCCCTTACGGTATGGCACAAGGGTATGGTCCTTAATATGCCTACGCTAACACTTGTGTATCAGTGGAGGTCTAAGCTAATCGTTAGTTTAGTACATAACTATGGTATAGATCTTGAGTTGCCACAAGTGTATGCTCCTTAATATGCCTATGCTAACCCTTTTTACTTGATAGTGTTAGTGAATAAAAGAATAAAACAATAGAATGAGGTATTAAGCTCAAGGTAGAATGAACTTGTAAGATGGCTTGATAAAGATCCACAACCTAGGGCAGTTGATGCCAAGGATTAACAAGAAAAAGAATAAAACAATAGAATGAGGTATTAAGCTCAAGGTAGAATGAACTTGATAAAGATCCACAACCTAGGGCAGTTGATGCCAAGGATTAACAAGAAAAAGAATAAAACAATAGAATGAGGTATTAAGCTCAAGGTAGAATGAACTTATAAGATGGATTGATAAAGATCCACAACCTAGGGTAGTTACCAAGGATTAATAAGAAACCTCTAGTAAGGGACCCCAACTATCTAACCCTACCATGGTTACTTCAAACATGAAGATGGATCAAGAATTTGAAGAAGATCACAAATTTAAAAGTAGTGTTACTACCCCTTACTCCAACCTAGGCTAGAATGGATACAATTGTTGTTGTGAACTTACTTGTTTACCCCTCCAAGCCGAGCTCCAAGTGCAACTTCCATTTGGTTTCTCATCTCCTCTAGTTCACTCAATGTGTCCCCCTCACCATGGTTACTATGCTTCAACAAATGGCTCACACTCTCATAGGCTCTATGACACAAATATAAAAAAAAAGAGTTCTAAGACTCAATGTGAGGCTCTTAGTAGGTACTATTGAGCTATGGAATGAGCTTAGATCACGAGTTAATGTGCTTCTACTGAATCAAGGTTTTGTGGACTAGCTGCACATAGAATTTTGTAAAAATTTGGGCAACACCTCCCCTGTTTTTTCAACTAAATCTCAAATATATGCACACCCATCCTCATTGTCTCCATCAATAGTCAATAGCATTTGTCCTTACCAATTCATTACACCATTCCAAACCAAGTATTACCCCATGCATCCCTTCACACTGCCTCTACATCAATACAATACATGCATTGCATGCATCCTCTACCCGCTCATTGCAGAATGTCAATGTGAAGGATGCCGAGGGAATGCCAATGAATGTGTTGATGTCACGATGTCGGAGATGAGCTCTATACTTACCGATCTCCTAGCCAAGCACTTCTTGCCCTCTTACCAAGTCTGAATCTCAAGGCAAGAGTTGAGGCCAAGTCTTTACTCCAAGTACATAATCCCCTCCCGTACCACTTTACCAAAGCACTCATGGCATGGTTGGTTCAAGACATACTCCCCTTGGGTCTCTCCACCGGTTACCCAAGGTAACCTCTCCATATCTCTAGATTCTAAGAGGTTGAATTTAAATTCATTATAAGGTTGCATGTAAAAGAAAAATTTATGAAATCAAGAAGCCTTATAAATAGTAAGGTAATTTATCAAAATTCCAATTGGGTGTTATATTCAATCACTTGATATGTTAAGCTCTTTAATTTTATGGCATGCCTATTGACATAAGTTAATGTAAAAGAGGATTAAATACATGACAAAAAAATAATATCATCTTAACTAATATTCATTCATTACTTAAGTATAAGCCTTTGATAATGAATTTTTTCAAAGCTAAGGTGCATTTAAGACAAGTATCTAGTGGCCCCACTATGATCAAACTAGGTATACCAAAAGTGTATACTCTATGATAAAATCAAGCATGGTACTTATCAACCTACCTAATTGCCATATGTAGAGAAACTGAATTTAGCACATACAAAAAAAAAAATTAATGCCCCTACCATGTTAAGAGAAACTTAGTCTAGCATGTAGTAAAAAACACTTAAGGCCCTTACGGTATGGCACAAGGGTATGGTCCTTAATATGCCTATGCTAACACTTGTGTATTAGTGGAGATCTAAGCTAATCGTTAGTTTAGTACATAACTATGGTATAGATCTTGAGTTGCCACAAGTGTATGCTCCTTAATATGCCTATGCTAACCCTTTTTACTTGATAGTGTTAGTGAATAAAAGAATAAAACAATAGAATGAGGTATTAAGCTCAAGGTAGAATGAACTTGTAAGATGGCTTGATAAAGATCCACAACCTAGGGCAGTCGATGCCAAAAATTAACAAGAAAAAGAATAAAACAATAGAATGAGGTATTAAGCTCAAGGTAGAATGAACTTGATAAAGATCCACAACCTAAGGCAGTTGATGCCAAGGATTAACAAGAAAAAGAATAAAACAGGTCATGTACGTCATGGTTACATCATAAGGAACTGGGCTAGGAATGCCATTTCATTGTAATTGCCAAGTTATAGGCCATGGGCGCCCAAGTCACTTACTCCCGGGCGGCCTAGTGGGAAAAGGCTTGGAAGTATAAAAGCCAATTTCTCATGTTTGTAACACAGAATCCCCATTTGTGCAATACAAGTTGAGTGTTATCTCCTCTCTCTCTTGCAACTCTAATCTAGCATGTGTGTGTGTGCTTAGGGTTAGGGTTTGGGGTGTGCTTTGCCATGATGCTTGTTCTCTCTTGCTTCCCCTCTTCTCTTCTCTTCCTCCTCTCTCTCTGGAGTGTCTAGGCATAACGCCGGCGATCGGTTCTTGCCAAGCTTTACACACGAAGCTTGGTTGAGAACGGTTGCACCACCCATCGGAGATCGCAACCGCATACGGTGTGACAACGAATGCGGGAGAAGAACGGACGCGAGCGGCTATCCACACGTAACGGTGAAGCTCTTGAGCGCGGCTCGCGCTTGGCGGTTTGGCAAGATGTTCAATTAATCTAGTGTCAATGAACATCTTGCCAAACCGCCAAGCTCGAGCCGCACTCGAGCTTCACCATCCCGTGTGGATAGCCGCTCGCGTCCGTTCTTCTCCCGCATCCGTTGTCACACCGTATGCGGTTGCGATCTCCGATGGGTGGTGCAACCGTTCTCAACCAAGCTTCGTGTGTAAAGCTTGACAATAACCGATCGCCGGTGCTATGCCTAGACACTCCAGAGAGAGAGAAGGAAGAGAAGAGAAGAGGGGAAGCAAGAGAGAACAAGCATCATGGCAAAGCACACCCCAAACCCTAACCCTAAGCACACACACACATGCTAGATTAGAGTTGCAAGAGAGAGAGAGGAGAGAACACCCAACTTCTATTGCACAACTGGGGATTCTGTGTTACAAACATGAGAAATTGGCTTTTATACTTCCAAGCCTTTTTCCACTAGGCCGCCCGGGAGTAAGTGACTTGGGCGCCCATGGCCTATAACTTGGCAATTACAATGAAATGGCATTTCTAGCCCAGTCCCTCATGATGTAACCATGACGTACATGACCTAGGAGCTTCATACAAGCACTTACAACGTCAAATGACGTGAATTACATTAAAACTAAAGTCGCTTGTTGAATTAAAGTGCGGGAATGTCGGTGAAGTCCAGGCATTAACCAAATGTGGTTAACATTCTCCCCTTCCTATTTGCGATCACGTCCTTGTGATCGAGAGAGAAAGTTGGTCGAGGGTGGTAAGTTGTCGCACTTGAAGCTAGCAGTCGAGATGTAGTTGATTTCGTCCCTTGTTCCTCCGAGAGGGAGATGGGTTGGGGATGTTAGTGTGATGGAAAGAAGTTAGTGGCATTCTCCCCTTCCTATTTGCGATCACGTCCTTGTGATCGAGAGAGAAAGTTGGTCGAGGGTGGTAAGTTGTCGCACTTGAAGCTAGCAGTCGAGATGTAGTTGATTTCGTCCCTTGTTCCTCCGAGAGGGAGATGGGTTGGGGATGTTAGTGTGATGGAAAGAAGTTAGTGGGGTACCTGTTTTCTTTTACATCCTTTTGGATGTTTTATCCTCTTTTCAAGGAGTTGGAGTACAATTGACTAGATTGAGACGTATAATTACAAGCATCCTATCTCATTGGGGATGATGAGATGAGTTAGTGAAATGATGTTAGAATGAATGAGGCGAGGGTGGTGGCGGAGGAACAAGGACACTGGTGGTTGGCGTGACTACATGCTCCCGTTGTATGCTGAAGTTGATTTGTTGGTTGGCATCTTTGTTGTTATCAAAGATACAAAACTGTATCTTCTACTCCTGTTGGTGGTCTTTCTGCTTGTTGGTATTCCCTCTCTTTTTTTGTTTTTTGGTGTATACATGGTGTGCACATGTTAACTTCCTTTTCTTCAATTTGCAGGCAATGATATCATTATAGAAAACCTTTGGTTTTCATTAGGTGCTGGTAGTTGAAGAAGAGGTTAATGTGGGTCTAAATTCCCATGATGAGGCGTGAAGCTCCGTTATTGGTATGGCTGACATGGATGGATATTGCCTGTGAGGACATGTTAGCCAGTGGTGGTGTAATCTCTTTGTGGACCAAATGTCGATGACGATGGCTTTGATAGAAGCCGCAATGTATGCTTGGTCCTTGTTTAAGGTTGTCTATGGCGAGGTTGTGTGAGGCTGGGCATTTGGGTTTGTTGGGCAGGGAGTTGGTTTGCTCCAGTGGTTGGGACAAAATCTCAAACATAGTGTTAAGTTTTGAATCTCCAACACATTCTTGCTTTCTTCTATTCTCTGCTTTCTTCATGCTCCAACACTTTCTCCTTTCTTCGACTCTTATGCTGCTTTCCTCGACATTTTTCTTGTTTATGGTAGGCCTTTTGGTTGACTTCGTTGAGGCCTTTGATGTTGATGCAGCTATCTCTCGAGCTAAGTAGACATTGGAGAGACTATAGTGGAAGTCCACCATTTCTTGGTGAAGTAGGAGGAAGAATTCTTCCAAGCTGCATGCCATGCTGCCATTTGTGGTATTCCTACCTTCTTTGGAATGGTTTGTTGACGGGCAGGTTCCTGCGGTGCTATGGGTTCATCTTTAGTCTGCACCTTTGGGGAGGCAGGTTCTTGTGGCTCTGACTTTGAAGAAAGACTCATGGAGTCTTCTTGTACCTTCCTGGGCCGCCATACCATCTTCTGAGATGTTTGTACAGGAAGTGATGGCATTGGGGCTATCTTCTTAGGGACCCAAATGATTGAGTTGCCATCATAGAAGGCTTGAGCTTCTAAGAGAATCCTTAGCAACCAACATTGGTGTGTGTTACGGGTCCTGTCTTGGCGAGGTTTCTTTGTTGTGTGGGTGGTCCTCCTTGGCTTCTTGTTTGTAGCTTGTCGGCGATGAGGTGGAGTGGGGGGCTTAGGAAGCCAGCTGCCACAGTTCTGTGTTGCCTTTATGGAATTGTTGGGCTTCGAGTAGTCTTTTTGATACCCAACGTTGTTGACTTCGTTGTGCTTGAGGCTGCCTTATTGGTGGTGGCTCAGCCAACCTTTGACGAGGCTCTTTAGGAATTGGTTGATGAGGGCATGTGGCATGCTTTGGAAGCCAGATGTGAGTGTTACCCTCATAGTAACCTTGGGCTTGAAGCAGTCAATCTGGTACCAGCCATCTTTGCAAGATTGGCTTGTTGTTGACTTTAATTTGCTTTGACTGCTTCCTTTTCTTCAATGATGGCCTTCGGGGGATCCAGAGTTCTGTGCAGCCATCGTAGTAGCCTTGGGCGGCTAGTATGTTGCTAGGCACCCACCAATGATTTGCATGGGAATGGTGAGAAGTGGGGGCACCTATTTGATGAGGCTTGTGGTGGTAGTGGGCTGCTTTTTGGATGATGAGGTGGTGGTGGTAGTCAATGTAGCAGCCCTCGAGTGGGGAGAAGGTGTTGACGGCAAGGTGTTGCCTCTCCTTGGTGAGGTAGGTTGAGGTTTATGAATTGGAATTGCTGGTGGAGAGAATGGTAGTTCAGTGGGAATGGCAGTTGGAGGCGAGGGAGTAGGTGCAGGCTCATCTTCATCACAAAGGAGAATGGTGACCTCCTTTTTACCTAGTTGTAGGGCGGCCGTGCGTTCTTGCCAGTTGAGTTGGCAGTTGAGTGGAGTCAATCCACTCCTTCCCGAGTATCACCAAATCTTGGAGTGCACCTGCATCAATCACTTCAAATCTACACTCCACAAGGTTATTGGCCAATATAGATCTTGTAATTGCAGAATCCAACACTTTTCATCCGTATTTCATGAGACATATTAAGATAATAATTTGCGGGTGTAAGTGTGGGTTGGCCAAGCAATTTCCAAGCTTCCAAGAACATAATGTTCGGCTCTGCATTTGGTTGTATGAGAGCTTGCCACCGGAGAAGAGTGTCATGGATTGGAAATCCAAGCCACAATCTCGGGTATATGAACTCTGGCTCTTCATGTCTTGGAGCTGTGCATGTGTTAGGTGACTTACCAGCTACTGTTGTCCTTGAGACTTCATGTAGTGCTGGTGTTGGCGATGTTGCGCTCTCCCCTTCCCATGGCATCATTATTGCTTCACCTCGGGGGAGCTTGAGTGTTGCCGTTTGTTTGGTCGTATTGATTTTACATGTTTCATTGTTTATTAAAGTCCCTCCAAGGATGATTTCTTCATTGGTTACCCCTGGGGAGACTACATGAAACTCACAAAGCAATAGGTTAGTCAATGTATGGACAGTTTGTTTAAAATATCCCAAGATTTGGACTTTGTGTTGATCCTCCAGTTGGACATGGATCGTAGTTGCTCTTAAAGAAGGTTGGCCCTTGGATACCCAAGTGTCATGTGGCACGAGGTTATGGCTTGCTTGTGGGCTGAGCAATGCTCGCCTTCATTGAATGTTTTTGCCGGACTTGAAGTCTAGCCACACTCTTATGGTTGGAGAGTCAGAGAAGGGGCCTTCTCCTACGTTCAAAGCGTAGAGAGTTGCACACTGTTCATCCTGCCATTTGTTGCTTCGGAGGCTCGGGACATATACAGTTTTAAGAGCTGACAGCCAATTGTAGTGCTCTATATCTTCTTCTCCTTCACTCTCACTCTCGCTTTCAATGAGCTTATGGCAAGCCTGACAAATATCGACGGGGGCAGACTTGGTTGGGGAGCAGGTTTCTTCCATGGGGCAAATTTCACCCGTCTGCTGGAGATCAACTTCTCTGGTCTCTTCATCCTTGCGGATATAGACACGATTAGTACCCCAGTCATGGATTAATTTTGCTTCGCGCAGGTAGGGGAGTCCAAGGATCACATCATATGCACCCGGCTGCTTGGTGAAGTCCATGACCATGAAGGTTTGCTTAAAGTTTAGCCCTGCAGTCTTGATGTCAAGTGGTTGAGTTAGACCTAAGGGCGTTGTGGCCGTGCCGTCAGCCAATTCAGCAATCAATGTAGTTCTGTTTAGGGGTGGCTGCCCCCATTTCGTCCAACACTGTTTTGTTAGGACGTTTGCTCCAGCACCGCCATCCAAGATGGCTGGGCAGGACAGGATGTGAGTCATCTTTTTCAACGTGATGCCCATGTTCTTTTGTGGGTGCTTTGGTTTTTGGCGCGGTGGCCTTTGCAGTTTGCACAAGGGGGACTGTAGTTTGGATTGCATCCACCATAGGATATTCTGCAAAGGGATTCTCCTTTACAGGTAGAACCTTTGCAAATCCATGGCAGGATTCCTTGTGTATAGGCTCCGTTGTGGGTTTTGGTTTAGTTTCCATCCCGTTTTTCTCAATGACCGGCTTGGGTAAGGGTGGTTTCTTTTTGTGCATCGCTCTTAGAAGAGGATGGCATGGAGTCTATGCTCTTTGTGGAGCTACTCGGTAAGATGACATTGGTGTCACCTTTGCTTTCGTGTTTGGATCTCTATTTCTTTTTGCTTCCTGTGGCGGGCTCTTGCTTGCCTTTAGCGGGCTTGAACGTAGAAGCTTTGGCGGCTTCGTTGGCCGTAGCCTTTCGTTGCTTGTTCTGCAATCGTGTGAGCGCACAGGCAATGGGACCGTGGTTATTGCTCCACGCTGGACACTGAGCACATTTATGGATGCTTCTGGCAAGCCAGTGATTGTGGACAACCTTATCACACGCAATGGGCAATCTTTGTAGAAGTGGTCTACTCCACAAGCATGACACGATGGTGTCGATGCTGCATCCGGGTTAGGTTTGTTTGGACATTCGGCCACTCGATGAGGGCCATGGCAGTAGAAGCACTGCAAAGGAGGCTTTCCCCCAGGTGCACCAATGTTGTGCACGAGCGGTGTAGGTTCAAATGGAGGCATTGGCAATGATAGATTACTCTGGATGGGAGCAATGCTTGGATGTGTGGCGCGTACCTCCATGGTTTGTGCTTGGGGTGGGGTCAGTGTTGGCGGAAGCAAGTGAGGTTGATGAGAGCTCGCCAACAGTGGCATAGAAAATGGCTATGGTTGAGCCATGTGTGGCCTTGGATTAGGTGCGAACACCATTGGTTTGGGCCATGTTGCAAGGGGCACGTGCTCGGGCTCATGGCAAGACTCTAGTTCCCGCAAATTATCTTCCAAGAAGATAGCCCATTTGCAACACTAATCAAACGAGGCTGGGTCTTTGACCAATAGATAATCATGAAGCCTCGTGCTATGGAGTCCTTCTAGGAATCGTCCTAGGAGTTGCTAGTCACTCGACTTCTCATTCGCTTTGTAGCGTGAGTCTAAGCACTTGGTGCGGACAATGTAATCGCGCACGGACTCGTTGGGGTACTGTTGAATGTGATAGAGTTGGAGAGCATGACTCCATTTGGAACCTTGGGGTGCAAAGCCAATAGTAAAAGCCTGTTTGAGGCTTGTGTATGTTGCTCTATGTTCCACAGGGATGGTGTGAAACCATTGGCTTGCTGTGCCTTGAAGGGTCAATCCGAAGGCCTGGATGCATATGTCATCATTCAAACCTCCAAAAGCTTCGCAAATTTGCTCAAATAGCTCAAGGTGATGGAAGGGGTCTTCCGATCCAGTGAATTTGGTCATTAGCTTAGAGATTTGAATGTGAACGGGCTTTGTGTATGGCTCTGGTGCTATAGGGCGTATCCCGTGGGCCGCTCCCCTTCCTATAGCTTCAGACAGGTGAAAAATTGAAGGTGGGGGGTGAAGAGGAGGTGATGTATGTGGTGCGAACGCAGATGGTTCACGTGAGAGAGGGCTACGTGTGCGTGCATGATCAAAATGTGCATCCTCTCGCATGTGTGTGTAGGGTGAAGCACCACTAGTGGAGGGTTCGACGTGGATGGTCTCACCCATGCGGCCAAGGAATGGTTCATCTGGCCGGGGCACGTATGCGTTAGATGTGGGCGGAGTCAAGGAAATTATCCTAGATATCCCACGTGTGGGCATAACATGTATGGATGGAGCAACGACATGAGTCGTGCTTGGTTGTGCGGCCAAATGTGTATATACGTTGGCCGATGCTTTGGAGTGAAGTAGGCATCTCGGGGACAGTCCACCATGTCTTGAGGGTGTCCATGGTGTGCAGCGTGAAGTGGTTCGGCCTACTTTGGTGCTTATGCGCCCAAATGTGCACGAATTTGCTTGGATTGGTCTGCACGTGAACACACTCTAATAAAGAGTGGGCACCCTTGGTGGGGGTTGGATAAGGTCTCGGTCGTGATTATTGAGGAATAACGCGTAATTCTTGAGGAATTACGGTCGCGATTTTTGAAGAATAACGCGTAATTCCTAACGGTCGTGATTTTTTAAGAATAACGCGTAATTCCTGAGGAATTACGGTCGTAGAATAGCACATAATTTCTGAGGAATTACGGTCGTGATTTTTGAAGAATAATGCGTAATTCCTGAGGAATTACAGTCGTGATTTTTGAAGAATAACGCATTATTCCTAAGGAATTACGGTCGTGTTTTTTTAGGATTTACGCGTAATTCCTGAGGAATTACGGTAATTCCTGAGGAATTACGGTCGTGTTTTTTGAGGATTTACGCGTAATTTCTGAAAAAATACGGTCGTGATTTTTGAGGAATAACGCGTAATTCCTGAGGAATTACGGTCGCGTTTTTTGAAGAATAACGCGTAATTCCTAAGGAATTACGGTCATGTTTTTTGAGGATTTACACGTAATTCCTGAGGAATTACGGTCGTGATTATTGAGGAATAACGCGTAATTCCTGAGGAATTACGGTCGTGTTTTTTGAGGAATAACGCGTAATTCCTGAGGAATTACAGTCGTGATTTTTGAGGATTTACGCGTAATTCCTGAGGAATTACGGTCGTGATTTTTGAAGAATAACGAGTAATTCTTGAGGAATTACGGTCGTGATTTTTGAGAATTTATGTGTAATTCCTGAGGAATTACGGTCGTGATTTTTGAGGATTAGCGCGTAATTCTTGAGGAATTACGGTCGTGATTTTTGAGGATTAACGCGTAATTCTTGAGGAATTACGGTCGTGATTTTTTAGGATTAACGCGTAATTCCTGAGGAATTACGATTGTGATTTTTAAGGAATAACGCGTAATTCTTTACGGTCGTGATTTTTGAAGAATAACGCGCAATTCCTGAGGAATTACAATCGTGATTTTTGAGGATTGATGCATAATTCCTGAGGAATTACAGTCGTGATTTTTGAGGATTTATGCATAATTCTTGAGGAATTACAATCGTGTTTTTTGAAGAATTACGCGTAATTCCTAAGGAATTACGGTTGTGATTTTTTGAGGATTTACGCGTAATTCTTGAGGAATTACGGTCGTGTTTTTTGAAGAATTACGTGTAATTCTTGAGGAATAACGCTTAGGAATTACGCGTTGACTGACAGTGTCAGAATTTAATTTCCCACCGTTTTTTCTGTCAGTTTTTGGTAATTTTTTATTCTACCTCATTAATGCCCTTCAATTTTTGTCATAGACCCACCCTCTACTAATTTTGGTTTAATTATTGCTAAGCAAGATTAATTCAAAATTAATCCAATTTTCTCCCTAATCAAAAAACCAGAATTTCAAGAGGCTACCTTGCTCCAAATTTTGAATTTTTGAAGGCTCTAGAGAGCTGATTTTTCTACTGTTTTTTGATGGGGTGGATGTCCTTGCTTAGAGCTACACATGGAGCTCTCTAATGATGCCAAATGTGGAAGATGCCTACATCCCCCTCGTTGAATGCCAATTAGCCCCTAATGAAAAGTGAAAAATCTTGATTATGACTAATTAAAAATTAATCAAAATGCTAATTATCCCCCTTTGCTTAACATGACTATCTACTTCTTGCTAGACCAGTAACTTTGGATGATTGCTACAAGTTGGCTATTACTTTGGATGGGGATCACTAGGTCTAAAGAGGCTAAGGCGTCACCATCTGAAGTGTCCTCTAAGAACATGGTCAAACTGAAAACAAAGAATCTGGATAAGCAGGTTAGGAACATGACAATGGATGAGCTGAGTAGTGTGATCTTGGAGAAGATCACACTGCGTGAGGGAAGAGAAGTCCCAACAAATGCTCATCTGTACCTAAGGAGGGAGTTAGTGTGGTGTTGCAGAACCATACAAGCACTGTGAATGCCCTCAATTGAGGCCAAGATAATTGGTCTATTGTGCGCATTGTATGCAGCTAGAAAATCATGAAACCAATCAATGTAGGTATCCACGAGCAGCACCCTAAAACATGCTACCAGGGCCGAGATAGCCAATGGCATTACCCGCACTTCCAGCTACCAGTAATGCTATTGTACCAGTCAATCAAGGTCAACCATGGGAAATGTATAGGATGGTAGAAATGCCTCTACCCCCACCAATGTTGCCACCTCAACCTCCACTACCATGGATCATGCCATTGAACCAGATGCTTGTAGATCAAGAACAAGAGAGGGGAGTATTCGGTGGACATAGATGGAACGTATGAAGTTCAAGAGGACATTGCAAATCTTACTTCTAACTACATCATTATGCAGGGTTCAACACCTATACCGGTGTTTCAAACCATACCTCACCACCAAGGGAGGGGTAGAGATGCGAGTTTTGGCCAAAGGAGAGCTCTGATGTAGTGTTACCCCACTATCAAGGACCTCATCATCGCGGGGCAAAATGCCCCGCAAGGGCATCTGCCTTGGCCACAAACCAACTATTGAACCAAAGTGCCCAACCGCCACTTCACACTTGTGTAAAATGTAGTGTTGACCATCTTATCAAGGATTGTCCCAACAAATCGACTGTTATTGCTCAAAACCTGAGTGCACCAGACACAGCAATCAGAATGATAAGTGTCCAGCCACCAGGAAGAATAGTGTCACCAGTAAATGTGCTAACTTGAGAGCAAGCTCAATTGCAAGGAAGCACTAGCATAGAAGCACAGAACCCACCCACCAAGTCCCACAGGAGGAGACGAGTCAGGAAAGTGGAAAAGGGCATAGAAAAAGCAGTAATCCAAGATGGTTTAGATGAGGAGACAACAAAGAGTGCATCTTTGAGCTCGAGTAAGGGGGTTGAACTTCCCAATAAAGTTCAAACAAGGGTTGACAAGCCAATTGAGCCACCCCTTGTGGTGAACTGTGGCTGTGTGGGTGCATTGGCTTCATTCATGGATACAGGGATTGTTGGTTCCCTATAGTTTAGAGAGGCTTCTTCCTCAGCTCTCTGGTTATGTTGGGCTGCCACCATCGATGTTGTGGTGGCCTCGGTTTTAGTAGTGGCTGGCCCTTTCCCGCGGAAGTACTTGAGTACTCTTTCAGACATGCTCCTCTCTGAACCAGTAGGAGAGTTTGGGACTTGGCTGGATTTTGGGACTGCGTCCATGTATAGGGTGTATGGATCAGCTATGGGTCTTACTCTAAGTCTCCTGTATCTCCAAGATTTTCACTCTCGGATGAAGAGACCAGAGAAGTGTCTCTGAAGGGTTCATCTGGTCTTAGTGTCTCCCCATGGACCTTCCACATGGGCTCTTGTAACCTCTTTTTTTTTTAATATATTCCGCTGTTATAACTAAAAAAAAGATTTTCACTCTCACTTTAATTGTAAAATTCAATGTGAGGTTGTTGCCACTCTGTCCCCACTGGATTGAGCCCAACTAATTTGCCCATTCTCAGTCGCATGTACCCCCTTTTTCTTTTCTTTTCTTTTTTCTTTTTTTTTTACAAACACTGGCTTCAGGATGAACGCGTATATCCTCGCGTATATCGTCAGGATATACGGTCGTGTTTCTACTTCAGGATGAATGCATATATCAACAGGATGAACGTGTATATCATCAGGATGAATGCGTATATCGTCAAGATATACGGTCATGTTTCTACTTCAGGGTGAGCACGTATATCGACAGGATGAACGCGTATATCGTCAAGATGAATGCGTATATCATCAGGATATACGATCGTGTTTCTACTTCAGGGTGAGCGCGTATATCGACAGGATGAACGCATATATCGTCAGGATGAATGCGTATATCGTCAGGATATACGATCGTGTTTCTACTTCAGGGTGAGCGCATATATCGACAGGGTGAGCGCATATATCGACAGGATGAACGCGTATATCATCACGATATACGGTCGTGTTTCTACTTCAAGGTGAACGCATATAGTCAGAATGAACGCGTATATCGTTAGGATACACGGGTACACTGACAGTGTCAGATGTCAATATTCTCCTGTCAGATGCAATTACACCCCTTTAATGCCTATCAATTTTGGCAGATTCTCCTATCAGATGCAGATTTAACCTTAACTACCCTTTAATGTTCTGACCTGACAGAGCTCAGGATGAACGCGTATATCGTCAGGATGTATACGTTCATCGTCAAGATGAACGACCGTTCATCCTCTGTTATGAGCGTGTATCTTGAAACAGAGAGCTTTTGCTGGTTTTTTCCCTGTTTGGTCCTTTTTCAAATTTTATGGTTTTTAGGGTTTTTTTATGCCTAATGCTATCATGCATATGCTCAATGGAAAGCTCTAAATCTAAGCTTTTCAATTTTATGCTCAATGCCTACCAATGGCTAACCATTTAAGACTAATGCTTTGATTAATATGACCTAAAATGCACTTTTTCTAGAATTACTATGCATATGGAAATTGACACACAAAGCTTGTTTAGGGCACTTACTTGCTTGATTTTGTTGATTCTTTACTCCAAGGTTGTCTTCGATGCTCCAAGTGTCTTTCTCCAATTAAGTAAAAACAAAAACAAAACACAACAATTGCATGAAACAACTTAAACAACAAAAAGAACAAACACTTCTTACCAACGAGTTCTCCTCAAAGGGCTGTTGGTCACTCCAATCACCACCTCAAGGGGGTGATGTCAAGCTCACCAATGACTCCAATCCCCGGCAGCGGTGCCAAAGATGTTCAAGAAATGAACTCCTACCTTGCAATGGAAACTAGCTAATGAGAAGAAAAGAAGAAAGAAAGTTGCAAGGGTTATTACCTAGGATTGGAGCTTGGCATCCACAATGGATAGCTCGTCCTTGGGACGTCACGAGCTACTACACCACTCCCATCCACCTCTTGTGTCACTCAAGAAGGGATTGAGGAAGCTATGGAGATGTGGAGCTTTGATGGAGGTGAAGCTAGAAAGCTTCTCTCAACACCAAGCCTTGCATGTGAGATATGGCTCAAGCAATGAGAGGAGGGGAAGGAAGAAAGGGGAGATAAGGAAGCAAGCTTAGAATCACACACACATGAGGTAGCAAGCAAGAGGGCAAGCAAGCATGCACAAGCTCAAGCTCTCTCTCTCACTCTCTCTCACTCAACACATGAAATTGTGGAATGGGAATACCTCCCTTTCATATTTCCATAAATGTCTTATATACATTGACCCATTGTTTACAATGTCCGCGCGCCCATGGCATGTCCAGGGGGCCCTAACTTACTAGACTTGCTTGATTATTGGCAATGCACATGTTGCATGCTCAATGGTCGATGGTATGGCGGCCCAAGAAGGTGCAAGAAGACTCCATGAGTCTTTCCTCAAAGTCAGAGCCACAAGAACCTGCCTCCCCAAAGTAGCAAACTAAAGATGAACCCATAGCACCGCAGGAACCTGCCCCTCAACAAGCCATTCCAAAGATGGCAGGAATTTCAAACATGGCAGCATGGCAAACAGCTTGGAAGAATTCTTCCTCCTACTTCACCAAGAAATGGGAGACTTCCATGACAATCTCTCCAATGTCTACTTAGCTCGAGAGACAGCTACATCACATCAAAAGGCCTCTATGAAGTCAACTAGAAGGCCTATCACAAACAAGAAAAAGGTCGAGGAAAGCAGAAAAAGAGTCGAAGAAAGCAGAAAGTGCTGGAGCATGAAGAAAGCAGAGAATAGAAGAAAGCAGAAATGTGTTAGTGGCGATTCAAAAACTTAAAGCTGTGTTGGAGATCTTGTCCCAACCATTGGAGAAACCAACTCCGTGCCGCCCTACAAACCCAAATGCCCAGCCTCACATCGACAACCTCGCCATCAACAACCTCAACTAGGACCAAGCATACATTGCGGCTTCTTTTAGCCATCGTCATCAACATCTGGTCCACAAAGAGATAACCTCACCACCAGCTAACATGTCCTCACCGTCAACATCCATCCATGTTAGCCATACCAATAACGGAGCTTCACACCTCATCATGGGTATTTAGACCCACATTACCCTCTTCTTCAACTACCAGCACCTAAAGGTTTTCTGCAATGATATCATTGCAAACATCTACCACAAACAGAAGAAAGGGAAGTCAACATGAGCACACCATGTGTACATCTGCATAGTACACGCTAGAGGCAACCATGTACAGATGATCCCTCTAAAAACCAAAGAGCAAGAGGGAAAGGGTTCACTCTCCATTTGGCCGCTATCAGAAAGACATTACATCAAAGAGGGCAGGGGAGGGAGTGGGGGGGGAGGGTGTGACAAAGTGCAAACAATGAAATAGAACAAGATTGCACAAACACAAGATCAACGAGAACTGAGAGAAATGATAATCACCAAAGTGAATACAAGGGCTGGAGATGGCAGCACGAGGCACACCGTAGGTGCGGCCAAGATCCAAGAGAGAAAGCTAGAAAGCTAGAGAATCTGCCTATGTAGAATGGCAAGGCTAAACCACCTTTATATAGTGGCAGCCATGGGACAGTCAGCCTCTAGAGGACAGGCCGACCAGCAAAGATGCACCATAAATAGCAAAAGCAGGCTTGAAAATGGGGATGTTGGGAAAAATATCTAGAGAAATAATATGCTATGCAGGGCTTCATATGAGCCAAGTACAAGTATGCCTAAAGTGGAGATGAATCCTCCAACACCTCCTCTTCAACTCCACTGAAGGGGGCCGATCCCAGCCAGAGGGAGTAAATGATCCAAGGTCCGTCGAGAGAGCACCTTGGTGAAGATGTCTGCAACATTGTCCTTGGTAGGACAATACTCCAATGTCAAGGTACCGAGTGCCAGATAGTCGTGGATCATGTGATGATGAACCTCGATATGTTTGGACTTGGAGTGAAAGGTCAGGTTCCGCACAAGAGCCATAACACTCTAACTGTCGGAGTAGACAACCATAGGTAAAGCAGTAGGTACATGAAGATAGTCAAGTAGCTGATGAAGCCACAAGAGCTCTTTAATTGTTTCAGAGTAAGTCCGGTACTCTGCTTCCATTGAAGAACCGGCAATAGTGGGGTGCTTCTTGGTCTGCCAAGAGATAAGGCCACTACCAAGCAAGAAACCATAGCCCATAGTCGATCTCCATGTATCTGGATCACCGGCCCAATTGGAATCGGAATATCCCACTAGCTCAATGCTGGAGCCATATGTGATCCCATAAGCCAGTGTGTCCTATATGTAGCGAAGAACACGAACAGCCGCCTACTAATGAGAAGTGCGAGGTGCTGAAAGAAACTGACTCAGGATGCTGATGCTGTAAGCAAGATCAGGCCAAGTAATGGTGAGATGAATCAGTGATCCAACGAGCTCCCTGTACTGAGTGGGATCCGGATAAGGTGGGGAGTCGTCATCTCTGCTCAATTTTTGATTTGGATACATAGGACAAGAGATAGGACGACACTCCCGCATACTGAACCTCTCTAGAATCTATGAAGCATACTTGCGTTGAGAGAGGAAGATGCCGTCCTCACACTGCCAGACCTCCATACCAAGAAAGTAGTGCAATAAGCTGAGAT